>NW_004955451.1:9897337-9898591 GCF_000276665.1 Chinchilla lanigera
TGCTCAGGTTAAGTAACTGGTGCAAGTCACTAAGCTACTGATTGCCAGAGTTAGGATCTGAGTCAAGCTCTCCATCAAGTAGAAGACATGAAATAGAGATGGATTGAAACATGCTGTTTTGAAAAATCACCTTATCTTACGAATGAATGAACTAAGTGTCCTGTGTGAGTGAGTTCTAAATAATGCAAAGGTGCATGTGGTAGTGGGAGAAAGGCAGCCTTAAGCCAGATGTACTTTTGCTTTCTACACCAATGGATATTCCAGGAATATTTAATTTACTGTAAACAACTAATGGTTGTAAAGTGCTTTCAACAACAGTAGGCTGGCCAGCATCAACAATCAAATCCGATCCCTTCATAAACAGCACTCTATCTGCATTGTTCTGTTCAGATTGAGAAGATGAAAATTAAAGTCTCCAAAGAAAATCCTGGGGCATATTCCCTTTCTCTCCTTCCCCTTATACCTACAAAGGGTAATGCATTTTACCAAACCTATTTGAACGATTTTGCTACATTTCTTCAGAGCTTTTTTATAACTGCATGGCAGTCAAATGCTGCCCCCAGGTATTATTCCAGTTTTCTGGGGGCATTCCTCCTGTCTTCCTGCAGACCCTTTATGCAACCTCAGGCAGGAAGCTATATCTATTGAACCTCTTTACTATAATAATAGAACCTCTTCAAGACTGCTATAACTGAAGTGAAATCCATTAAAGCATTTTGGGGGCTTATAAAATATAAGGATGAGCCAAAGAATTGGAGTTGCAGGCAACATTTACAATTGCTGTAGAGAGGGCTCTACCTTCTGCCATTCTGGGTGCTGGGCAGAAACAACCAGGTCCCATTGCTGATGTGACCTGGGCACCAGACTTTCCTGGAGTCCAGGAAGCTGGATACTTCTACCACTCATGTCACCATCATGTCTTAGTAAACCTTCACACTTCAGAATCTGATTAGACAGCCTCAGGGACATGCCTATGTTCAATTAAAAAGAAAGTTGAAGATTCTACCTCGGTGGGATTGAGCACAAAAGACAGGAAATACTCTAGGCCTGGTGGGTTATCTTGAGTAACAACCTCTCATAGATGCCTCCCTCCTAATCTTAGAAACCTATGATATGTGACCTTCTATGGTAAAAGGGACTTTGCAGATAGGATTATGTTAAGGATTTTTAAATATGGAGATTACTCCTCATTATTGGGGTGGAACTAAAGTGATCATAGAGTCCTTGTAATAGGGATGCACTAAGCTCACAGTC
>NW_004955451.1:9898691-9976245 GCF_000276665.1 Chinchilla lanigera
AGAGAGAGAGAGAGAGAGAGAGATGGGATGCCAGAAGCCAGGGTTGGCTTGATGGAGGAAGAGGGTCATGAGCCCAAGTAGTGGGAAAGGTCTCTCATAGCTGGAAAATGCAGGGAAATGAGCTGTACCTAGAGCCTCCAGAAGGTACACAGGCCCAATTACATCTTCATTTTTAGGCCCTAAGACATGTTTCAGATGTCTGAGCCCCAGAACTGTTATGTGATCGATTTATATTATTTTAAACCATGAAACATAGGAATTTCTTGCAACAGCAATAGAAGAAACCAATAGACATAGGACAGGTATCCACACTTTGATAGGAATCCAGAAAATATGACAAATGTCTGACACAGTAGCATTGAAAGAAAAATGGGAAAATTGTCTTCTATATGAAGTTCATAGCGTTTCATCTCTCCCCTCTTCTCTTCCAAAGCTAGGTTAGATTAATATGCTCAGTAAAACTGCTTGTGATTATTGAGTTTGTTCATTTACTTATTCAGTCTAGGATTTATTCATAGAAAGAGTCCTGTCATTGAGTAAACATTTACTGGAGTTGAGTACCAAGAACTGTGAAGGATTTTATGGTTACAAAGGAAAAATAAAGACTAAGACATAAAGGTACCAGTCAAGAAGTTCATGGACACTGTGTTTGGACTTTCATTGTTCCCTGTACATCAAAGGCACCGCAAAATCTACACTAACAGGGTTCTGAAGAACACGAACCATCTGATGTTAGGATACGCAGATAATTTCAGAAGTAGAGCCCCCATAATTTATGTAGGTACAAATTATTCTGGAAGGGATAATTTTTTAAAAGTTGAGTATCTCTTATGAGAGTAGTCAATATTGAGTGCTTCATCTGTGTTCAAGATAGTATTAAATGTTTTATATGCCTTTTTTATTTTTATTATAGCAGTGGGGTAAAATTATCCCCCTTGTATAGGTAAGGGCACTGAGACTTAGGAACTATGACTATAATACACACAGGTAGGTAATAAAACTTGAATCTGAACTTTAAGATATCTGACTCCGGGTATCTGACACTTTGCAACCTGCCTGTCTTTCTGCTAGGCCCTGGACTAGAGGCTGGAGATTCAAGTATATAAGAAAAGTCTTGACATAAGTGAAGCTTAGAAGGTAGCAGATAGTATGTACTATGGAAACAGAGATGAAGGATTTCATACTTTTCCAGTTTGACTGATTTTAAAAGGGAAACCCATCATTTGGATATATAATTTCCAGTTCAATTGGTAACACATTATTATTTTCCAACCCAAGGTAAGAACAACCACTATGTCTCTTTCACTAATCGAGGTGCAAAATTGATTCTACTAGATTGTTTAATTTTAAAACTCAGAGTAGATGAGGAATAGTCATGAATCACACATCCCTTCTCATTATTTCTTTCATCCATCACTAAGTGAATTCTTTGATCAATGGTATCATTTAATAGTTGCAGGTTCTTGCTAAAAACTCTGAGAGTCAGAGAGGGGAACTGGGGCATCCCCAGGAACCTGTTCTAAGCTGAGCGTGTCTGCTCTTCAGTGGCTTGTTGGCTTTTACGGTGAAAATGACAAGCCTCGCTGGACTGTGAACATGGACACACAGCTATCCCTTGTCATTCCAGGCTCAAGTATTCTCAGTGTATGAAGTTCTTTGACCACTGAACCAGGGGCTACATCTTGCACAAGTGGAGCCCAAGTGCTCTGATCCTTGGGGTTTGGGAGCTTCTGTTTGTTGAATTCTTGCTCAGCAGTCCTGTTGACAGATGGTGTAACTTGCTCATTAAATCAGAATCTTCCCCACTGCAAGGGCCCCAGGCATGTTAGGAGACAGACTCGGTGGTGTTTTCTAATGCGGAAAGGTCTGCAGCTTCGGAGCATGAAGATAAATATCCTACTTCATCACGCATCCACTAACTTAAGCCTTACTGGGTCTGTTCCCTTCGTGTTGACAAGGCACATTTACAAAAGTGAAGTGAAGTGCTTTTAGGCACCCAGCTCTTTCATTCATCACCTTCTCTCGTACTCTGCCAGCTTGGCCCTTTTCTCTGAGACTCGTCTTCGCAGTGTTTTATGTCAGAGACATGCAATATCCTGAATCCAATAGAGACTTTCACAGTGCAGAGTTCAAGGCTTAACTTTGTCATTTAGACAGTATTGTGCAAGGTTTATTTCTTTGGAGAGTTGATTGGAAGAAATGACAACCATCTATACACAGAGGGGGCCTGATACAAAGCCAGCTTGGCTCCCTCCCAGGCAGTAAGTATGACCCAGAGCAAGTACTGTCTTACGAATAATGGGAAGTTGTAATATGACCTTAGGTTGAGGGTTTTACGTGATCATGTTTGCATTTTTAAAAGACTTCTCTGGCTACAGTGGAGACTTCACTGACAGTGTGGAGAGATAGATGACCTTGACCTTAACCTTGACCTTGACCTTGAGAGGAACACTTGGAAGACTCTCTTGGCTGTCTGGGCTAGAAATGAAAGTCACCTGATAAAGGTAGTGATGGATATGGAGAGCAAAGGAGAGGAATCCAGAGCTGTGCAGGAAGGAAATGGAACCTCAGAGTCTGATGAATTGCATATGGTGGTGATAAAGCATAGTAATGAGTCAAAACAAGGACCAAAATCGGGGTCATGAGTGAAATGGATACAAGTGGTATTCATAGAGCACAGTGAAAGAGAAAGCTCTCATAGGAAGCATGGACTCTGTATTGCATCACTCAGACACCTTAAAGTGGAGAAATGGGGAATGGGAAGAAGGGAGAGAAGAAGAAATAATAATAATAAAAGAGAGACAGTTCTATCTTCCAGGGAGCACACTGAGGCATAAAACACAAACCTACTAGTACTACTATTTTTAACTAATATTGACTAGCTAATATTGATTTCTTGGTGTATGACTTAAACTTACAATAGTCTTCAGATCTTACATCCTTGTAGAGCCAACAGACTGAGATTCAGAGTTTAGCTGAAGTTAGAAAGCTAATGTGTGGGCAAGATGAGATTTGAACTCAAGCTTCATGGCTCTAAAGAACATATCCTAACTCTTAGGGAAAACAGTCACCCTAGGAAACAAATAGGTGCACGATTAGTGCAGTCTATGTAAAGAATAATGTACTGAGACAATGGAGAATCTGAATAGAGGTCATTGTAAGAATACTTCATGGAAAATTAGAGACCTGTTGGTTTTGAATGATTCTATGTGCACTAAATCTTTGGGTGCAAGCACATTAAGTGGAAGGAGGGAACCAATAAATGAGGTGAATAACATTTAAGGTGAAGAGGGCACTTGGAAGAAGGCATAGGAAGTGGCTCTTATAAACATTCTTTACAGCCTTTGATGATAATACTTTACTGGCGAGATGAAGCACAATGCTTAGCCTCACCCACCTGACCAGCATGACACGTTAGACATAGTCTCACTTCCTGTCTTACCTCTGTGTACCTTCTGCTTCAGTCATAAAAGAGCTGCCTTTCCCTCCCTCCCTCCTTCTCTCTCTCCTTCAATCTCTTCCTCTCTTCCTGTTCCTTCTTCCCCCCTCCCTTCTTCCCTTTTTCTATCTCTTCCTCTATTCTTGCTCCTTCCTTCCTCCCTGTCTCCCTTCCTTCCTTTTTTCCTTCCTTCCTTCCTTCCTTCCTTCCTTCCTTCCTTCCTTCCTTCCTTCTTTCTTTCTTTCCTCCCTTCCTACATGTGCCCCCTCCTTTGTTCCTCCTCCCCTCCTTCCCTCTCCCCTCCCTCCCTCTCTCACAATCTTTCTCCCTCCTTTCTTCTTTTTGTCCTCCCTCCATCTTCCCTTCCTTCTATCCTTCCTTCCTTCCATTATTAATTATTCTACTCACCATTCATTCAACAGCCACAAATTTAGCACTTTTTAAGTACCAGGAACTGGTTAAACCCTGAAGATACAAGACGGACACCCTCAACTAAGTCATGGGTGTCTATAATACATGGTCTATAATTCAAGCATTATACTTCAGAATACAAACATTTTGTCTCACAAACTTTGCATCTGATGAGAATGCAGACTAGAAAGGGTATGGCTTCATCTGAAAGGAGTGAACTTTGAGCTATAGTTAAGGGTAAGTAAGAATCTGTCGAGTATATCCATGAGTTGGGATTTTCTGCCAGAGGAAATAAATGTGCCTGAGATAACAGCAGCTACTTGGAGGATGGAAATGCCAAACTGAGCCATTTCTGAGATGTGACTGGTTGTTTTTTCCTTGTGACTACCTTTTGCTTTTCTTTTCTAAAATCCCCAAATCTCTTCTTCCACTGCCTCCTCTTTTCTGATTCCTTTCACCTCTTTGCCTGCTCTCTGGATTGAACTCTTCATCGGGGATCTCTGACAGTATCCTCCTGCCTTGCTAACCACTTTAAAAAATAAACATTTAAAAGCCTTCCGTGGATCTCCTGCTATGTTATGGCTCACATGCTGTGTGAATTGAAGCTACCTGCTCAGAGGACAGGTGCCCCACTGCTGGGGCCCTGGAGACTGCCTTAGAGGTTTGCAGCATGCTCTGTGCTAACTGACAGCTGGTTTCCATTCCCCAGGGTAGTCACCTGCCGTGTACTTGCCTTCAGCGAAAGGGCATGGCACCAGACTGCTTGTTTGCCAACAGAACGAGGCCCAGGCAGGGAGTGCAGACACCCATACAGTGTGGTCATGGTCAGGATGACTCCAAGCTTCCCCTTACCCTCAGTGTCACACGATCCATAGCTGCCTGCCCATGGTCCCCTAAGGTCAACCAGAGCAGAGGTAGGGCTAAGGCAAGTCATCCCACCCTGTGATGCAGGGTTCTCCAGGAGGCACCCTTGCTGCTTTCTCTGTGGTATTGGGCCTCGGCTGAGCTGTAAAATTTCACCTGTGTTTGTTCCAAGTCACCAGTTTGTGCCCAGGCCTGATGAGGAGTTGTCCATGTACCTAGGATATAGCATTTTAGTGCCATAACCAACAGGGGACCTTGCAATCTCTAGGCTTAGAGCAGCCTAATGCCCACCCTAAAGTTTGTTCTTATACCCATGGGCTAATTGCACAAAAATGAACTAGATGCAGATTGCCTGAGCCTGAGAAGAAGACGCTGAGCTCTGGATATTCGCTGTCCCTCCATTCCCTGCTGCTGAGCCCTTCATAAAAGTCAGGAAACCAGATGTCAGATAGTGTTCTCCCTTCTAAAGGCTATGAATAATATAGCAACTGACAAGTATGTGCATGTCTCTGCCTATTGCTGTGCAGAGCACTCGAGAAGAATTGGCTCATATAGCTTCACGGTAGTTCCATGAGGAAGGCAGTCCATGGAGATGGGATACCCACTCAGGTAACCTTCCTCCAAGGCCCATCTTGTTATCTCTCCTTCCTGCATCCTCTGGACCCTCTGGTCTTGCCAGGCAGACCAACATTCTGGCTGTCTTTTCTTCTATGTCTTTCTATTTGATACCTCTATAGCCCTTCTGGGCAAATCTTTCTTTTATAACTGATAAATAAAAATTATCTATATTCACTGTGTACAACATGATGTTCTGATGCATGAATACATTGCAGAGTAGTTAAGCCAAGTTAATTAGCATGTGCATGACCTCACATGCTTTCCTTCTGTGGTGAGAACACTCCAAAACAAAAAACTCTTAGCAGTTTTAATGTATGCAACATACAATTTTCAACTATCACCATCACCATGATATGTAATAGATCTCTTGAACTTATTCCTCTTGTTTAAGTGAAGTTTAGTGTTCCTTGTCCAATGTCTTTCAAATCCCTCCCCCTCCAATCTTGGATAACTCTCTGCTCTTTGATTCTCCAGTTGTGACGTTAGTCAGTATTTGTCATCCTGGCCCTGATTTATTTCACTTAACAGTGTCCTCCAAGTTGGTTCCTGTTGCTGCAGATAACAGAATTTGCTTCCTTTTTAAGGCAGATAGTACTCCATTGTGTATGTAAACTGAGTTTTCTTTATCCATTCGTGTATTGGTGACCATTTAGCTGGTCTCCCTATCTTGGCTGCTGTGAACAGTGTTGCAGGGAAATGTGAGCGCAGGTGTCTCTCTCGTTTCCTGTGGAGATATATCCAGTAGTGAGACAACTGGGCTCCACGTTCCTGCTGTTTCTGGTTTTAAGGCTTTGCTTACCATTTTACATAATGGCTGTGCTAGTTTACAGCCCCGCCCACAGAGCAGAGAGGTTCAGAGACCCACAGAGGTTCTCTTTATTGTGCAATTTCACCAACACTTATTTTCTTTTGCCTTTTTTTTATAACGATCAGTCTAACAGGAATGAGATATCTCATTGTTTTCATTTTTATTTCTCTGATGATGAGGGATACTGACCATTTTTAATACTTGCTGGATAGTGAGCACTTTCTTTTGAGAAATATCTATGCAGGTCCTTCCCTCACATGAAAGAGGCTTTAGCCATTAAGCCCAGACTCTAGAGCCAGGCTGTCCACATGTAACTACCCGTTTCACCACATGGCTCATGTGAACTTGTACAAGTTACTTATCCTCTCTTTGACTTTGTTTTCTCATCTGCAAAATGGAGACAATGACTTTCACCTCATAGAATTCTTGTGAACATTAAATTAATTGATTCGTGTAATTTGCACACAGTAAGTTAAATAACTATTTGCCATAGTGGTGATGATAAAGGAGATTGCAGTGCAGTGCCTGCTTTTAAGAATCTTTTTTGCTTGCCTAATAAGGGAAACAATAAATTACATACAACAAATAAAATCATATATAATTAAATACTAATTTTGGTGCTAGTCAGAAGTTTAATAAGGTCCTCAGTAGCTTTTGGGGACAGTTGTGCAAGACAGTATGACATATGGCTTTCAAGGTGAGTAGGCTGGAGGTAGAGGGGAGACCAGAGTTCTGGTCTTCTTGACACGATGACTATCACCTTCAACAGAACACTGATAGCTACTGTTACAGTGATGGTTACGCATGGTCCAAATTCTCATCCAAACCAACAAGAGCCCAGGATTCTGGGTCTAAGCTAAAATTGTGGGGTTTTGCATTAGTCATAGCAGGGCGTGATTCACCCAGGGGAAGCTGAGTGTGGATGGGAATATGACTCATGAAATCGTGTCCAGAGGTGGAGTTGGCATGGAACAAGTCAGTCAAATCAGGCTTCTATCAGAAGCTGAGTTGGAAGGCAGGATAAAGGCACACGCAAAAGTCTGGAAATAGGTTAAGCACTAGAATAAAAAGACTGGAATAAACAATAGGAAACAGAGCGTTGATGTGGAGATTAAGCTTTGCAGGGCTTCAGTTGATAAATTAAGCCAAATAAATTCTAATTAAGGCTTCAGATAAATTAATTTAAAATGAGCATTAGATCCTGCATGAGTAGGGCCATAGGGCAAATGCTTCCTAATGGCAGAGAATGAACTAAGCCATTCATGCCTGGAGATCTGAATGTAAGAATTAGTTCCAGCAAAGAGCAGCAGTGGGTGATCCTTGAAGGCCAGCGTCAGTCTCAGTTTGGAGAAACTCAGCGATCTTTGACTGTATGGGAGAAATTTTATGAGGTTGAATGGTGAGTTTGTCTTTCTTTCAAAATATATTTATGGAGTTCTGTATTTGAAGTACTGTATGTTTTGAAACATGGTGGAGACAGAGGTGACTCAGCCATGCATCCTTCAGTTGAGAAGTCAACAGTCTCAAAAATATGATAAATCTTACTCACAAATAACTAATACCATGTAGAAACCAATGCCTGATACTAAAGAGACAGAGATAAAGAGCCTTGGGAAGGCAGAAGAGGGAGTGATTACTGAAGGTTCTCAGCCCCAGAACTGGCATTGGAACCACCCACCGCAAGCTCAAATTTCTGCTCTACTGCTTAGTAGATATTATGACCTTGGGTAGAATCATACAACTATTTGACCCTGATCTGAAAAAGGTCAGTCAAAGAAGTACCTACCTCACTGAAGCAAGTTGAAGATTAATTGAGATAGTGCATGCAAAGTAAGTGTTACCTAATAAATGTTAGTTGCTGTATTCCAGAGCCCTATATTATTAGGGTCCAAGGCATTCTAAGTGCAAAGGATACCTGACACTGGATCTGAGAGCAGCTAGAAACCAGAATAAAAAGACTTAGTGTATAGAGAAGGAACTAATCATAGTGAAAAAGAGAGAATTTTTAACAATTAAATTTTTTCCGCCCTCTTAGGACTTACCTACTTGAACATGTGTCTGTCACTCATGGAAAGCTAGTGAGTTCTCCTTTCTGCTGCAGCTTCTCCAGCTTCTTCTTTCTGCTGCAGTCCTTCCCTACAGAAGCTCCTTAACTGGATGGAATCCTGTTGCTGAAAATGGAAATGGGTGCTATGTTGTTGGGGAACAAGTCTGCAGTGTTTATTAAAATTTAAATGGGTAGAAGAGTAAATGCCTCTGAAGCTAAAATTACACCTTTAAGTAAAGCTCTTGGAGAAATACCAATACATGTATTTTAGGAAGCCTGGACAACATGAAGAGGTTGGAAATAGCCTAAATATCCACTCACCAGGATCAGAGTTGATAAATTCTGGTAGATCCACATTCTGTAATACTATGCAATAGAGAAAAAGAGAGTAGTAGAAATCTGTGTCCCTGCACAGTGAGACCTCTAGGACATATGTTCAAAAATACATGCTAGAAAATATATATGGCATGCTATCTATATAAAAATTAATATGTATTTTATAATTACATGTCAAACTTCTATAAGGATACACACCAACTGATACCAGTAATTACCAGAAGGTTGGAGTCTTGTAGGGAAGGGAAGGATAAGAGAAACTTGAGCCTTTGAGGTAGTCTGAGTTAGCATGACTGTATGTTTATATCTTATTGTATAATTGCAAACAAATACAAAATAGGTTTGTATAATAAAGAGACCTCGACTCACTCTACTTACTATACTTTCACCATAATCCTAGGCATCTTTCAAAATGGTGGATACTTTCCTTTGACAAATGCAATATAGAAAAGGCATGACTTAGTTTATTTTTATGTACTAATCCTTTATAAAGCTCATAAAAAGAAAAAAGTATGTTGCTTTTTAAAAAAAAATTTGCAAGCAGTTGCAGAATTAAATTTGGTTCCTAAGTTTCATGGGGAATGATTTAATGTTCTCCCACACATTGCTGGCACTCACATATGTCCCAAATAAAAATGAGCTGCATAGAAATATAAATAACATTTATACAAGATGGACAGGCCTGCTTAGCTTGTTTTCCAAAGTGGGGATGAAAATGCCCATTTACAATTTATATTGAGACAGGAAAATCACCATTATCTCCATAGTATATGGAAAAAATAATAATCCTCGATCAAGGTTGATGCTTTCAAGTGCACAGCCTGCAGATAGGTTAACCAGACATTCAGATGGAGACTGAAGCTGTCAGCCAGATATCTGCTCATTTTCAAATATCTAAGCGACTGATGGATTTCTTTTAAATTCATGTTTTGACTTTGGGAAGGGGTAAACAGAGACCACATTGCACCAAAATTAAAATAATAATAAAGGCATACAGTGGATATGTTTTCAAACAATGCCTTCATATTCCTTTCTACCTGAGCCCCATAGCAACCCTGCTAGTTATTTAGAGCAGATATTATTTGTGCCATTTTATTATGTCATTTTATGACATTGAGTTTCAGAGAGATTTAATAGCCTTGTCCAGGATAGTATGCACGATACCATATCCACATTTATCCCCTTGGCCCTTATCTGTAGCATGTATTACATTGTGTGCTTATCTTTTTTATTCTGGTCTGACGCCCTCACCAGAATGCAGACTTTATGAGAACAGAGGCCTTCCATTCTCTTCACGCCTGGAATAGTACCAAGCACATCCACAGAAGGTATTCTACAGCTGCTGGGTGAATGAAAGAATGCATGAATGAATGAGTAAATGAATGAATGAATGAATGAATGAATGAATAGGATCTGAGTCTGAGTTAGCACCCAAAACCTTATAAAATGGTGATTGGAACAATAGAGAATAATCTCTGAATTAAGAGTGAAATAATGGACTTTCTCTGGAACAAGCAAAGAATGTATCAGAGAAAAACTAAGGGCTATACTGGGAGAGTCAGGCACTAACTACTTGTTCATGAGGCACTGGCAAGGAGGTTCTTCACTTGTAGAAGCACTCAGGCAGGAAGGAAGACTGATACCACCTTGACTAGCAGGCTTCTCTAAGGAAGTGACATCTCAGCTAACAGCTTGCAGAAGCGTGAGTTGTAATTTTTCTAGCAGAGTGAATGAGGGAGGCAGAGGTAGCTACGTACACGCAAGCTGACAAGAGAGACTGTGATGTGTACAGGAATACCGGAAGTCATCCAACAGAGATGGGGAACAGTGGGAGAGGCCATAGTACCTAAGACTGAAGATGTAAGCAAGAGGCAGGTGGTGAAGGGGCTCGGCTGTCATGTACAAAGATGTGGACTTTATCCTGAGCACTAGAAGAAGCTGCTGAAGCAATGGTACATGCGCACGGAGGAGTTTCCTAAATTGTGCTTAAGCAGCTTCTACAAAGATGAGAAGAACTTTGCTGGGTGAACAGGGTGTGAGCAATAGTGCAGAGGATGTAGCATCTGCAAAGACTGAGGGGTATGAAGGCAGAGGATCAGGAATCCTGCCGCGTCCGCGTGGCTGAGCACTTTGTAAACACCAGGCAGTTAGAAAAGCCAGATTATGAAGCTCTTGTATAAGAAATATGATCCAAGAAACCCAATGGAGGTTAGACAGTGCTGAACTCTATATATTTTTCTCTATGGATTTTTCCATAAATACATACATACCTAGGATAGAATTTCACAGTTTCACCTAAAAGAAGCACTGTGCAGTTTCTCCTCGGTTATGTCCGAGTTATCAGCATCACTACATTGAACTCGGGGGCTATGGTTAAATACAATAAGGTATACTTGAACACAAGCGGTGTGAAACCACCACAGGCATCCTGACAACCAAGATACCTCAGTGACTAACGGGAAGGTCATCTATACAGTGTGGATATTCTGGGTAAGGAGGTGATTCACATCCCAGGTGGGATGGAGCGGGATGCTGTGAGACTTCATCATGATACTCAGGATGACATGCAATTAAAACTTATGATTTCTTATTTATGGAATTTTCTATTTTCAGACAACAGTCACCATAGGTAACTGAAATTATGGGAGATGAAACCATGGATAGGGGCAAAGAATTATAATTATATTTCATAGGCAATAAAAGATATAGTCATTTCCAGTATCATCCACATTTCCTATGGGATCTATGTCACTTTTTATGTTAGTCATTGAGCAACAACATGCTATATACTAGAATGAGGTTCTTAGTGATATGACAGAATTCTGTACCTGTAGGAAAGTAGAAAGTGAGGAAAGAGAACCTGGTTCTAAACCCCAGATCTATCACTTACTGAGGACTGAGGCCAACACACTTAACTTCTCTGTCCCTCAGTTTCTCCATTCCTAGAATAGTACCAATGAAAACTTTGCTTTATCATGAGGACCAGCTTTATAAAAGTGTGTGAAAATTATCTATGCAGGATAAACTTATTTTTTTGCATGGTAGGAAGTAGTATAAAGGAGATGGAGCTAAGGGTGAAGTAGTGTTGGTGAAGCAGAAAGGACAAGACATAGCACCACAGCAGAAATAAAGAAAAAAATAAGGCATGGTTAGGAGTGGATACCATCCCAAACAAGAGGCGGGAGAGTCCAAATGGTATAAATGCAAAAAGAAGAAGCTGTGCATGAGCTACAGATACAAATGAACAAGGTGCTCCATGATATCTCCTAATGATGGTTCTTCGCAAGATGTCTATTTACAAAATGAGCACAAGACTCTACTCCTGTTGAGTACCTGTACCTGTCATAAAGGTACACACTGATGCAGTCCTGATGCCTCTTATAGTGCACTCACCTATTAAAACAAAGGTGATAAAGTAAGGAGCTCACTTGCTCACTCACTCATTCAATAAATACTTGTTAAGTCCATCTGGGGATGACCCTCTGTAAGACTCTGGATCACACAGGCAGTTGCTGCAACTCAGGGAGCTTGCATTCTAAAAGCGAACCTTGAAGAGCAGCCAGAAATGTCATTTTCTTAATAAATTACATCAAATTTCACTCAATGGGCTTTGGCTCCTTGGCCCACCTCCTTGGCTCATATATTTATGAGCTTTCTATCCATGAATATTTGCTCAGAAGCTCCTTGTTCCACCAATTTTTTTTTCCGTGTTCTCTCACAACTGATTTTCTTTTGTCAGAAAACAATGGTTTCTGCCTAGGAAGTTCTTGTCCATTACAGGAATAGGAAGTTGGTCATGAAGACTGAGATTTCTTTTTAATTTTTAAATAATATATATATTTGATTGTGTTGTTAGTACACCAGACTGCTACCTTTCCATAAACCTAGGTAAAAATATGGTATACTTCTCAATCCATCTAATTAATACTTCCTCATCATTATTTTTAAGAACTCAAAATTTCAGACTATCGCACAAAGCTTTCATGCCCTTGAAGAAGCTGACAAGCTAATTTGCAGGTCAGATATCTCTACCTTGTTTCCATTCATTCTGACAAACGCATTTCCTCCCACTGATCAGAACCTGTGATGACAAGTATCACAAATATAGATGTGTTGACCCATTCTATGGTGGAGGGAACTTATTCATAAATGTTTAACAATTTTTTCTAAAACCCTGAGTCTAGTTGAAGGTGGGGAGAAGTATGAGATTTTGGTGGTACAACGATTAGAAAGTACTGATTTTTTTGTTTGTTTGCTTGTTTGTTTGTTTGAGACAAGTTCTCACTATGCAGGTCAGGCAGGTCTTGAGCTCACTTTGTAGCTCAGGCTGGCCTCGAACTCACAACGATCTTCCTGCCTCAGCCTCCCAAGTGCTAAGATTACAGGCACATGCCACCATACCAGGCTAGAAAGTACTGATTTAAAGGGAACTTATTTCTAAACAAAAGCCAACATAACAGAAATGGAGAAATTTATGTTAAATTTGGGACTTTCTAATCTTAATTTCTCCTTCAAACTTTTACAGAATGGTTATGGAAAAACAGGTCTCCATTTCCTATACCTTAATGCCAGGCCTTCTGATTTTTTCTTTTTTAAAAATAAGATAGTACCAACATTGTGGACAGCTTTATCAGAAGGCAATCTTTCCTCTTTCTGCTGACACAAAGATTGTTGGTAATTTGGAGCTGGGCAGGGATAAGGCTGAGTTGAGATAATTTCCTCATATGCAAATTTAAAGGGGTGCCAAAAATTTCAGAAATTGAGATGTGTGACATTTTAAAGAACTATGTTTTAAAAATCTAAATTCGTACCAAAAACTCAATGCTGAATAAAATATCCAAATTGTTTAAGTAAAGTTCAGCGTTACAGATTTCCCATTAGTTTTAGGTTTTAAAATGCCTCACCCTGGCACTGTTAAATTCTGTCACTTAAAACTCAGCTATTTTGTTCACAGTATGTATTTGGGGATTCAATTTTGTTTTTTCAAAATCTTGTATTAGAATATTATTTATCTGAGTTACTAAATTTTGGGATGCAACTTGCCTTGTGCCTTGCCTGAATTACCCCCTTTACCTTGGTTCCCAAATGGTAGGTTCTTTATACAAACTTGGTTTCAATGGCCTATTTGTCTGGTTTTTGGAATATTCCTTCCTTGTCTTCCTATGCAAGCTGTGTTAATGGCTATTTGGGTAGTTCTGCTTGCGGAGTACAGAAAGGTCTGTTTCACTCCAGAATGAATGAAGTAAGAAAGAGCTATGTTGTGCATGAAATTTCACGCTCACGGTTTCTGAGACTCCACAAGATTCAGGTTATGGTGGGAGAAGAGCAGTTGGCCAGGAGACAGTCTTGCTTTCCTTCTTTCCAAGTACGAGGGACTGAACCCAGGGTCTTCTCACTAAACTACATCCCCAAGTCTTCTTTTTTTTATTTTAAATTTTGAGTCAAAGTCTTGCTAAGTTACTAACTTGCCCAGGTGGGGCTTGAACTTGCCATCCTTCAGTCTCAGCTCCCTGAGTGCTGGCATTACAGGCTCACACCACCACACCAGGAAAGAGGAGCTTTCTTTTGTAATGCAGCGCATGTTGTACGATCTGAACTGCAAAAAATTTTGTTGACCTCGTGTCTTCTGAATGATTGGAGCTTAATAATTTTGGCTTGATGCATGCATTTTTGTGCATGGAGAGAGGGAGAGACAGAGGGAGAGAGAGACAGAGAGAGAGAGTCCAAGAATGCCCTCATTTTTTTTTTCTTTTTTATGTGATGTCTCCTGGGTGACTACAATTCTCTTCTTTTGTGGAAGGTCTCTTTCTAGTGAAAATTATAGAGTGAGTTCATGGAGTAACACACCTAGGTTTTGCAGAGTGAATTATGGAAGAGCTATTCAACAACTTTGTTCTGATCTACATAGGATGCATTAGGCTTTCGTTTGTGTGCTAAACAGCAGTCATTTCTTTTAAAGCAATATCCCTTTTCACCTGGGTCTTCTCTATTGTAATGCTGAAGAGACAGGTTTGCCAGTCATAGCAGAATCAGGAGTTGTGAATGTCATCCTTGTCTTCTTGTGACAAACCAACTGAGCAAGAGGTGGTGCAAAGAAGATGAATCCTTTGAGGAGTCTTGGAAGGAGCTCAGCACTTCTGCTGTGTCTGTCGGAGAGTGGGTGATTCAGCCTTTTGAGTCTCTCTCTGCCATAAAGAAAACTCTGACAGCATTTGAGCGGATTTCATGCCAAATCACAAATGGCAGAGAGAAATAAACCAGTCAGGTAGTTGGAGGCACAGGAAATGATGAGGATCAGGATGAGGGAAGGAGTCCGGGTAGGCAGGCAGTCATCATTCAAGCAGTTCTACCACAGACGAGGTCTAAGGAAGGGACAGATCAAAGTACAAGAGGGGCCCAACTTTAAGGAGACTGGGCTGCAAAGGCTGGGAAGAGTTCTTGGCATGACTGACATGGGTTAACTCAAAGGAAACACTGGACCTGGAGCCAAGACCTCCTAGAAAGAGAGGTCAGACCTGAGTTACTAAAACTGGGCTCTGTTGAAGAATCCAAGGCTTGGGTAACATATACAAAGCCATAAATGAGAGTATTGAACTGATTAATCCAGAAGTGTTATATTTCTCTTCATAGGGTCAGTGTTGGTCCCATAGGAGGAGACATAGTCGTCCCAGTAACTTTCATGTTAGGTAATTAGAACAATGCAGTGGCAGGGTATGACAGGCTTATATTTATCAGGTGCTTTACTGAGTACCAGGAATTGTTCTAAAAGTTGCCTGTCATTTGGTCCTAATGACACTATTGGGAGTTCAGTATTGTTAGTCTTCTCATTTATGGCTGGTCAAATGGTGGCCCAGTGGATGCATAAGCGTGTGTTCGATATCATAGTGTTAGAACTGGAATTTGTTTTTTTTGTTTTTTTTGTTTTTTTTGTTTTTTTTTTTTTTTGGCTTTTCTCCAGTACCGGGAACCGAACTCACGACCTTGCACTTGCCAGGCAGGTGCTTTGACGCTGAGCTAAATCCCCAGCCCCCAGAACTGGAATTTGAACCCAGGCATTTGGGTTTCAGGGCCACATTCCTCACCTCTATGCTATGCTGTTTATACAAACAGATCAGCAAGTTACACAAAACGGAGCTCAAGTGGTCCGAAAAGAATAAATATCACTGCATACACTTAAAACTTGAACTTGGTGAGCTATCTAGGAATAAGCCCTTTCCCTAAACCTCTAAGAAGTAAGGATGTCTGCAGTAAATTGGTGAATATAGGAGAGAAGTTTCATCCAAGAGACTCCCTTGTAGGTGATTTGGCTTGGTCTTTCTAGAACATTTTAAAATTCAGCTATTCTTGTTCTGTCATTCATACTGGGTTGGGCAGGTTTTATCTGAGTTCTGGGTTTTCCTATATTCCATCAGCTCTCAGCTCCATTGATGCCATCCGGGACCTCATAGCAAGCACCCTGCCATTCTGGCTGTGACAGCAAATCTCTTTCCCACGACTACCCTAAACCATGTGTCCTGATTCCCACTGGGATCTTTTGGTCCAATGTACACATTTCCTCTAAAACCACCATGACTGAAATAGTTAGGAAACGATGTTTGGTGGCTGATTAACACACATCGTGAGCCTGGGAAAGCTAGTTAATTAATGTTCATTTCACACTAAAACACTTGAAATTACTCACTTGAAATGTAAGCACATATTTAATTTTAGTGTTTTCATCTTCCTCCAGGAGGAAGAAGCAGGAGGGCCATTTTCTTGTGCTTTGTTTAACAAATTCACCTGTCACATGGGTCTTATTCTCCTCTAAAACCTCTGTAATGCTAGCTATCTGAAGAAAGCATTTAGCAACTAATTACTTACTACATGGCAGTATCTTTTCCATTGTTGTCTTGTACTGTCATTGAACTCATTAATTGCTGTTTAACTTTTCATGGGCTTGTCTCGTCTCCCCAAGTGGATTATTAACTCTAGAGGATGGGAATTTTACCTCATTGATTTTTCTCATAGGCCCTCAGGGTAGTTCCTGGCACATTTGGATAGCAATATATATTTTTTACTCAGACCACTGGTCTTTTGTTATTGAACACTGGTCAGAAAGAAAGAGGGGGAAAAAGTGTATGTGCATATGTGTGTATTTCAGAGAGAGAGATAGAGAGAGAAAGGAATCACCTACTCATCCATCTGTATTTCTTAAGGAGGCCAGTTATTCCCAACTTGTGCTAATTTTGCCCCTCCCTCCAATCTTACATTCCAACCTTACAGAGAATAGACCCTCTATAAATCTTGAGTCTGTACAAACTTGTAAGTTCTCCCAGGAAGTCACACAATTAGTATTCTAAACTATAGTCCCTGGATCAGCTTTAGAATCCTGAATTGATTTCAGAAATGAGAAAGCACTATCATTGGCACAGTACACTCATTAGTCTATCAAGGTTGTTAAATTGAGTATTGACTATTTTAGTAAGAGATAGAAATTTTGAAATCTGTATTAACTTTGACTGGAGCAATCTCCTAGCAATGAAGTTGAAAAAGATGAAAGATGGTTTCCCTTCTGAAGGGATACTATGGAATACCTATAAAGAGATCTGTCTGTAGAGAACTTATGTCAGAAGGGCCAGTGTGTGGTTAGCTGAGTGGTGTAGTGCCTTCCTGGCACACATGAGGTCCTGGCTTCAATTTCCAGTACCCACCCTCCAAAAAAGTTACGTTAGAAAAACATTCCAGACTGCCCCATGTAAAGAGGAAATTGTTTCTGTTGACATAAAAACCAGTGGCATGCATAAGAGGGAAGAGATCTGATGCTGGTGTTTACAGTAATGCCAGCTAACAGTTATTAAATCATGAATATATCATAGACATAAATCTCTTGGCACTTGGAGCATTTTAACTCCTTGATTCTCATGGTAGGGAACTAGGGGTAATGTTAATTTTTCATGATGATGGTTCTGAGGAATGTTCTCAAAGTAACATAACTGCTGAGTCATAGAGCTAGTATTCAACCCTCAAAAATCTGCCTGTAGAGCACAGATCAGCGAAGATTTTCTGTAAAGGGCCAAATAGCTAATACTTTTGGCTTTGTGGGCCAGGATAATATCTATCTCATTTACTCAACTCAATTGCTGTATTGTAAGAGCAGTAATAGACAATATGTAACTAAATGGACATGCTGGGTTCCAATAAAACTTTATTTATAAAAACAAGAAGAGGAATGATTCAGTCTGTACTTTGCCAACCCCTACTGTTAAAGTTCATCTGTATTTCTTTCTAAGATTATAAAATTAGTCTCTTTTTCCTCTCTCTAGATTTAGAGATAGAGATAGATATTCTACTTAATGTGTAACAGTTTTGCACCTGTGTAAAGTAAAAGCAAAGCTTAAATTTGTCCTATCAGAGCAAGAAAAGAACTGATCTCACAACTTTGCAGACTCTTTTTTATTTCTCCCCAGTCTCTATAACAGAAGTAAAAATTTCTGGAAGGAGCTGATTAATTCAGAAGATTTGAAATCAGGAGCATTAGACATAAAGTTGATCGTAAAGGAATTAATATTAATACTAATCATTGACCTTTATAAAGCACCTTGTCATTTACAAAATACTTTTCCCCATTCTTACTAATGACCAAGCCAGCTCTCCCCTTCCCTCTGTGGGTGCCTGGGGATTTGTCCTAATGGTGTTCCAGAGCGTTAAGGCTGCTGATACAATCTAATCTAAGCAGGTACTGGGACCTGAGCACATTACTTATTCATGCATTTGCTGTTGAGGGTGGAAACCCAAGCACGGCCTGAGTAGATTCCAAAGGGGATATTTCCACATCATCTAGCTCTTCAAATCTCGATCCTTGCATGTCAAAGAGAAGAAAAAGTACATCATTTAAAAGTGCATCTGTCACATATGTGCTTGGAAACATGTCACAGTGAGTGGTAAAACATTATTAATTCTTTTTGCCTTCGAAGAATAATTCATGCACTTACAAGTATAATCTGCATCACAATGAAATAGTTGGATGTAAGCGTAGGTGTAATTAATGCCGGAAAATCTCCAAAACAAGGGAAGCAAGGAAATTAACAGTTAAGTCAGCTTCAGACATAATCGGCATGCCAAGGAATTTAGGGATGTGTTACAACCTTGTGTGGGATTGGTAATTATGAGGACCAGTGGAGGGGAGAAATGTAAAAGCTGTTTCCAGTGTTTGGACCTGAGGATGAGGCATGAGTTCTTCCTGTTGATTTTGCATGTTCTCCATTACTTAGATCCTCTAATGTAGTTCAGTGTAACCACTCATTTTTGAGTCCCAAGTATAGCAAAAGCTCAGATGTGGACCTAAGATGACATAACTCTGATAGTAATAGTTCTCTGGGTGCCATTGCTGCCTGGCTAGATTTCCCTTTCATGGTTGCCGTATTGTCTGCTGTTAGTCCGCAGGTACCTTCTTTTGTACAGAATTTTCTACAGCAGAAATAAGACCTGCTTGCCCATGAAGGATACGTCCTTCTCCACTTCCTCTTATGCAGGACAATCTAATGTCAGTGGATAATTGGCATAGAGGGTTGGGTGGTGGGAGGATAGGAGAATGGGCCCCCTTAAGGTAAACCCGACTTGTTGATCCAATTTATGCTTCAGTGCTCCACAAGGGCTCAGGCTGAATCTACCTTTCAGCTTAGTTCCTGCTCTTGCTCTGTCTCTCTTTCCTTACTCCCTCCTGCCTGACATCCCTCTTTCAATTAAATCACAGACATTCAATGCCCCAAGTCAGATTTTATCTCTAGAGACCCCAATTTAGGACATAACACTATGGCTTACTGCATCAGTTACTAGGGGCAAGGCACCGGCTAAGCAATTTACACGTATTTTCTCACAGGATCCTTACAATTATTGCTTTACTTTTTAGAAGTGAGGCTCAGAGAGGTTAAGTGCTCAAAATCTGGCAGTTAATAGAGCTGGCTTTCTGAGGCATCAGACTCCAGAGGTCTCATTGCATCTTGCTGCCAGAGTTGAGTAAGATGCATGATTGTCCATGCTCTATCCACAGGAGCTTACTGTTTAATCAGCAGAGAGAGCAAATGAAAAACTATTGTCAGAGAGATGCAAGAAAGGTTATGGGGATTCAGAGGAGGGGAGCTTGTATCCAGTTGAAAAACATGACTGTTTGTAGAGATCTGATCAGATGCTTACACAAAGGCCATGCTGATCCCTCCGTCTTTCCAGATGGACTCACCCTGATTGGTGTACTTCATGCTTTGTATTTGTAGTCTTGTGGAGGCGGTTGAGGGATACGAGCACACACAGGTATATCAGCTGAGCTCTTGTATGCACCTGTCTTGTACAAAACCTTTGTGAGCCAAAGGAGGCACTGGATACGTTGCCGCCTGGTTCTGGAGGAAGCATGAACAGGGCCTGAAGTTCCTCAATGGTCATATAGGAAGAGGCATTTTCTTTGATTCCCATCTCTGAAACTGACCACCTAAACGTCATGAGACACACCTTCAATGGTCTTAGTCCTACCTTCTCCATCAGTAATCTGGGACAGTAATAGGAGAGATGGCAAAAATGATGGAATTTGAGATATATATTTTTAGCTAGAGCTGATAGGCATTTTTGCATTTTGTTTTGTTTGCTTGCTTGCTTGCTTGCTTGTGACAAGGTCTTGCTAAATTGCCCAGGCTGGGCTTGAACTTGTGACCCTCTTGCCTCAGGGTTCCAGACTGCTAGGATTACATGTCCCACACAGCTGGTTGGAGCTGATAGATTTTTTAAGGACTTGCTCCTAGGATTGACTGTAATCTTCATTAACCTCCATTTCCACTATTTTCCCATCAATCGCTTTCATTTTATGAGCAGGCCATGTAGAGAACATAATGTACTCTTCATTAATCTGCAATAGTTTATTTTCCAACTAAAAAATCAACTAGGGGAATTATGGTCTCCTGCAGTGTTTTCCCACAATGCTTTGCAGTGGCTGATCTTCACACTGAATGGAGCTCCTGCTTTAGGAAAAAGTCAGAGCAGACTCAAATGCAAACATTTCTTCTCTACCCATGTTCTTTATATTTATCCAGGTAACCCATGGCTTATTTTACTTTTGCCATCCTTGGAGAAGGAGATACATCCATATATAAACAAGGCCTGATCAGAATATATGATGATCGTTTAAATTACAAACATTTATGACAGTAAGAGGCACATTGCCATTAATCCCTCTCAAAACATACTCCTGACTGCAAACCCACTTAGCACATCACTCCTGCCACTTTCTGGCACACATCTGGGCATCTTCTTCTGTGAGAGTTTTTTACAAGATGCAGTCAAAAGCACAGTGAACGTTGCTGCCGAGTGCCATACCGCAGAAAAGCAGCCTCGTGGAACCATTACGGTGTGTCCTCATCCACCAAACATTTTGAATCAGTTCAGGACACTGAAACAGCCATGACAGCACAGCTAAAGAAATTCATGAAGAGGACTTCTGCGAGTGCTTCAGAAAGTGGCAAGAAAGGACATGTGTGTTCAAATCAAGGGACAGTGCTTTGAGGGAGTCTAATGCCAATGTGGCTTTTATTGTAATAAAAGTTTTAATTTAAATATTCACCATATTTTTCAGTGACACACCATGCACGTAGAACTCTAACATCTGTAAAACAATCTACATCTTGCATGTTTTCTCATAAAATCCATTACAGCAAGTTTGTTTGTTTGTTTATGTTTAGTACTGAGGACTGAATGCAGGACCTTCACAATGAATAGCACCCTCACCCTTTGTGGAAGCATGAAACAAGGGCTCACTAAGTCCCTAAGTTGAGCAGGCTGGTCTTGAAATAGCAATCCTCCTGTCTCAGCCTCCCAAAGTGTAGGGATTATAGGTATGCACCACCACATCTGACTAAAAGAAGAGTTTAAATATGAGAAAGTAGTAGTTCTTGTCTCTGTAGGCAAAATGTATGATCTCAGTCTCATCTACAAATGAGCCTAGCAGCGCTCACATCACTCCCTTCCCAGCATCATTGTAAAGAAGTAAATAAAGCTATGTATTTGAAAGTGCACAGGGAAAAGCAACAGGAAGTGCATGGAAGACTAAGTAGCCAATTAACTGTTGAATAAGTTGTTTCTTTTTATTCTTGAAACTTGATGGATTTTCACTAAGTAAACTCATTGCTAGATCAACCCATTTTACCTTGATTTATTTTCTCCTTTCATGCGTGGTAGGAAAAAAAAAATATCCTTACTCTGACTTTCTTAAATGCCCAGCACTTATATCAAGGATGGAGATTACGCTGTGTTCAGCATGCAAATGTCTCCTCTGAACTGTGATCAGGGGCTGGGGAGTCACGCACACACACACTGCTGAAAGCAGAAAGTTGACAATCACAGGGCAGGTCCGCGTGGAACAGGACAGTGACCCAGCTTTGTACAGATGCTTCTGTTTAGGATCTCAGAGGCAGCTGTTCTCCCTTAGACTCAAACAACCTCGTCATTTCAGTTTTACAAATTTTCAGAACTTGCACAAGTCTGCATCTAGAATTCAGTGTTGGACTTTTTTTTCATTTTTATTTTCTAGACAATAAAAAGTCTGAATTTATTCAAACTGTTCACATATAATACTTTGAGTTATAATACGTGTAATACTTTGAGTTACAAGTCTGAGTAGCTATGTAAAAGATAAACTGTGTTTTCTGGAAAACTGTCATAAGGGGAAAAAACTGAAAGGGTTTTTATGGGAATTATCCATCTGAAATTCCTTGTACATGCAGTGAGGTGTAGTATGACTTAGGTCTTAGGCCAGAATTTAGAAGAAGCCAGGAGACTCTGTCCCCTCCTTTGTTTACAGCAGGAAGGGAGAGCGGGGAGACTAGAACCCAGGCACTTGACTTCTCCCGCTGGCTGCGGCTTCTGTGTCACCCCAGCTTGAGAGATGGAACCAGGGCCTTAGGACGGCCTCACCTCAACCTTTTGCTTTCACATGAGAGAAGACAAGATCTCCTTTGGGGAAGCTGAATGTTCAGAAGTAAAGCAGATTTGAATTTAGTGTCAGTGAGGGTCCCTGCCCTACTCATGACTGACCTTTGGCAAGTGTGAGTTTCAAAGTGAGTTTAAAAGAACGTGCTAAAAATAGCTGCTGTTTTTGTAGGACGTGGTCAAACACAGAGTTGTTCTCCAGTTTGTGGCCAGTAGAGGGCGAACAAGTTAACGCAATCTTTTTGAGCTTTTGGGCTCTCAATTAATGCAGATATGTGAATAAATAAATTTTTAAAAAGAATCAAGTTAGCCTGAATGTTTTAAAACACACCCTTTAATCAGTATCCACTAAATGGGAGAGACACATTTTGTTTTATATATTATACTCATTCATGAAGGAGGATGACCGTGATAGCATAGCCTGTAAGGGTTCCTTCATTAAACTCCAGAAATGGAAGCAGCCTGCAGCTCTCTTGTGTCAGAATTCTGGAGCCCTCGGGTAGAGGGCAGGCCTGAAATTGCCATGTGTTTTTGTAGCACTCATAGCAATTTCATATTAACAATAAAAAGCTGTACTCTGCCAGAGGGAAAGGACTGCGTATGAACGGTGATGGGGAGTTGCTCTTAATTCATTTCTCATACCTCCCTCTTCCTCGCTATTCACTTTTCAAGGACTCAGCAATAAACTAATCAGGGGTGGAGGATTCCACCTCCCCGGCTCACTCTACAGGCAGCATAAATCAGGGCTGCTGTTGATTAGAGCCATGAGCCGGTCTGCAGCATTTGGAGACCGGATGGATGGATGTCCCCGTGGTCGGGTTTCAGAGTCTTGAGAGGTGGGCAGGATCACTGCGGAGAGTGAAGGCAATGACAAATTCCGCGGTAATCCATTCATCTGTGCACCTGGGATCCCTCATGCCTGCCAGTCCAAAAGCTAGGGAAACAGCCACGAGTAAGATATTTTGCTTCAATTAAGGAAACTAGCAAGCCATGTTCTTGGATAAGAAGTGTGTGAACAAGGTTCAAGGGTTATCAGCTTTTATTGAAAATCCACTTCATGTACTTCTAACAGCTGGAATGACACAGGCCTCTGCTAAGCATTTTGTGTGGAGCCTTTCCTTAAGTCCTCATGGCATAGTTCTTTTATGTTGTTTGAAATTCCCTACGCATAAGGGGGCTAAGTAACTATGGCAGGATCTTACAACTGGAGACCAGAGACTTCTCTCTCTCTCTCTCTCTGTGTGTGTGTGTGTGTGTGTGTGTGTGTGTGTGTGTGTGTACATAACGCTCTCCTAAATAAGGGCTCAGTTAATGTTTTAACATGCTATTGATAATAGCTACCACTTAGTGAGATCGGATCTGTGCCATGTAGTATGCTAAGTGACTTAGATCTTTTTGAATCTCCACAAGCCTTAATTCAGGTATGGTTCTTGTTGTCATTTTGTAGGTGAGGAACTGGTTAAGTACCTGCTCAAAGTTGTACAGTAACAAGTACAAGAGCAAAGATTTGCACCTGGGTCTGACTCCAGATCTGGAAAGTTTAACAGGAAACCAGTGGACTTTTAAACCTTAATGTATTTAAGAATTACCTAGAAACTTGAATGCAGATCCCTTAACATCTATTGTAGTAATTTGATTTCAACCATATATTTATAAAACCACCCCCAGAAGCTTTTTAAAATCACTCACTGGTAGTCAGGCAGGGAGGTGCACGCCTGTAATCCCAGCACTCTGGGAAGCTGAGACAGGAGGATGGCAAGGTTGAGCCCAGTTTTGGCAACTTAGTGAGGGCTGGGCTGTAGCTTAGTGTGAAGGTTCTGGGATCTATCTCCAATACTACAAACAAAAGAGCAAAAAATGTACTCATTAACCTAATCCCAGATGAATTGGACCATAATCACCAGAGGTAGGGTCCAGGCTTCAGGTAAGACCACTGTATAGACAAAATGGTAAACTACCTTCAGAGGTCTGGGCTGTGGCTGTTGAATATACACCTTTTTAGAAGCACTGCAGTGAGCAAAAGTGCCTACAGGTCTCTTCTGTTAATCAATCTCCACCGTATCTTAAGTACTAAGAGCAAGGAGAAAGGATCAGGAAATCTCCAACCAGACCAAGACTAGATGAGGGGATGGTACCCAAGGGGAGCAGTCGACCAGTCAGGACCCCAGTAACCAGCCAAGTTTGGGGGGGTCATAAATCGTGTGCCCCAAGATCCTCACATGGTTTACTGCAGGCCACCCACCTTGGAGACATTCAAGAAAGGCACTGAGAGAGGAGGTAAAGCTGGAGATTTTCGGAACAGCCGGGTCTGGAAATGTTGGGAAATGGCTATTTTGACAAAGCTCCCCTCCCCCTCCCTGCACTTATTATTTGCTTTGAGAAAGAAAGAGATGAAGAAGGCAGGAAATGAGATGTGGGCTTTCCCTTTCTTTGTAAGAGGAGCCACAGGATGAATGAACATGAAAGAAGTGTCTAGCTAGTATCTACTCCATGCAATTCTTGAGGTGGGTATCTCTATTTTCTTATTATGCCCTTTTCATACACAGGAAATGGAGTCTTAGTCAAATGGTGTCATTGGTCCATGGCTAGAGAACTTAGAGTCAAAGTTGGTGTTTAAGTCTAGATCAGTCTGGCCCCAGAGCCGTAGCCATGCAACACACAGGTTTCTGCAGGCGTGAAAACACCCAAGGAGTGATGTATCAGCCACACAACGTGGAGTCATACGGCCAAACTCAACAAACAAGTAATGAGGAGACCACCCTCTGCTGCGCTATGAAGAACAGCTTGAGTTATGTACCTGGAACAAACAAGAAAAAAAATGCAATGAACTGCATTCTTTAGGCGAGGTAGGTGAGTCATGTACCAAACAGTCATTCCCGGGTAATGTAGCTGAAGAAAATCTTCAAAGCTGAAATGCCCATGATTTATGCAGGCAACACCTTGCTGCACCAGCATCCATATGCATCATTCTAAGTGGGAAACGGCAAAGGTCAAGTTTCCTGCCTTCCAGGTCAGCAGCATCAGACACAGGCATAGGCACAGACCATGGTGTCCCTTGGAGTGGGAAAGGCCTTACCTAATCTCCCTCTTTAACATGACACCAGAGCAGTCATCCGAGTGAACATAGCTTCTTGGTGTCAGATTCTGATTTAGGTCTCCAGAAGTTCTTAGTAATTTCAAAATCTCCCCAAGTTATTTGGATGATCCTCTCTGATGGAGTCCTACAACTCTAAAACCTGAAAATCACTGACAGCAAAAAGAAGTAAAAAATGCATAGACATAGCAGAAACAAAATGAATAGCTGGAATCCCCAGAGTTCTTATTTATCCTTGCCAAGCATAAGGGACTGTCATTAAAGATGGAGATAAATTAGTTTATCGCTAGGATGAAGTGCATTTTGGACCTTGTGTGAGGCTTAACCATGAAGAATTATTTCTTATTTTTAAGTCTATACGGAGGTTGAGAACATTTTATTTATACTAACAGTCTTCTTGAGGAGAATACTATTAAGAGGTAAATTCAGGCAGAGCAAAATTGCAGAGTCTCTTGGGACAATGATCCATGAATTGGGCAGCAACGGCTCCCACAGGTTCTACTGAAGAAACTCAAGGAGAGGTGTGATGGTTTGGATGTAGAATGCCCTCTTTCCACGCCTCTTGCTTTCAGACATGGGGTGTTTGGAAGGGAATTGGATCATCAGGGCCCTAGACTCACTGGTAGATTCATCTGTTGATGAATCTATAACTAAATGTGCCTTTAGCATGTGGGACCTCATTGGAAGATGGAGTTCACAGGAAGCATAACCCAGAAAGGTCTGCCTCCCTTCCCAGCTCAGTCCTTCTCCCTCTGCTTCCTGAAGGCCATGACCTGAGCAGCTTTCCTCTGCCAGACCCTTCCACCGCGCCCTTCTTGCCTGGGAGCCAGCCGACCATGGGCTAAAAACATGGGGCAAAATAAACTTCTCCTTTAACTTGTGGGCATCAGACATTTTTGTCCCAGCAACAAAGTCACTAAGACAGCAGGTTTTCTTGGGGTGAACACCAAAGCAAGGCAAAGGAAATACTGGATTTTAAAACCTTATTTGGTTTATCCTGCTAAAAAGTCCTTATGGGAAGAATTGAAAGTTAAACGGCAACTTCTGCATGGTTAAGCTTAAGTTTTGTTTTTCTTTCGTGTGAGAATATACAAGAAATAGCTCAAGTGGTGGTTTGACTTGTGTTTACAAACAGAGCAAGGTCACTTTCAAAGGCTGTCTGGCTTTGTAAGCTCAAGAAGATTTCATGCCCTCTACTCATTTTATTTGATTTTTTTTAAATACAGTATTTGCTTAGGAAAAAAACTTCACTAAAATTACTTAGTAAGGGAATGGGAGAAGGGTGGTGGAGACCTCAAGGGCATGTTTAAGTACCCAAAGATGTTCCAAGAGAGCCCTTCCAAAGGGCCTGAGCTCTGGTCCCTGAAAGAACCTTTGCCTGAGAACCTTGGCATTTGGGTTTGCAAGTGCAGAGCTGAGAGAGTGTGTGTCTGGAAAGAGAACACATAAGAAAATCAGTTGAAATTCCACAAGGGAGAGAACAGCATCCAGAAATAAAGAGCTACAGGTGGCAGAGTGACCACGGAGGGAATTTGAAGAGCAGAATTGTGTGTGGACTTTGATTTTTAGTGGAAATGCTATGTACTGAAAATATGGTTTCCAGGAATTCAGTTTTCTTCAATACACATTACTCAGAAAAAAAATAGAGGGGGAGAGAAAAGAGAGAGAGAGGGAGAGAAAAGAGAGAGAAAGGGAGAGACTAAGAAAGTGGGAAGGGATAAGGAAAGAAAGAGAAAAAAGAGGAGAGGAGAATGACAAAGCGAAAGGGGAAGAGGAAAAGAAAAGAAAGGAAAAAGGAAGGAAAGAATGCATTAATCTGTGTGCGGAGAGTTTACCTTAGAATTTTCTTGTTTAAACCATGTGCTATATATGTTTAAGGTAATCTTATCTACCCCTAGGAGTGGCTAATATTTGAAGACCCGTGGCGAAGAATATCCACTTTAGAGGATACCAACTGAGAGATATACCTATAAGTCAAAAGTGCAAAGGCAGCCAGCAAGATAAGGTGTAAAGTCTTCATACCTAAATCTACCCCTAAAGACTCTTGTCAAACACCATAAGAGATATTACACATAACTTTTATGGATGAAATGAATGGTATTCAAGGCATATGGATAGGCTAGAAGCATCACGCAGACACCAAGAGCTCTGGAAAATAGTGAGGATCTAGCAAGCCCAACAGCTTTACATGCCTTTTAGGGTGCCCTCAGTTTAGGACTCCCTTCCAGTCTTATGTCCTATCACTTATCAGGGGATTTGTTACCTAGTTCCAACAGGAAGATTAGCCAAATTATGCTGCTGACAAAATGTCAAATTTGGCTCCAGTAAACTTTTCACACGGAATTGTTGTGGTTTAGATCTAGAAGGTCCCCCAAAGGTCTCATGTGTTCAGAGGTGGGGTATTGGGAAGGTAAGGGTGTGTAACGTGGGGCGCCAGAGCTGACTTGCCGTTAGAGTGTGAGCATGGTGGGAGATGGATCCCTGGAGGCATGACCTGAAATCTCCCTCCTTGGCTCCTGCCTTCTCTCTCTACTTCCTGGAAACCAGGAAGTGAGCAACTTTCCTCCGCCAGATCCTTCCGCCACGTCCTTTCTGCCTTGCAGCCGCTGACTGTGGACTAAAATTCTGAGCCAAAATAAACCTCTCTTTAAACTGTGGGTGTTGGGTATTTTCTCCCAGAAATGCAAACATGACTAAGACAAGGATCCTTGTGAAAACAGAGATGATGCCTCACCAGTTCACAGAGCAATACCAGACTTCATGTGCAAGCCCAAGAATAGAATTTTATATGTGATGCAGAAATCAGTCAAAGACATTTTCATTGCATCATCCCACCCCTGGCTGGACTGTAGGGCAGAGGAGCTTGTTCTGATTGACATCTGATTACTGGAAGCCGTTGTGTACCCCATCTCATGGACACAATAGATGTCATCACCAGGGAAGGGCAGCTTTGAGTCCAGCCTTCTCAGATTTGCCGAGACTGGATTTCTAGTGCAGATCTGTTGAGGGTCATTGAGTTTTGCAATGTGTTGACTTAAAATCAAAAGAGAGTAGGCACATGGATAACAGAATAGTAAATCTCTGGACCAGTAATCAGAATAGCAAAAATATAGAAGGCATCCTACATAATCAAAAATAAATATAGAAGGCATCCTTCTTCAAAGAGCTGACCAAAAGCATGTTATAGGATAGACTTGTTCAGTGAAATAATGAAACTATGAGAAAGGAAAGAAGATGAGAAAATTAACCAGTGGCAGAGACTGGTGGATATCAGGAGAGTCTTGATGGAACTGATATATTAATAATGGGCCTTTAAAAATGAGTAGGATGCCAGGCAGGGATTGGGGAGAGGTCTGGCTATGTTAAGGATCAGGAAAGGTTATAGGGAAATAGGATACATTGGGCTATGTTTCAAAAACTGTAGAAGACTTATATCCTGTCGAGGATAGCATAGCTCCTCCCCCTGATTTCTCTGTTCGATGATGCTTACCTCTCTGTGTCCCAATTTCATGGACAGTTTTACAATTTATTTCATTTGAATTATGGTGGGTCCCACCAAGTGGGATTGCCTGTTTTTCTTGAGAGTCCTTTTGTGCTTGAGAATTGGTTATCACTTTTTAATCACAAACACAGTCAGAACAGAATCTCTGCATCTCTTCACTGCCTATCTGAAACCTCTCTGCATTCATACCTTGTCTCTTTTCTCTGGAGATAGTGTCACTACACCTATCAAAAAATAATCCTAGTGATTTTGGTCTGGATCTCAGTCTCTTTCACCTTCTCAAGGTTTTGCTGCTGTAGTTGTACCTTTCTTTTCTCCTGAATCATCATGTTATCCCTCTCTACTAGTTCATTCCTGTTGTCCTATGAATATGCTCATACATTTCCTTCTTTTTTTAAAAAAAAAAAAAAAAGCTGATCTGTCTCTTCCTCCCGCTATCTCTCTCTTCCATCCCTTCACATAGGATCTTGAGCTACTTTCCTACTTCTCACTGGAATTTGCCTCTCAACCCATCTGGTCAGGCTGTTGTCCCTGTCACTCCAAAGCCACTATCATCAAGGACACCTGTGATCTCTGCACTGCCAAATTTGGTGACTGCTGTGATGTGCTTATCTGATCCAACTCTGCAGTAGCATCAGACACAGTCAGCCACACTCCCCAAATCACAATGTAGAACTCACAAGACTCTGTGTCTTTGTTTTCCCTCTTCTCCAACTAGCCATTCCCCAAATGCATTTGTTTGCCTTTCCACTGGTCAGTCTAGAAGTGTGGTTTCTCTATAGATATAACTTATGGACCATCTGCTCCATATGTAGGTCTTTTAGTTGTTTTCTGGGACCACTGTTTTTCTGAAAGCCAACTTGGCATCACTGCATGGATATCTAGCCACCATCTCAAGCTTATCATGATCAGATCAAACTGTTGTGATCTCCTCTCAGACATCCTCCATACTGTAATGTTTCCCAACCCAAAACCAAAAAGCTCCAATAACTGCTTGATGGTATGACTGCTAAAGGCAAACAAAAATAAAAATCAGATAGCTAGTAAACCTTATGGACTATACCTTAAAACAATTTGAAAGACTTCAAAGATCTCTAAGACTTCATATCACACTTAAAAAAAAATCCAGACTTCTGCCCCTGTCTTATTTTTACAAGATTTAACACCTCACCTTCCTACCTTTCTGATGTCGCTGTGTTCTGTGCCCTGTGAGGCCCCATATATATATATATATATTTTGTTTGTTTGTTTGTTTGTTTTTTGGTTTTTCTCCGGTACCAGGAACCGAACTCACGACCTTGTGCTTGCCAGGCAGGCGCTTTTGCCGCTGAGCTAAATCCCCAGCCCCGAGGCCCCATATATTTGGCAGCTGTGTTAGTCACTCTTCTATTACTGGGACACAATATCTGACACACACAACTTAAAGGAAGATCAGTCTACTCGTTTCATAGTTTTTAGTGGGTTCACTCCATAGTCAGCTGGCTCCAAAACATAAAGTGGATGGTGAAACGGCCTGGCAGTTGACAGCTGCTCATCCCATGGCTGCGAGGAAGCAGAGATGGAAGGAGAAGCTGGAGAGGAAGCAGTCCCTTCCGGGTCATGCCACCAGTGACCTGTTTCTGACAAGGCCCAGCCTCCTAACAGTGAGCCAACTCTGTCCTCAGAGACCCAATCCAATGATGAGCACAGCGCCCCCATGAGCCAGCCACCTTCCAACACACGAGGCTTTTGTGAGACATTTTAGATTTAAATCATAGCAGCATTACTGCTGGTTCTGGTCCATGAACATGTAAGCTGTTGCCCACAATTTTTTTCTGATGCTGCATCCATGGTTTCTTCCTTCTGGTTGTTCATGACTTCCATGTATGAATGCTCCAACACGAGTCGGAGGAATGGGTGTCACATTGTAAGGGCTGTCTCGGAGCCTTAGCGCAGAGGGGGATTGCTTTGATTTAGCAAGGGGCCCCCAGAGGGGCTAGAGAAGCACAGTCACCTTGTGGGAGGCACAGTAGCTATATCTTCTCTGTCAGCTGGCCAGGTTGAATGACACAGGCATTTGTGGCAACCCCTTCCCAGTGTCACTGGCCTCCAGATTAGTGTGGCTGCAAAGTAATCTGGTGGCACAGAAATGTATTTGCACAAGTGAAAGATGAAAGGACACTGACTAACTTCAACTTTTTATTGTGTCACTGTATGTTCACACTGTGACATAGTTGCTAAGAAGTCGATGTGAGATTAAGCTGGGACTGGGCAATGTTATATCTGAATTAGGGTGATGCATGCTCAACCATATTCCAAGCTGATGAGCTCTTTGCTACTCAAAATATGATCCTTAGATTAAAAATATGCCACAGCAATATAAGCACAGACATGTTTATAGCAGCACAGTTTATAATGGCTAAATCTTGGAAACAATCCAACCGCCCATCAACTGAGACATGGATAAAAAAGAGATGTAGGTTTTTTATACAATGGAGTACTACTCAGCCATAAAGAAGGATGAGCTTGAGACATGTCTAGGTAAATAAATACACCTTGCAACCACACTCTAAGGAAAATACATTGGACACAGCTGTGTATGTATCACATTTTTTTTCTAGTGTGAGATACAAAATGTGTAAATAAGGACCAAAGTGTATAAAAGGTATTGTGAAATAAGAAGAATATTTTCAAAAGAAAGAACTAGAGAGGGGTAGGGGAAGGAAAGAAGGGGGACTAAAAGAGCCCATATTCTAAAGTGAAATAAACTGGATACATGTTTAAACATCACATTTTTCTCTACTGTGAGAAACTGAAAGAGTAAATAAAGACCAAAATGTATAATAGATACTGGGAAATATCTGGAAAAAAAATATTCAGAATGGGAAAGCAAACAAGGAAAGTGTGTGAGGAAAAGAAGAAAGGAAAAAGAAAAAAAAAGAGAGTAGAAGGAAGAAAATGTAAACAAAGCTTTTATAAATAAGGAAGGGAACAGGGGTTGAAGGGAGGAGATGGAGTTGGAGAGAAAAGGCATCAAAATGAGTCATGTACAGGGACAAACTCCCCCTGATGAATGTGATCATTATGCATATCTAAAATTAATTTAAAAAATGGTCCTTAGCCCCACGCCATCGATATCAACTAGCAAACTGTCAGAAATATAGACTCTCAGGTCCAGCATGGGCCTTCCAAATCATAATGTGTATTTTGAAAGGATTTTGAGATGTTTCCTACATGCATTAAAATTTGATAAGCACTGTTCTTAGACCATTTCCTCACAGGCCTAACTATCCCTTCAGGCTCTGTCATGTAAAGAGGATAAAGGCAGGCTGTGGGGAAAAAAAAAGGAATAGAATGATGAGGGTGGCACAGCACATGTCACTAAGGAAGGGAGACCTTCCTAGGAGAGACAATCAAGATACATAACAATCCTGGGGACCACCAGCCAGAACAGAGCTCTTGGAGAACAAGCACAAGGTCCTAAAGCTTCTATAACACCTCGCCTCTGCTGAATATAGAGATATTAGAGCCTGTCCCTAGAAGCATGGCCAGGCAAGGAGCTTGTGACAGTGGTCATCTATTGCAGATGAACTACAAAAAAAACTCGGTATCTTAATAAATGGTATGCAAACTGATAAAATCCTTATTATATTCTATTTTTTCTTACTGTGCATACGGCTATTATTGGCCACTACCACTGTCTCTCCTACCAAATTATATCTCCTATGTGAAATCTTGCTCCTGACGTCAGTGATTATTTAAGAAATGTTTGCTGAAATGCATAAATGAATGAGTGAATGAATGAATGAATAGATGTGCACAGTGATCATGTGAAAGAAAGTCCAGACTTATTCTGTGTATCCTAGAATACAAAACCAGTGTACTGGATGGAAATATCAACAACCTAAATGTGGGTTTAACCTTCAAGAGGAAACTTCTGCCGATTAAAAATGTTCAAAATGAATTGAGCTTATCAGGGTGGGGTCAAAGTCTCGGGAGCCAGAATTATTCAAACATTCTAATAAACCACTTGATGTACAAGCCATGTAAATAAGAGCATTTATAGTTGAAGAAACTCCAACAGCCATAAATATATGAAAAATTTGCTAAGCCTCACTGGGATTCAGCGGAAATTAAAATTGCAGTGGCATGCCAGTTCAAGCTCCTAATATCAGCACACAGTTTTAAATCTGATTATACCAACTGTAGGCAAAGGACCTGGTGGTTTAAATTGTTATAGCCACTTTAGAACGATCTAATTTATTTCAAGATAGGCATACCCTACAATTCAGCAATTGTGCTTTTCAGCATCTGTTCCAGATTTTATAAAATGAGGAATTCTAGGGCATGTTTTGAGATCTAAAGCAGAGATGTCCTAGTGCATAATTAATGAGATCAAAAAGGGTGTCCATTGTAGCGCAATTTGAATGGCTATAAATGGAGGGGATCTAATTGTTTATTAGACAGGAAATGAAAACTCATAGCAAATATACAATGGTATATACCCCAGAGCAATCAAAATGAATGAATTGAATCTGCATTATGATAAGAGAGAAAAATAAGTAACGAAAGATAAATAGTGTCAGGTGCATTTTATATAACTTAAACAACACCCAAACAATGTGCTTGGGGATTGTAAACCAAAAATATTATGAAAGTGATTTGCTCCAACTTTGGAAGCTGGAGAGGGGGCAGGGGCGACAGAAGGAGAAATGACGGAGGGGAAAATGTTAGCCGTTACCTATCCTTAGGAAAGGAAATGGAAAGGAAAGGAAGAAGAGGGGAATGGGGAAGAGAGAAGGGGAAGGAGGGAGAGATGGGGAATAAGGAGAGAAAGAGAAAGGGAGAGAGAGGGGGAGCAAGCGAGGGAGAAACTTGTTTTGCAATCCTGTATCATTTTTATTGTTTATGTGTTGTTTTTGTCTTTGTTGTTGTTATTTTGTTATTTTTTTTCTCTTTAAGGTAAAAAAGAGAGAAAGAGAGACAGGGAAAGAGAGAGAGGGCAGAAGGAAGAGAGAGAAAGAGAGAGAGAAAGACAAAGGGAGAGAGAGAGAAATCTTGGCACATTTAGCAAAATGATCATCAACCTGAAAGGGGCAGACATCAACTTCTCTTCCCAGTGTGTTTAGTGAGATTGGTATCTATTGTATCACCAACAGTATTTTTGGTATCTAATATTTTGATATGTAACAATTTTTAAAAATTCAAAAGGGGCTAGGGCTATAGCTCAGTGGCAGAGCAGTTGCCCAGCATGTGTTAGGTCCTGTGATCAATTGCCAACTCCCCCAAAATGAACAAACAAATACACAAATGGAACCAATTTCTACAGAAGTCAATGGCTGTGGGGTATAGAAGACCGATGAAGGGTAGAAGATGATGAAGTGACAGATATAGAGGACACTCATTATGTCCTCTGAGCCAGTTTCCATCTCTTTCTTCCGTGGTGGCCTGCAGCTTCCCCTCTGCAGATGGAGAGAAGAAGGTAGACCTGAGGTTCTGAATTTCTTGGTCGTTATCCAGTGAAGCCTTTAGGGGTACTTTCCTAGAGTCCCTGCTGAGTCCTCTTTCCTGACAGCGAACTGTCTGTGTTCATTAGTGGGATATCCACCAGCTCCAGAAAGGAAAAGTAGGTTAGGAAAAAAGGGACAGAGGCTGGGAATTTAGCTCAGCAGCACAGCGCCTGCCTGGCAAGCGCAAGGTCGTGAGTTCGATTCCCGGTACCGAAAAAAAAAAAAAAAGAAAAAACGACCCAAAAAAAGGGACAGTGGAGAGCAACGAGATTCCAGCCTGTGGTGAAGACACACTCGGACCTGCTTCTCCCCTGGCATTGGCCCAAATGGCCCCATATTGACAGCAGGTGCACCCTAGTCCCTTGCTGTCCTTACTTTTCACATGCCTTATCTGGAGAGATACAACCCTGGTGAGAAAAGTCAGGGTGCCTTGCAATAGAAGTGAGGGGCCAAACTTCAATAGATCTCTCTTCATACAGAGATGGCATGGGTAATGAAGGGATGTCTAGACTTGAGCTGGATTTTGTGATGCTGAATATTTTTCTCTTTATAGCACCATTCAACTTCTGTCTTTAGTGCCTTATTTAGTTCAGGGTTTAAACCTGTATCAACATAGTTTGGGAGTGGGGGAAAGGCATACATAATATTTACCAGATGGAGAAACCCTTAGCAGATAGAAAAGGGAGTTGGAGTTTAGGAAGTGCAGAGCAGTAAGAGGGAAAAAAAGGAATATACAAGACCCAGGCCAGGAGAGAGACTGGTACTGAATTGATGTGCGCTCCTTACCACAGGTGAGGCATGGCAGGATATACGGTCTTATTATCTGATAAAGGGAAGTTTGTCAGGGTGTCAGGAGAGAAATACGTTTCCCAGGTCCTTAATTATAGAAGGGAGAGATCCCATAAATTCTTATACAAGACCCTGATGTAGTTAGAGTTATATTTCTACTCACTGCACTGTCATTCTTGGTAGACAGTGCTGTTTAATTGGTTTTCGTTGAAATTAACATTCACCATGCATAAATCTCAATTGCACAGATTGATTAATCCGTACATACCTATGCATAAACCCATGTAAACACCCAGATCAAAATATAGAATGTTTCCAAGCTTTCAGCATGTTTCTCTCTGCCCCTTGCGGGTTAATGATCAACCTGTGATTTCCATGTAACAAAGGAGCAAGAGTTCTGACATATTCTGCCAGTTCTTAAACTCTGTGTGTGTGTGTGTGTGTGTGTGTGTGTGTGTGTGTGTGGGTGTGTGTGTAAAATAACATTATGCCGAATATACGCTTCTTGTGGCTGGCTCTTTTTCATTCAGCAATTTGTGAAAAATACCTATATTGTTGGAGCTGGCAATTGCTTATTCTTTTTAGCTGCTGTTCTATTAATTGTTTAATCTTTTAATCTGCTGGGGGTTTATATGTTAACATATGTAAGGGTTAGACACTGGGTCTTAGACATTCAAGGACCCCTGGAAAGATGCATTTATATGATATAACATACTTTATAGACATAAAAACTAAGAATTGAATGTTGGTCTCAGGTCCCAGCTTCCCTGTTCACCAAACAAATAACCTTGATCAAGTAATTTACAACTTCAATTTCCTTGTGTGTAAATGAGATAAAACCTGCCTAATGAATTTATTGTGAGAATCAAACAAGACGTGCATGTCAATTACCCAGTACACAGGAGATGCTCTGAAAATTTAGTTATCACCTTTTCCTCTATTCCATCACATGAGAGTTAGCGATACTTGGGAGTATTTGTCTCTTGCACTCAAAATATTAATAAATTAAACATTTAGTTAACATCTATTGTTGGAGGGGCTCGGTGCAGATGCAAAGCTAACCCACAATCAGTTCAAGAGACAATGATAAGAGTAAAATAATTATAGGAAAGCTACATGATAACTAAAAGCATTGATTACAAAGAATTCATAGAAAAGCACAGGAGAAATTGGCAAATAGAAGCAAACCACCCGGTGGACACTCAGAGAGAAGCAGTTGCTTCACTCCATAATAGCAAAGGACGATTCCCCCAATAGGTGAGGGCTTCCGCCAGTATGTAAATTGTGCTTGTAAAGAAGAGACAAATATGTCAGATGTGGTCTACTGATATGAGCAAGAAAAAAAAAATAGGAGACACTTTTTCTAGCTGGAGAAAAATTGGTGAGTTGAGGACTGGACAATAATAACTGGGTCAGTTTATTAATTCAGAAAATATATCTGGAGCTATGACCCTCTGCCCAGCTCTGTGACCCTTGTTTGCTCAGTGGTGTGCTCTCATTTAATTCCCAAATGTACACATATATGTATATTTTTTCCTTTCATATTAGTTTGGCTTTAATCTTACTTTAAATTGACCTTTAATTTTTAAAATACTCAGCGTTTGAATGTGGTGTCGAGTCACAGAAGCCAAGGGAAAGACAGCTTCAGAAGCATCGTTCCCATGAGGCTCAGCCCTCAGAAGGCACAGTCACAGTAAGGACCGGATGACAGACACTGGGTCTTAGACATTCAAGGACCCCTGGAAAGATGCATTTATATGATCTGTGAACATCAGTGTGGAGGGAGTTTTACACTGAGAGTGATGGGAAGGGAGGAGGATGAGGCAGCAAGCTGGTGGCCCTGCTCTTAACTGATCATGTCTTAGGCCATGAGTTTCATAGCCTGCAGAGTAACAAGAATCACCCTACATCAAAGAGAAGGGGGTCCCCATCACCCTGTCCAAGCGTGCCCCCACACCGAGAAGGTGTCAGTGTAGAGGATGAGCACAGGGTCGTGGGCAGCCTTTATCCTAGTCCTCACTGGCTCATGGAACTTCCTTAGTGTGCAGAGAACCTATCCCTCCAAGCACTTTTGCTTGTGCAGCTGATGTCCTAAGAGGAAGACCCCTCATCCTGAGATGGTCTTTGGTTCCCTAACCATCTTTGATATTTCCTGACAAGTGGAGTGCAGGCATATTCAGTGAGCCCACCCCGCAGAGCAAAGTGAAACTGAGTCCAAAGTGTTATCAACTTTCTTGAGTTTAGAGCTTAAAGTAACACTCCGGGCCCCCTTCATTAATAATTACCCTCAAGGAGCTGTCTCTGATTTGAGGTTTATCTTTATGCTTGGGTCAAACAAAATGAGGAATTTAGGAAGCGCGGACAGCGCTTAGCCAGAAGCACAGTGGCCTGAGTGTGAATCAGCGAGTTAGTCTCAGGAAACATGAGTGTCCCTCAGGTGCTCTTGCTTGCATCCATAGGGCTGAAAATGAAATGTTGACATTGGGGAAATTCATTATTTCACCACAGAGAAGTTGCCGGGATCTTCAGCAAAATCTGGGTTGTTAGCTCTGGGAAAACTCATACACAGTAGGAAGTTTTGCCTTCTTAAGATTTATGTGACATTTTTGTCTTAGTCATAAAAAATAGATTCATGCTGCAAAAAAAGTTGGAAAGCAGCAAAAGGTTAGCAGATTAACTTTACTTTGTAGTCTTATCAGTTGAAAAGAGTGCCATTTAACTTTTGGTTATATTTTCTTACAGATTTCTTTGCTTCTTTTCAAACATTGGATCATGTTTTATATACTTTTTAATCCTTTTTTAGTGAAGAACTTTGTGTATGTCTTTAAATGAGCTTCAAAAAACACGGTTTAATATCTCAGTGTGGAGGTCTGTGATACAGCTAGCTAACGCTGTTGTTCAGTATTTTGTTATTCATAAGCTTTTTAGCAGCACATCGGTGGCCCGTTACCTCACCTTTTCCTTCACAGACTCTGGTGGCCTCCCCACAGGATCCACTTATCTTTCCAAAGAAAAATAGACACACACTTGTAACGCAGTTTTAAATCAAGTTTTAGTTCATCTCTGCTGGATGTGACCAGCATGTTTCAATTTCTCCTGAATGTTCTATAATGGGGAGGCAGCTGGTCTACCTAGAATGCATAACCAAACCAAAAGGTTTAGGAGAAGTGTCTATGTTAACTGAAAGTTGCTTCACTTCTGACTCAGGGAAAATATTATATTTTATTTACGTATCTTTAAATGTATATATTATATTGAACTTTTTAATCTATTTAAACTTTATATTGTACTAAATATACCTAACAGTTTATTCATTATAATTGATCAATTTTGCTAATAATTGTCAAATAATCTGTTCTGCCATTGATTTTGATTTTTCATTATCATATCCTATTAGCAACTATGTTATCAAATACTTCAGTATCATCAATATTGTTTCATTGATCTAGATACCAGTTAATGAAGAATTCATCATCTTAGTTATCATACCTCTAGTAAGTTTTAAAATCAGAATATGTTCTTTTCAGAAGAATAACAATATAGTTGTTATTGTTTAATGGCAAAGTATACTTCTTTAATGCTTTCTTATGCAATTAATTATGATTAATAATAATATTATTATTATGAATATGCCTGATGATGTTTCTGCAGCTTCTGTTTCTTTGATTTGTTTTGTTTTGTTTTGTTTTGTTTTCTGGTACTGGGAATTGAACTCACAACCTTGCACTTACCAGGCAGGGGCTGTGCCGCTGAGCTAAACCCCAGCCCCTGCATCTTGTTTTGTTCCATTGTTCCATGTCTGTTTTGTTTTTGTTTTTGTTTTTGTTTTTTTACCTTGAAAATCAGAGCACAGTTTTTGTATCAGAAGCACACAGAACTTTATTGCTAGTATTCCTGTCTTTTGAAATTCACAATTACATGGTCCTGTATGTTTCAGAGGAAGCAGATTTGTAGAATCACAGAGCATTAACCTAATGATAAAAGAGCATTTGCTTACCTTCTAAACAAAATGCAGCCCAGAGAAATCTGGCCAGGAGAATGAAAGCTTTTTATTGACCGAGCTCCATATAATCCTTAGTGTATTTTTCCATTTTTGTACTTGATGATTTTTTTTCTGAAAGTGAAGAGCGCTGTAGCTTTCAGGAGCGGCATTTGCAGTGCTCATGTGATAAAATTATGTTTGTGTGTAAGGGCTGTTTCCTTCTTTTCATTTCTTGTTTTTATAATCCTATGCCTGTGAGCAACATTTATGATGGAAATAGAATGTTCTTGGCATTCCCAGAAATTTTATAAAAACTATTGCTTGAGAAAAAAACATGGGCATGTTAAAGGGCCTTTGCCTATGCTGCTTTGAGATTAAGTTTTGGATGTGGTGTCAGACAAAGCCAACTAGCAGGTTACTATTTGCTCTCACTTTTTATTTTTAATTATGTCTTTGATTTACAAGTGAGCAGACCTTGAGGGTACATCACAGAGTTCTGGAGGTAGGAGATGAGAGAACAAAGGACTCTTTCCATGACTTACAACTCTGGAACTTAATGAACTATTTTTCCCTTCTTGTTTTTGTAGACAGAGTGAGCATGTTCCATTCCAGGATCCCTAACTCACTTGCCAAAGAGACAAAATCTAGCTGTGAGCTGACCTCTTGGGTGGGATTATTGCATATGCTATTAGAAAACATTAAACTTTGGTGACTTCTGGATGATATATCTGGGATGCCTGAAATCAGATGTTCTATTCAGTTGACAAATGTTCCTTTATCATCTATTTCAAAACACTTTTACATATAGTCATGAAGAGTAGCAATTTGGTCCACAGAAGCCCTGAGTCACAGTAAAGTCTGCTGCTCTTAGCTCTTGGAACACTTTCACTCGTCAAGGTGTCAGTTTCCCCAAATGATAAACAACGGAGATAAGAACAAGATTTCCAGTCTTCCTTTCACATCAAAAATTCATTATTTCCCTGAACATACTGGCCCATAATTAGAAGAAAATTAAATGAAGTTAAATATTTTCTTTGTAAAGTACATAAATTTTGTTGTATCCAATATCTTAAAATACAACTAATTCCAGCAGCTTCTCCCCATAAAGGACAAAAATTGAATAAAAGAGAGGGCTTCATACTGAGCACTGACGGAAGGACAAAGCTTACCCAGACAGGAGGGACCCCAGACACAGTCCTACTTACTACCCAGACTTTACCATTTTCCATGAGCTTATCTCCTACCACCTTTCACCTAACATTTAAATAAAAAGAAATGTATCAGGTTTCTAATAATTGCTTCTCTTCTGTAGCTAATTAAACTGGTTTTATTGATCTCTTGTCTGGCAAACAATGATGAGGAAAGCAGATGCATATTTTTGGGGTGATGTTGGACAATAGACACGTGAGACAAAATATGGGTTCATACATAGATGACCTAACAGGAATCTAATTATCCTACAAGTAAGTTCTTCAAAATGACTAAAGACACATGTGGCAAAGACTGTTACGTGTGCATAATTTATCACAGTTTTGAGTGCAAAAGAGGGCTCATGCTGGGACAACAAGTCCCAGAATGTTCCAAGCAAATTAGACATTGTCGCCTCTAGCTATGTGTTTTCCAGAGCATACTTGTTCTTAATGGATAGCTTTCGAGTTCTGTGAAGCATCACATGGATGGATCGGATTCTATATGCCCTGTATCAGTTCTAGCCAGGCATACCCTGCTGTACAGCATGTGGTCTACATTTACTTTACTTCTTTTACATTCAGATACATGCATAAGAATAATTTCTAGTCCATAAAATATGGGGAGGTAATGAGTAGTGTTTCTAGATTTGAAAAAATTTATGAGATCTGCCCTTCTCCTTCCTCTTCTGGCTTGATGACGTGCAGGATCATGTTGTAGGGAACAGAGACATAAGAAGGAAGGATCCAGACTGGAGAGCTGCATGCCAGTCTAGAAGAACAGTTTGGGATTGTACATGTGTGAGAAATAAACTTGTTCTACACCAGTGAGATATTAGAGCTTACCTGTTATAACAGGTAAACTGGTGTGATCAATGCTCCTATCATCTTAATTTATATATTGTATAAATATTTGTTTCAAATATATTAAAAACATCACTTTCTCATTGAAGTTTCTTTCTCATTGTGAGTTTCTTCAAAACAGGGACCCAGGATAGGTATTAAATTTATGAAAGATGTTTTAAAAATTCTCTAGGTTGGACTGAATTGGATCACACTGAATTGGACTGAAATGAAATAAATTATATAGAAAATGGCAAGAAATGTCAAAGACAATAAAACTTCATTCCAGCAGGAAGGATCATGGAAAGGTAGTCTTTGAACTGGTACTTGAAGAATTAGTTTTACTTTGGATATGAAGTGAATAAGATTGATATTCCGGGAAAACTAAACGACATGAATGTGTGGGACACGTAGCACGGATAGAGAGCTCTGTCTGATTAGGCTGCAGTATCACTTCAGTTCAGACACATTTGTTTGGTAGCTTTTTCACAGAAAGACAAACCCATGAAAAGGTGATTTAAGAAAATAGTATAAGGTAAAATATATAATGAGACAGCATAGCAAAAGAAGCCCTAGAAAAGACTGGATGGAGGAGGATTTGTGTGTTCATTTATTGTTTGGTGTTTATTTATTGTTTGGGGGATTGAACACAGGCTTGCACAGAGTAGCCAAGGTCTCTCCCGTGGAAATCCATCTCTACCCCATAGTGGAAGTTCTAAAAAACAGGTGAATGAACCACAGTGTACAGGTGGTGAAGGTCTCATTGGCTACTTGCCTATCACTGTCTGAGGAACAAGGAGCCATTGAAGAGTCATTGTAGAGAGTCTTAAATGATAGTCAGTGAGTCTGGACGCTTCTTTGTGCTAGGTTGTAGATCATTCCAGAATTTTAAGAAAGACATGAGTCAGGTGTTACTTTAACACAGAAATCTGCTTGGTGAGATCAGTGTGAAGAAAGCAGCAAGCATGAAGAGGATAAGGAGCCCAGTAATTAGATAGCTAGAAGTGTCCATTAAATGATTATTTAATTACTGGGTGCCCGTGTGCAAGATCTGTTGCATAAACAATGTAAACATATAGGAAAGAAAGGCTAAGAGTATCAGCAAAAGTATAATAAATCTCTAAATCCTGTGGGTATCGGAGGTACGGATCAGTTAGGATTAGTTTAAGCTGTGAATGACACAAAACTCTTTAAGTAAGACAAAGCAGTGTGGTAAACCTATGGCATATGTGTCATTTGTTTTCCTCTTAAGACAAAAGATGTTACTCATAAAAAAATGTATGAGTTGCTTTTTCTAAACAAAAGTCTTAGTATTTCTTGGTATTCAGGTTTAATTGCAGTGTTGTCACTTTGTGATAAATAAGTGGGTTTGGGGTTGCAGTTTGAGCATTTTCTCTAAAATGCTCGCCATCACTGAAGAGGTTTATTTCGCTGTGGTAATTTTAGGCAGTACAGTGATAACAACTTTTATCTTGTTTTTGGAAATGAGTTTTTTAGTTCACGGTTCAATATGGCTTTTTGAGGGCCAGCAATCACACTCACATTCTAACTTGCTACAAGGGGTGAAGAGAAGCATGTCAGTTCTCTTTAAAACTTACTAGCAGTCTGAACATTTCTTGTTTACTAGAACTTAATCATATGCCTACATCCAGCTACAAAGGAGGAAGAGAAAGTATGTTCTATTCTGAGAAGCCATGTCCCTTAAAAAACATGAAAGCTGTCTTAGCCACAAGAATAAAAGACAATTATGGTGATGATGCTCTGGAAAATAGCAACAGAGCCATTTAGTGGGCTGCCATGAACAATTCATATGAGGAATATCCATGTGAGCCGACCTCATTTTTTTTTGTGCGGGGAATTGAACTCAGGACCTTGCGATTGCCAGACAGGCACTTGTGCCGCTGAGCTATATCCCCAGCCTGATTCTCATTAGAGTAATAGTGAGATGGATGGAATGATCAGGTCTCCAGTTAAAACTCACCAGTAAACTCAACTTCCAGATTATTCCTTGGTGATATTTGTTTATATAACGGGCTCCTAGATGGGTTTGTCTGGGCGATCCAGGCAAGCTCATAATTCACCGGCCTCATCACTTATAAGTATGTCATAGCACCTGCTGTGCCGTACATGCTCAGCAAAAACTGAGTGGCCCAGAGTTTCAAGGAAGGACAGCGTGAAGTTGAGCTGGTGGTCCATGAAAAAAATAGATGCATAAAACTATCCTGGCATTTCCACAAAGTTTGTACATGCCCTTATGTCCCATCCTGGCTAACTGGTTCTATATGGAATTTTGTCTGCTTTCCCATGGCACCAGGTTTTTTTGTCCACAAAGAGCACAGGGTTCCTGGGTGAGTTCCCTGAATCTGTTGTTTTTCTGCTTTAAATATCATGCTCATGAGTGTCTCAAGTGTCATGCTCTCAGTGACCCATGGGCTCACAAATGTGACAAGTGTCCTCTGAGGTGTCTCAACTCTTCCTCAGTCAACCAGAACTGTCTCTTAGATTGCTCAGAATGTAGAGGGTAGAGCGCATCTTCAAGTCAGGATTCTCATATTCTCATCTTCTTATTCTCCCTGTCCCTCCCCCTTCAATTCCCCCCGCCCCAGCTTTCCACCAGCATAAAGTCAGATTGAGCCCTAACTTCTAATGTCTTTCTCTGAGAAATTTTCTACTTTTTTCCTCTTGCCAGTTTCCCTCTCTGCCTCTGGTTGTACCATCTGCCCTCCAATACCACCACCACCATCAGGGAGATACAGTATCAGGTGCCTTTCACCCACCTATCCCGTCCTCTCAGCATTCCTTCAAAGTGTTTATTTCCATTTTTAAGATAAGGATATGGAAGTGTTTGGGGCTTTTAGATGTTCTTTTGTCTGTTTTCTTCTTTTAGTTGGCCATTCAAATGATGAAATAATTTGCACAAAGTGACATAATTCGTAGCAAGTTTAGATTCCACTACAGGTTGCTATCTTTAGTTTTATTTTCCATTATTTCATGCTGTCTATCAGAACAGACCGAGAATTCTGCTTGATTTAACTCTTTTCATTTGATTTAGCCTGGCCCAATTCAAGCTTAGAAAAAAGAAGGAAACGTTAGCCTCATTCAGATCTGCTTGCTGTGATCAAAAGTTTTATGTGATGTGCGATTAATGCCTCCATTGACTAAGTCACTGATTTGAGGAATTATCAATAGCTTTTCTCAACTGTAGTTTTGAAATAGGTTTACTATCCATACCCTTGTAGCAATTTTGAACACAGTGCACGCACGTTCTCCTTACTGCTGTGATTTATAGGAGACTTAGTGAACTTAGGCCAAGACTGGAACTCTTCAAGTCAGAAGTTCCCTCCATCTGTTTAAAACATTAACAGACTCTACTACCAAATTGAGCTGTAATATTTATGGAGAATACACCCAGGCCTGATTCCAAGATGACAAATAATAGTAAAAAAAAAATGAATATGAAATATAACCAGACAGATGAAATATTCATCTCATGAATTTTTGACAGAGAGAATCATCCATTAGATAGACTAGTAATGCTTCTTGATTAGTTGCTTACGTGTCAGAAGTGAAAGTTATTTTTAAATGGATTAGCATTAATCTATCATTATTTATTTGTTTTGAAGGAATCCAACATTTTCCTTTCAGAAGTAAAAGAAAAGTGCTTACCTTACCATGCCAATGAAGATTGTTACAGCATCTTTTCAAAGCACAGTGCAGTAATTTAACAGCAACACTTATGTACTTTGACCCTTATTTTAGCATCAGAATTTTAAACAAAGATTCTAAAAAAGAGGAACAGTGAGAGAAACTTGGGGTTTCTAAAGTTCATTAGAGTTGCCCAACAGCTGAACAGCCTAGGAGGGAAATAATTGTTAGATTGTGGCATCTCAACTAAAAGGACTATTACATGCATGGAGTGATTTGTAGCAAAACGGTCACCCCTGGAGACCACAATGTTAAGTGAAATAAATCGGACACATAAGCTTAAATACCACATGGTTTCTCTTATTTGGGAAACACAAAACATAAATCAATATAAAAATAAAAAGGAGATACAAGGAAGCAGGGAGGTAGATCTCTTCCAAATGGGAAGGGAAAGAGGAGTAGGAGGGGTGAGAGGAGAGATGGGGAGGGAAAAGGAATGAAAAGCAGAATTGAGATGTGCTATGTACATGGACTAACCCCACACAGGGAGTGAAATTATTATGCAATACAAGCATGTACTGATAAAGAACTGAAAACAAAGAAAAGAAAGAAAAAGAATAGGAAAGCATCTCAAAAAGTGTTTACTAAAAGAAACAAAAGATGGAATTGTAGCTACACTATTATAAATAAATAGGTCAGAGATAATTTTTTCATACCATTTCCATTGTGTCCCACTAATGTCGTTTGACTTAAACACTTTCCAGGTTCTGAGGACTATTTATCATAACAGTTAATTTAGGGAGAAAGGGGAGAGCAATCTGAGGGTGGATATTCCCATAAGACATGTGAACTGGAATTTTACATGTGTTTCCATCCTACTTTTATTAAACAAATACCTACTGGAAACTAGTGCATCTGTTATATCTGTCGTATTGTGGTATAGTTTTAAGTTATCCTGCAAACAGGATAGTAAGTGAACAAACAAAGTGACCATTTATGAGGGAATTGTTGTAGCCATGCCAGCTAACCACAAAGTGGGATCCCTCTCTGGCACCCTAGAACAGAAACAGGACCTTAAATTAAAAACATAGGAAATAGGAATAAAGAATAGACTTAAATTAATAATAGCATATCAATATTGGTTCATTAAGTGTGACACACACATCATAACAACATATGATGTCAATAATAGGGGAGCCTATGTATGGAACTTCCTACTGACTTTGTAACTTTTCTATAAATATGCTAAGTAAAAATGTGCATATATACAGAGAAAGACAGACAAAACCAATGAAAGAGAAATCAAGAGAAAAAGAACCAAAGAATAAGAAAATAAAAAATGGTACAAGAAATGGTACCAGACAACTATTTTTCTCCTTTTTGTATTAGTATATATCTGTAGTACATACTGATTACAGTTATTGTGAGGAGTTGGTACATGTACTTAATACATTTTAATTTTTTTCCTCTCTCTTTTTTTAATTCCCTATCTTTATCCTCTCTTTGCTCTCTCCAATTCTTGGTCCCCTTTCCATTTACAAAAGTTCTGTTTTCATTTTCCCCTTCAATTCGTTTCTCTTTTTTTCCAATCCCCGTTTCCTCCCCTCAATCTCTTGTTCCCCCAACCTTTTGAAAAAGATCTCCCTACTTCCAATTTACCTATTTTCTATTTCATTCTCCATTCTTGTTGGTCTCTTTCTCTCGATTGCATTTCTGTCTTACCCCCTCTATTCAAGCCCTAAATATTGAATATCGGAGATCTACATTTTGAGTCTTTTTTGCTTTCTCTACCCATTTTCACATTCTGCTTAGTGACCTCTTCTATATCATGGTTTTGTACATCACCTGTGCATCAAAGAGCCATAGATATGTATCTCATCACGACTTCTCCTCAAAACCCATTTGGCGTCCAGTGTACACTTCCTCTCCATGTGAATGTTCACTGTCATCTCAAATGGAACTCTTAGCTTCACTGTCTGCTTCAAAGTCACTACCCCAATCTCTTTGAGTCATTGTAACAACCCTCAAAATCTGGTCACCTAGACAAAACAGGTAAAGGTTATCACTGATACAAGGTCTTTCATGAGCATATCTTACTTACACTTCCTCTAAACCCGTGACCCCTAACCTTTTTGGCACTGTGGACCAGTTTCATGGAAGACATTTTTTCCCCAGACTTGGGGGCAAGGTATGGTTTGGGGATGATTCAAATCCATTATATTTGCTGTGAACTTTATTTCCACTATTACTACATCAGAATATACAATGAAATGATTATACAAATCACCATAATAGAGAATCAAAGGTAAACATGAGCTCGCTTTCCTGCAACTAAATGGTCCCATCTAGGGCGATAGAAGACACTGACACAGAAAGTGTATTGTATACATCTGCTCTACTGCATCATCTCTCCTTGGTTGCTGTCACTGCAGAGAACTCTACTTCATAAGGATGGGATGTTGGAAAGTGAAGCAGATATTTCAGTGCTTTTGTGGCAATCATGTTACTCTATCTTGTCTTTAATCAAACATGTATGAAATTGAAATTGTCTCAAATATCTTTTAAGACCACCATCATTTTTAATGTATAGCAGTTGATCCTCTTCTAGCATGGACAAATAAAGTTCACCTACTTATTCACAAATGTGTAGCAAATCCACTCACTCCCAGTTCAGGGAGCTTATGTGATTGTGAAGCAGCGTTCAAATTCTTTTGAAAACTGATGTAGATGATCATGCACCAGCTGAGAGAAAGACAACCGTGGCTCAGTCTCTTTCCATATGTATGCTAACATGCAAAACATGTCAGCAACCTCAGTGTTCACTCATCATCTCCATAATTCCAATTTGGCTTTGAATGCAGTCACTTTAACTGCTGACTGGAACACAGTTGTCATTCTCCTCTCAAGTGATAGCTTGTGTTCATTGAGCAGGTTGAATATGTCACGCATACAAGCAAGTTCTGTGATCTGCTCTGTGTGTCACTGAAATGTTCTGCCAGTGGTAACTGCTTTTCTAAAAGAAATCTCTGAAGCAGATTTTGAAACTCAAAACTTCTGGATAGTGATGAACTTAGAAAGCTACCTCGCTTCTGTGGATAAAAGAAGACACTTGTGCTCTGTGTCCATCTCACCACAGAGCTGGGCAAACAAATGTACATTAAAGGCATGGACGTTGATGTGGCTCATAATTTTAATCACAGCATGCAAAATGTTGGGAAGTTCAGTGACAGTTTTGACTAGCCATTTTTTCCTTATGGATGACACAGTGTGTAGACTCACATTCAAAAGTGACCTCTTTGACTCAAGTTGTGAAACCAGAAAACTCTGCAGTTATGGCAACCACTTCATCCATGCATACCACACAAAATGATCAGTCCAATTTTCCTAATACATAATCATTCAAAGACTTGTAAAGTTCTGTAGCTGTGTTGTTTGGCAACAAGAGTACACATAACACACCCCCTGCACATCCTCCTGAAAAAAATATATCACACAAAGGAAGCATTGTTTCATCAACATTTGTGAACTCTACCAGTAACCTTTTTTTTACTTATTTTTGTTAGAGTTATCTTGTGGGTTTACCAAAACCGAGTGGAACAAGAGAGTAGTGCAGGAAAGAGGTAGAGAGCAAAGTAGTAAATAAAATAATGAGCAGGCCACACATAGACTAAAATAAGTGTAGGATTATGAATTAAAGGCTGTCACCAGCTTCAATGTACAACTGAAGCACATTAATATACTTGCCATTATAAAACCTGCCACCAGACACAGTTTCATTGTCACTTGCCACTCACTGATAGTCTTTTCATATGTACGTACAAGAAGTTGACTTATGGTCTCTGTGAAGTCAAGTCTCTGTACTAATGTTAATTGGTGTTTGCAGCCACTCCCCAATGCTAGCATCAGTACCTCAGCTCCACCTCAGATCTTCAGGTATTAGATTTTCATAAGGAATGCACAACCTGAAGTGCTTACATGTGCAATTCACAGTAGGGTTCATGCTCCTATATGAATCTAATGCCCTCCACAGACCTGACAGAAAGTGAAGCACAGGTGCGGAAGCTAACAATGGGGACTATCTGTAAGTATAGATAAAGTTTCACTTGCTTGCCCGTCACTTGCCCCCTGCCATGTAGTCTGGTTCCTAACAGGCCACACACTGGTACATGTCCACAGCCCCACAGCCCAGGGTTTGGGAAGCCCCGTTCCATAATATATGGTGTTCAGTATTCAGAATGCCAGCTTAGTGGGTGCCACCATCCTTCTACTGGTGATAACTTACACTGTCAGGTCTCAACTAGAACCTCTGCCTGCTTGCATCACCTATGGCTCACCCATTAGTTTCCACTTTTATACTTCTGGAAAAAGACAAGCTCCTCCTTGCCTACCTAGAATCTTTTTTTATTTTAAAGAGAATAAAAAATTAGTGAATGCAGAAGTGAATGCAGAAGCAAGGAGAGTGATGGAAGAGGAAGAGATGCCATTCCTCTATTTCTTAAAATTTAGGAAAGTGAGAGACTACAATAGATCTGAAATGATTAACAGAGGTTTCTTGAAAAGAGTGGAAATTACTGAGGCTCAGAGAAGTGACTGAGATGAATCAAGAGACACGAAATAAAGAGGCAGTTCCGGAAAGAGGAAGATAAGCCAAGCTGTGGGAGAAAAATAAATAATGGTATATATGAGAACACCAGGAAAACAAAACAAATTTTCAAAGTTTGCAAATTTGTGAGAAATTAGATTGGAACATGTAGTACATCAAAATTTCAGAAATTGTAGATTACCAGGCTACTGATCAGTCATGCTACAGGCTTGCCTAGTGTTGATTTTCAGCTATAGTTAGCTTGGAGCTTCTTAACCATGATTTCATGCTAAGTTCTGAGGGTGAAGTAATGCAGGCTGCCCTCCTGCCAGTCTTCTAAGTATAATTTTGACATCAGCTTGCTTGGGTTTGGTCCAAGATGCAAGGTGATTCCAGATCATCCATCTTTTCTGCGTGGTGAAATCACTTTGTCACACAGTCTGTCCAATCCTTGATGAGGGTTCTGTCTAGATTTTATGGTAAGGGGGGGTCACAGAAGGTGAAGGAATAGAAATGACTTTCATCCTTGTCTAAACAATTTAGGAAAAGAGTGGTGAAGATGTAAAGATCCTCATGTATGGCATTTTCCCTCTTTCGCTTTTAAATAAAACGCATTGCATGGAATAAAAGTGGGTTGGCCATGACTTTGATTTCCCCAGGCAGGTTGTCAGCTCCTGGTGCTTCTCCATCTGTCAAGCAGGGTGGGTCTATCAACAAACTTGAAAACACTTTTGTACACATTTGCACTGACCACAAACACAGGCATCACACCAACAATTATTTGGATGTACACTAAAATCTCCCAGGATTGCAAAAGCTGGACCCCAGTATACATGGTAGACAACTTCACTATAGCGTTATTCATGTATTCACCTCAATTTCACTGGGCATTTGTATACTAAGCTTTTCCTAAATAGGATTTTTAAGTGAGCTATTTTTTGTGGCCTTAAGAAGGTTAGAATTTAATCTGAAAAAGTGATATAGAAATAGATAAAATGTGGGGCACTATCTAAATGCCAAAACTTAATCTTGAGTATGCACAGAGAAAAGAAAAACCTAGCAGGTCATGTAAAAGCCAATCACCAGGGAAGGGCATTATCCCTGGCAGTCCGTGGGTGCCATGAGGTGCACTGGGGCGATCATTATGTTTCCTGTGGTGATCTAAGCTCTTCTCACCACTCCTGTGGTGTGCTTAGGAGACCATTAATGGGAAAACCACAATGTCCCGGGGATATGGTTCTTTGCATCATGCATCGAGGTTAAGACTTTTTCTTTCGCCTTCTAACATCTGGTTTTCTCCTACTCAATAGACTCAGTGATTTCTTTGAGTTAATTCTTGCAGAAAACAAAGCAATTTCTTAGGGGAACAACTATTAGGAGGTCTTACTACCACACTAAAACCAAGCAGCCATAGCAGTGAACACCTTGTGCATGCACTTGGCTCCATCTCTCCTAGTCAAGGAAAATCCAACAGAGGAATAATTGTATTGGCCTACGGCTTGGGAGCTTGTCTTTGCAGTGTGCGTGCTTAGGATGCTTAGGACTTGGTATGTTTTAATTGAAGGTGGAGTTTTGATAAAAACAACCTCCCTTCCTCCACTGACCCCTTTGTGGGGTCCCCTTTGTGGTCTTTTTAACCCAGTACTGGGGATTGAGCCCAGGGCCTTCCCACTGAGCTACATCCCAAGCCCTTTTTATATATTTTAAATTTTAATACATGGTCTCTGGATCGCTGACTTGCCCAGGCTAGGTTTGAGCTCCTGATCCTCCCACCTCAGCCTCCCAGAGTGTTGGTGTTGCAGATGCATGCAATGGCCGTACCTGGGGCCTCTCTCGCTCTTTCACCGCTTCCTTCCCCCTACACCTGTGTATTCTCTGGGGTTGCTCTTGAGTTTTGCCTGCCATAGAGATTCCACATGGAAGTACTTTACAGTTGTGTTTTATCTGAGCCTTAGGCAAATTGCTTGCTCTGTCCGTAACTAAGGATAGACATTGGAAAGTGAATGTTTAAGTGGAGAACAGCTCCAAAATTTAGTCTCAAAATGGCGTGAAAGCATTCATTTGCAAAAATAAAATTACTTTATTAAAGAAACAGGTGAGATTCCAGAGGTATCCAGAATTATGCTTTATACACTGTGGAAAGAATAGAAGGAGTTCAAGGAATCACTTAAATCCCTTTTGAGCAGTTTGGAAACCCCAGCTTAGGACTGGGGGCGGCTTTTATATAAGACACCTCAACTTTGGTGGTTTTGCTTAATGGAAACCAGGTGGGGAAGAGGACACTGAATCTAGTGCCCTTATGTCCAGCAGTTCTGCAAAGGGGATAGTAGGACACCAGTTTCCACAGTGCAAACTGATCAGATATCTTACACAGATCTTCCAAAACTCTTTCCGATTTTCTCTAAGTAGCTCACCTTTAAACGTGTGAATAAGAAGCAGAGCTACGGAACAAAACCTCTTTGTAGGTCTAAAGCAAGAATCATTCCTGGCCTGCGGGCCAAATTCTGCCTTCAGTCTGTTTTGTAAATAAAAATCTCATTGGCACAGAACCACACCCGTCCTTTCCCTATTGGCTGTGGTGTTTTGTACCACAGCAGCAAAGTGGAGCAGTTGCCACAAGGGTGATATAGCTTTCAAAGCCTAACATGTTTAGAATCTGGCCAGTTACACAAAAAGTTGGCTGACTCCTGTGGTAAGAACTCATCTTTCTTATCAGTGTCCTCCTTTCTTTGTGCCCCAGTTTTCTCATCTGTACAAAAAGGGATTGGAGCCCTGAACTCACATCTCTTTCAAAATCCTGAGATGCTGAGTTTTCTTCTGAAATCCCTAAGCTCCCAAACTGCCATGATAGAAGGAGGATAACATTGAAATATTTTCCCTTACTAAGTATATCCCCTCATCTGCATGTGATGACAGCTTTTATTGTCAACACAAGTTTTTGATTAGACACCTGGATTTTTTTTCCCAGGGGCTCACTGCTCATCGAGTGAAGAAATTCCAACACCTAGGCAAAGGGAAGCAGAGAATGCTATAGAAACTTAGGCTGCTCTCTGTTCACCTGTTTGCTCTCAGGAATTCTCAATCAGCTCCGTGCTCACTGGAAATCAGATGTAAACAACAACAAAATGTCTAGAGGACATGGCAGAAGGGCATTGCATTTGGAGTCTTGCGTCTTAGGTGCTCTATCTAAATCAGTCTCTTGCAGCACTGCGACAGAACTTTGAGGAAGGTATCTTTTAAATGTACTGTCCTGTCTTTCTAAATGCTGTGTGAATCCAGACTGGGCAGCCAGGGACATTGGGAAACATAATACATAAAACACCTTCATTTCCTTCCATGCTAGCCTGCAGCTTTCATGGCTCGTAATTGGTAGACATCAGATGGGCTTTGCTCAGGCTGATTGATTTTCGGAGGGTGAACTGGGTCCTTCACAATGCACAGAGAAAGATAACAGGATCCCTGCTGTTTTACCCTCACAATGGACTTTGTTCAGATGATCTGATCCCTTGTCACCTGCTAACATTTTATGTCACTCCACCTCTTCATGGGAAAGCTAAGCAACAATTGGAGATGACAAAAGCGAAAAGTTTTGCAGCTTGCTGTGTGGATAGGATAGAAGCTTTCAGTGACTTTTTTTTTTTAGTTGCAACACTTAATTATCCAAGGGCTTCTTTTTCTTTTTCCTTTTAAATGTCTTTTAAACTGATGTTTCGGTCAGACTAGTAGACCTTCCTTATAGTGTGTGTGTGTGTGTGTGTGTGTGTGTGTGTGTGTGCGTGCACACATGCGCACATGTGCGCACACACACAGGTGCCTGGTTGTGCATATCTGTGCATATGCAAAACAGAAAGAACATAAATGCATATAAACATCTGAAAACCTGTTCATTTTGCTCAGGGTTTTACTAACATTAGCTCCCCCTTTCTGACATCCTGATGCCAGTTACCTTTGCTTTCTCTTTTTCTCTCACGGCATCACCCTTTGCACCTGTTTCCAACTTCTTCATTTCACCTTTAGGGCACTGCATCCATAGACGTGTGATGTACATGTTTTACTGTCAATGTTTCTGGGGATATGTTGGAAAGTAGTTAGGCCTTTTGACATCGCTATAGTGGAAAACCAAATCAGGACAAACTGAGGGGGACAGAGATGCTATATGCTCTGCAATATATTAAACAGCTCCAGATGATAAATCATCCTATGTCCTAACAAACATTCAAGTGAGTGAAAAACTGTTTTATTTATCTGAACCTACAAACTACACTTTGCATAGGAACATGAAGCATCACTTACAAAGTTTTAATACACCCTGTTCTTCAGCAATCCAAATACTGCATAAATCAAGAGGAGGAAGTATTTTATTTTGTTCCAAACTTTGACAACAGTTGCTTACTGTTTTGGAAAATCACACCACTGAGAGCAATACTATTTGCTGATTCTGAAAACTCCAGGATAATACAGTGGTGTTGTTTATATCTGCTTCAATCAAGCTTCTGACTTCTTCATTTCATCTCCTAATGTATCACGCCAACTGACATGTTGATATACATATTTTATTGTAAATTGTATTCCTTCCATTTCTCCTTTATATTACAGTGAAAGCATTACATTCATTGCATTGGTCTTTTTTTTTCTGAAATTATGTGCCTAAATTAGCAGTCAACAACTTTTTCTTCAGTAAAGAAAGAACCAGAAAGGAAACATTTTAAGCTCTGTGGACCAAATGGTTTTTGTTGCTGCTATTCAGCTCTGCCATTACCATGTGAAGCCATCTATTGGCGATATATTTTTTAAATGGTCATAGGTACCAACAAAAAAAATTGATGTGTAGGGCCCACCTGTGGTCCTGGCACTCTAAAAGGCTGAGACAGGAGAATAACAAGTCCAAGCCCAGTGTAGACAACTTAGCAAGACCCTGTCTCAAAATAAAAAATGCTGGGATATAGCTTAATGTGAAGATGTGGGTTCAATACCCAATAATCCCAAAAAACTGTGTACATGAAAATTTGAATTTCACAGAATTTTCACGTCACAGGATATTATTATTCTTGGATTTTTTTCAGTCATTTCAAAGTATACAACTCTTCCTAGCTCTTGGTCTATACAAAACTAGGTAACGGCCATATGTGGCTAGACCAGGCACTAGTTTACTAATCTCTGTTCTAGCATATCATACTTAACCTTCACACATGGAAACATGTATTATTTTAAATTTTATTTATTTAATCCTTTAAATTCTATTTAATGCACTATGTTGAGTTTTTGAAATAATGTTTGTAAATGCTATCCACAATTTTTGTTAAGCAATTCGGTAAAAGATTTTACACTAAACTAATTTTTTTAAGTATTGCTGCATCAGTACTTAAATTAGTAAGAAAGAACTAAAAGATGTAGTTTCCCCAACAACTGGCTCTGAGAATAGAACTAATGCGGACTTGGCTGTGTGCCAGGCAACAATCCTGTTTGGTTAAAATTGGATGAATTTTGATAAAACTTCCTGTGATAAGGAAGATGAATCCTGGTTTCTCTCTAGTGCACACCTCTTAGGAGCTGTTGCCAGTTCAATGCTTTCAGGCTTGTAGAGTTGCCCATCTATCCAGGGAAGGCACATGCTCTGTGACCAGTAGAGTTGGTTTCAAGCTTAGCTCAGGAAAGATCAGCATTTAGTTTTGATTTGAGTTGTTTTGAGTAGGTGGTACTGTCTGGGAATTTAATCTAAATCGGGATGAGCATTACAGAGTGTTTCAAAGGAGGGCCCTTTGGTCTGAATGCATGATGTCACCTCTGAGCACAGGAATTTCTAAGGCCTGTCACCTCTAGGTCCCATGACTGTGACCCTCTGTTGAGCTCCGCAAGAGGAAAAGCAAGGTGAATCACACAGTATCAAAGCCCATAGAAAGCATTCCGAACCTGTTGTGAACTCCAGCTGATTTCGTTCAACCTCAGAGAGATGTCCTTCCCTCAGTCACTTGATGAATCCTGCAACCACATAATCCTTGATCTAGTTTCTCAACTTGGCCAGACCCAAAGGGATCCTGACTGATTTCAAATTTCCATGCCTTTGTCTGTTACTATAAATTCCCAGAGTCTCAGCTGAACCCTCCACTTGGCTCCCTGGCTGGGCAGAACCTTTCCAGACTCTGCTTTAATGTCATTTTTCCTTTGCCTGCTAACCCCGAGAGTATGCACTGGCTTTCAACTTTGCTATCTCAAGGCCTCCCTTACGGGCAGCAGAAACATCTCAACTCTCTCCATACCACATGGGAAGTCAGACTACCAGGAAGTCTCATGAATTCTAATGCATCCATTACCTGGATTTGTACTGCACACCTTGAAAGGTGATAGCTTTCCAGACAGAGCCTTACCTAGGTTTTTGATTCTTCTTCTACTTGTTTCTGAAGTTCTCTAATCCGGTTTTCAGTTCCAAGAGTGGACTTCCTTTTCATTCATTTTATGTCACAAACTTTCCTTCAATGACATAGCTACAAGCAAGGGGGTTTTAGTGTCATAGGCCAAGAAAAATTATCTTCTCGACACTGATGGAGGACACTGGATCTAAGCAATGCAAGCTCATCTAGAAGCTAAGGGAATTTAGGAACTCCTTTCTTTACACAAATCCCTACCATCAACCTATCATCCTGTGTCTATTCTCTAAACCAGAATGATGAGTTTCTGAGCTAGGACTTTGAAAAGAAAGCTTAAGAACAGTTCTAAAGGAGGAAGCTGAATGAAAGTATATCAGTCAACTTTCCCATTGCTGAGGTACAGTACCTGACACTCACAACTTGAAGGAATTCAGTTGACTCTCACTTATAGTTTCAAGTGGTTCAGTACATGGTAAGTACAGTTCTAAGACTGGAACATCATGGTGGAAGGGTATGGTGGAATGAAATTGCTTCGTTTATGGAGGCCAGGAAGCCAAGCAGAGAAACAGTACCAGACAGGAAAGAGCAAGGGACCAAACATAGTATCAAAAGTCACACCTCTCTGACCCACCCTGACACATCCAAGTGTGTGCTTTACTAATCTGCTAGGTGTTTCTTAATCCAATGAAGTTGTCATATCAGGATTAATGGCCAAGGAAGGTTTAAATTAGTTATATACATGCCAAATTACAAGTATTGTCGAATCTGCCTTATTTTCCTCCAATGTGAATGAAAACAGAATTATGAGTGCAACTTGATCAATAAAGACATAAACACAATTTTATGTGTCACTTATACTTTGGGGTATATATCCACCTGAACTGAAGAGTTGTTTTGAAGTCACATCAGTATGACCTCACAGGTCCCAATGATATTTCTCACCTTCTTGAGTCCTCTGCTCTTTATTCCCATGCTATGAAAATGTCCCACTATGCTTATTTGTGTTCTTGTTTTTATTTTTCTGGTACCTAAAGAAAGGTGCACCTTTTAGCCTTGTAGCTTGCCTCCTTCAATAAACTCCCAGGGTCTCCAAATACAAGGGCTCTGTGCCTATTCAAAGTTTTCACCTGGTAATCTGCCTTTTCTTGTCAAGTGCAGTAGAATGTGTGGATGTGTGCACATGTATGTGTGTGCTGTAGATAAGAAAGGACAGTCAGAAAGTAGCAAGGAAATTAAATACACAATTACTGTATCTCTCACTCTCATCAAAATAGCCAAGTGCTTTTTTGTTTGTTTGTTTGCACTACTAGGATTAATTCTAGGGCTTTTGCACAAACTACATCCCCAGACCTTTTTCATTTTTATTTATTATTTTGAGACAGAGTCTTGCTACATCATTCAGTTTATCCAGCCTGGGCTTGAGCTTGTAATCTTCCTGCCTCAGCCTCCCAGTTCTGAGATCACAGCCAAGTACTTTTAATAAAAACTTACGATGATATATTTACATAATAATTGATCTATTTAGATAAAACAGAGCAAAAGGAGGATTACTGACATAGTATGACTTTGAGGGAGAAAATTATTATTTTATGGATCCTTACCCTTTCTTCGATGGCCAGGACACAGTGCATTTGAACAATCAACTTAGCTTCTTTTCTCTTTTGCTCTTTGTTTAGCTCAACAGAATTCACCAAAAATCCATGAAGGCTGGTGGGCATACAAAGAGGTGGTCCAGGGAAGCTTCGTTCCAGGTAAACGCATGTTTATTGTTATTTACTTTATTTTTATAAAACAATTTTGTCCTTAAACATGGTTAAGCAGAAGTGAATGCTAGCTACCCTGGTTTGATCATTATGTACTGTATACATATTTGACACATCACATTATACCCCATAAGATGCATAATTAATATAAAAATTCATTTTAACGAAAGATAATGTCGGCATTTTGCACTTGCTGTGTGACACGAACTATCCTATAAAAGGCAGTGTAATCTAACATATCATATGAATATGCTACCAAGAGAATTTTTTAAAAATGCATAACAACTGAATCAAAACACATTTTTCCCATCTAAACTAGCAATATCCAGATTCTCCCATGCACAGGAGATGGTGTCAGGGAGAGAGGATGAAAGAGTGTGGGCCAAAGTTCTGTCTGTTGGCATTTTGTTAAATGAGGAAGGACCATTTCTTAACCTCAACAAAATAGGAAATATGAAAAGACTGACCATGGCAACGAAGCTCGCTGAGATACCTGCTGTCACTGATGTCACCTCAGGAGCGTCCGTGGTCAGGACTCAGAAGATCGGGCCAAGCACCAGCTAAAAATACCGGACCAAGTGGATGCTGGCAGCGTGGGGTCAGAGGACAGAAAACCAAAATCAGAATGGAGGCCAAAACGTACTGTAGCTTTAGTTCAGAAGCAAGGGCAGGGGTCTTTGTCTTTTCCTAACTCTCTTGCCTCACTCTGGTCCTCTTTCTTCAGCAGCTCACACTTGAGTGGGGAAAGAGGCAGGGAAAGAGCAAGAATGTTAAAGAAAAGGTACAATAGACATTGTGAAAAGGGAAGAAACTACTCAAAAGGAAAGAACCACTGGGATGGGGAAAGGAGAAAAGAAGGAAGGGGGAAAAAGATACGTATGTGTATATATATATATATATATATATATATGCAAGATAGCTAAGAGTGTACTACTAAGTTCTATTAGTTCACTGAAAGGAACCGTTAGTGCTTATATTGTTTGACCAATTTTGCACGCCCATATGTGGTAATCTGTGCAACTACTTTGAAGATAACACTATGCAGTATAATAACCATTGCTCATTTCCTATCATCTTGTTTTGAAATTTGGTGTCATTTTTATAGCTTTTATTTCCTCTCTTTAAAATGAAAAAAAGATGGAAAGGAAGGCTGGAGAGAGATGTCAAAGTTTTTTTAACTGATTACATGTGTGAAGGTCACGTAGTAAGCTGCTGAGAGGAGTCGATGCATGGGCCCCACTCAAGGCACTAAGAGAGGGCCAGCAGCATAGCTGGAGTTTCCATGGTTGGTGGCAGTAGAAAGAGCAGTGTTCTGGCACACCTCATCATTCGGGGCCGCTATGTCTTTCTTTTCCTCGTTTTTCTCTTGAGTCCACTGCATGAGTTGTTCAATGCTCAGCAAGTTACCAAACCCTTCTGAGCAACTCTGTTCGCATCTATTATCAGGCAATAATAAGCATTCTTAGAACCTTCCCACAAGAGGAAGACAGGCTTGGTGAGGCAGAGTGGGTAACCCAGGAAAAAGCCAGCTGGCTGCCAAATAGCCTCAGAGATCAGCATCATTACCTCGATAAATTTATTATGGCACATCAGGTCTTTGGCACTATCTACATGGAAACTGGACCACATTAGTTCACCCAGAAATGACCGGGTGTATAATAATAATCTTAAAAGAATACAATTGACACAAGCCTTATTCACATGAAATTATATAAATACATGGTATTTGTTATTATAATTGGGGAATCCCTGTCCAACAGAATGTGTATATGTTTTCCCTCTGGGGAATCTTTGCATGTGCAAGATGTCCTGGAGATTATATTTCTAATTATACTGTGGTACCTTGTGAGTGTGGAATTAGAGTACTGAAAGGGATCCCCTCCAGGACATAGTAAGTCCAGCTAAGTTAACTCTGTCCCTACAGAGAACATTCTTTTGCAGTGACCAAAATGCCCATAAATAGCTACTGGTGGTCACTCCAAGATTTTACTCCTCTTCCCCACATTTTTGATGGTTTTCCTTTGTCATCATCCTTTCCTTATATATATTCTATTCTGAGTTGGCTGTTGCCTTAGACAATCACAGGACATAATTTTTATCTTTCCTTTTGATGTTGACTTAAGTTTAGCAGTTCTGGTTTCCTTGTTTTCAGCTAAGCCTGTTTGGCATAACAGTTATGAATCAGTTCCTTCAACAGAGTTTGTGTGATATAAAAATGCATGAGCTCTATAGAAAAAGCAGATGAAAGGTTAACTTAGCTTAAAAATATCCTGTGGTGACTTCAATCAGATTGCTGGAACACTTACAAGGTACAGAGCACCATGTCTGGGAGCAGTAAAGTGACAGTTGATACATGATTCTTACTCAAAGTGAACCCAAAATCTAAAGAAGAACATACACTGTGAACTCATGACTCAGGATAACCAGGGCTCCAGCAGGATTGATGCAACATGTTGCCATGGCTCATTCTGTGCATCAGTTTGGCTAGACCATGGGTACCACCAGGCCCATTTCATCAAATATGTCTTTTTGTTGCTGTGAGTGTACTTTTTCTTAGGTGAGATGCTATTAAATCAGTAGACTTTGAGTAAGCCAGATTACCTTCCACAACGTGAGTGGACCTCAACTAATAAGTTCAAAACCTTAAGGGAAAAAAAAATTTGAAGTCCTCTGAGGAAGGGAGAATTCTGTGTCCAGAAATCTTTGGCCTCAAGAGGGAATACCAACTCCTCCTAAGGCTTCCATCTTGCCACACTGTCCTACAGATTTTGGATTTGCAGTCTCCAAAATAATTACTAAATGAGCCAGTTTCTTAAATCTCTGCTCTCTGTCTCTGTCTCTGTCTCTGTCTCTGTCTTTCTCTCTCTCTCTCCCCCCTCTTCTCCATCTCCCCTCTCTCCCACATTCTGCTGGTTCTGTTTCTTTGGAGAGTTGACTAATATAATAATACAGATGTAAATATGCTATCAGCAGCTCTATCCATGAATGTCATAAGGGGAAGTCTGCTGAATATACTTGGGGATGCAGCCACACTAAAGATGCAGCACAGAAATTTAGAAAATCCGTATCCTTCATGGCCTACTTGAGTGCTGAATTAACCATGTGTTATGGTTTGTGTCTGCATGTCCCCTTAAAGACACATGCAGTCATGGGGCGGGCTTTTAGAGTTTATGATTGATCCATGGTCCAATGCTGGGATTATGGGTGTGAGTGCTACACCCGCCCTGGGGCGGGTAGTTTGCATATGTAAAAAGAGGCTGCTTGCCACCACTCCTCCCTTTTGCTCTTGCTGCTTTTGCTTGCTGCTTTTGCTGTTTTCCACCACCATGAACTGTTGCCCTCTGCCATGTGCCCCTCTGCCTTGGAGCGAGCCGAGTATGGACTGAAACCTGAACAAACTGTGAGCTAAATAAACCTTTCCTTCCTTCATTTTAGGTATTCCTTCCTTCATGTCAGGTATTTTGTTTCAGCAACAAGAAAAAAAGTAACTAAGACACCATGGAACTGCATCACCCTTGATTTTGTTTTGGGAAATTACAGCCCTCTTATGGCTGGAGTTACTGCATGTCAGAGTTTCTCTACTTTCAGCCTAAAGCATTCTTTCTGATTCGGGGGTCTCAGTGCAAGACTGAAAGGCGGAGGAAGGTAGAACTGGATCTTGACAACACTCAGCATTACTCGAAGTAGAGATGGCAGGGAATGAGCAGAATGGCAGACAGCACGGGATGAAAGGGGCGGCAGCGCATGTCGGCTACGGGAAGGAGTGGATGCTTCTGTCTATTAGGAGGCAGGGCACAGGATGGGGCACGATGAAAGAGGAAGGGGGAGCCAGATTTTAAAATGCTTCATGTTCAGTGCTCAGGAATCTTGACACCACCCCTTTAAATATAGGGAAATTATAAGACACCCACAGTCCAAAGTACATTTTATTTATTTATTTTTTTTTAAAGATAAAAGGAGGGAAACATTAACAGACATACAACATTTTACAACATATCACAAGCACAATACAGACAATACAGAGTTACAAACAAAGTGGTAGGGAATTAACAATGGTGGTTGTATTATATATTGATATCTTCAAAGTGGCTTCTCATGAAAACATATATAGACATGCAATACTGCTTCTGTCTTCTATTTCTATGCTGAAAGAAACTGTCAATGAGTCTTTGGTTGACCAAAGTACATTTTAGAAAGCTAGTCATGGGCACAGTGATGGGCACATCCTCACCCAAATGAGGATAATGCAGGCAGAAAGATCTGTGAGGTAGGTATTTTTTCATTGTCCAGGTAATGGATAACAGACTTCTAAAATAAGACTATGCGACCAAGAATAGTGAGTTCGTCACAATACTGCAGAATTAACACAGTTTGCTTAGTAATGTTTAGAGTGTATCTATAAAAAACAATAAAATGTATTCTATATCACGTGTATATAGCTCATTCATAATTACATATAGACACATTCCACACATTAAAGAATAGTCATGCCAAATGCTTTATATTCACCTCCAATTTATCCAAAGCAGCAGGAAAACAGGGCTTTCTCTGTAGAAGCTGCACTATGCTAAGGACAGGGACTGCAGAAAGAGATAACTGCTATCTTCTTGGGACTTACAAACTAGTGAGGATTTAATTGCTTAAAATAAGTAATAGCTCCCTTTTACCCCCAGTATTTGCTTCATGTGGTAATGTTTGAGAGGGAAATTCCCATCTTCCTGTTCAGACTAGAGTAACACAGTTGGCGTATGCTTCAACTTTTTTTTTTTTTTTTTTTTTTTTTTTTTTTTTTTTTTTTGGTTTTTCTCCGGTACCTGGAACCGAACTCACGACCTTGCACTTGCCAGGCAGGCACTTTGCCGCTGAGCTAAATCCCCAGCCCCTATGCTTCAACTTTTAAAGGATTCAATCGGGGTGTATATTTTTCCAGTGTTATACAGCCCTACAGCTGGCTGAGCCTCTTTCAGACTCTCCCACCTCCAAAGGCTCATTCCAAGCTCACTGGGCTTGAACTCCTTGGCTCGTTTGTCCATCACACTGTCCTTAGACACCTGCTTTCAGCATCGCCACACTTGGTCACGGGGGGACAACATCCCAGAGGATGTTCTCTGTGGCCTCAAGGAGCTAAGCATAGTAGGGAAGAGAGTACTATCTGCTATCCTACAGTCTTCTGGGATTCACATGGAGGGTATCTGGAAGCCACCAAATCCCAAAAGATAACAGGGCACCCTAGAGGAGAGAATGCAGAGAGGGTGAGTCAGATTCTCCTAGGGACAAAGAAACAAAGCAATTTCAGAAAGGGAAAAAACTGGGCACAGGACCAGAAGCATGGAAGGGAGAGGCTGTCAGGGGGCCGAGAAGAACTCAGGCAATGAAGGCTGAGCAAATCAGCAAGTGCCGATTAGGGAGGGATGCACCAGCTTGGAGTCGATTTTACTCTGAAGACATCGAGGAGCCAGGGCAGGGATGAAAACTGTTAGAGATCTCACATGAGAAAAGAGGGTAGGGTGAGCTGAGATGTGAGCAGTAAGGACCTGGGGAGGACTCGGATTTAGACAAGACTTCGACTCCCCCTACCTGCCACTCCAGCAGGCTTGAACGCAGCAGAGCTTCTGCGGTTGTTAAACTGACTTGGAACAGAGCAGAGAGGAATCTTCCACCCTTATGAAAGAAAAAGACAGAAACAAAAGCCTGATTTTGGAGACAGATGTTCCTCGGCCCTTGAAAATACATTGTTAGTAACAATAATAATCAATGAAAATAGCAGTACAGACTGCTACTAAGGGAAAGCACTTAGATTTTTCAGGTCCTGGAGACATAATCTGGAGATTAGGAAGGGGATCCTTGTGGAGTCACAAGAAGCTAACAAGGGAGGTTATGATGGACACTAATAAGTGGGCTGAGAGAACCATTCCAGGCAGAAAAATGAGCCTGAGCTGATAGGCAAACATGGGCAAGATGTACAAGAAACAGGAAAAAGATCACATCACCAGAGCATTAAATGACAAAGTTGAGATAGTTCAAGACTGAACAGTCAGGAGCCAGCTCAGGGAAGGTCTTGTGAATTACACCTAGTGCTTCAGTAGAGATCCTGGGAATAAGAGAAGAGTGAACAGCTACAAAGTATGATTGAAAAATATGGTACAGGTATAAAACCAAAAGTAGTATCAGAGTAAAAGACAGTAACTCCCCGCAAATATCCCCCCTTACTTCAAACGCACTTATCCCATCATTCTTGCCACTTTTCTGAAGCAGCTCTGAAGTTCTCTTTTGTGAGGGTTTTCAGTTGCACTGTCATGGCTGCCTTGATGTCCTGGGTGGATTTAAAATATTTACCTTTCATGATTATTTTTGACTTTGGAGAAGAGCCAGAATTCACACCGTGCCAGATCCACTGAATAAGATGGATGAGGCACATCATAATATTTTTACGAGCCTGCCTTTCTGCTAGATAGCACTGACAACAACATTGAACATGTATTTTTAATCACACTTGGTAGACACTCAGAAAAAAGGACTTCCAGAATGCTTCAGAAAATGGCAAGAATGATGGTGTGTACTTCACATGAAGGAGAGTTTACTCACGTGGAGTAATGACAACGTGTCTTTTACAGTGATAAATTTACTTACTCTGGAATCACCAGGGGATCGTGATACTGAGTTCCTAGGCCATCTGAATGATAGTAGAGGAGCTCATAGCTGCCATATATGATCAGGTCTTGGTCTCACAGACTGCACATTGGCTTGCCAACTCTTCCCCTGGTGCTTCACTGAAAAGCAACTGAAAATGGTTCACTCAGGCCAGTAAACTCTTTCAGCACGTTATTTCCCATCCCTTCCTTGTTGAGTAGTTTTTTAAATCTCAAGCTTTTTAGAAGATGAATGTATTATGCCTAACTACCTGTTGCTGAAGGTTGAGGTCTGACTAACTTTGTTTTACAAACTCACCAGTTTGCTTAAAAGTCTTGAGCTAGACATCACTAATGAGTATAAAAGCTGTTGCTTCTCAACCATCCTATAAGGAAAGCAAGCTGTACAGGGTTAGGGGATCTCACTGCTCTAGACTGGTCTCCCTAGGGTCATGTATGCCTCCAGTTCCTCCATGAAGTAAATAGTTCCTGTACTGGTTTTCTGTTACTGCATAACAATTGCCACTCCTTTAGCAGCTCAAAATGACATACATTAGTTGTCTCACAGTGTGAGTGGATTAGGACTCTGGGCACAGCTTAGCTAGAACCTCTGCTAGGAGCCTCACAAAGCACAAATGCTGCCAGTCTGACTCATGCTCATCTGGATCCAAGTTCAGGCAGGTTCTCAGCAGAATTCTGTCCCTGTAGTTGAAGAACTAAAGCTCTTGGCTCCTTCAGGCTATTCCTGCTCCACAGTTAGTTTACAATATGACTATTTCCTTCTTTGAGGCAAAAAGGAAAGTATTTCTCCTTGACTCTCTCTCCCTCCTATGGAAAGCTTTAGACATCCTTTAAAGATCAGACCTCTTCACTATAACACTACATTTGATTCCTCCAACTCAACGAACTGAGAATATTATTTACATTTGAAAAATGTCTTCCTCTTTGCCAGTTAAAGTGACCTAATTATAGAAGTGAAAACTCAGCAGACTAAAAAAATCCCATCCATCCCCAAGAGGGTGTACTGCAGGATGTGGAAATCCTGAGGCCGGTTTAGAACTTGGCCAACCACAGTGTGACGTGGAACAACACTACAAAATTCTCCCAAAGTGCTCAATCCAAATCCACCACAGGGTGGCTTTTGAAGAGGAAGCAGACATTGTCCAGAGATAACATCTTCAAATGTTGAAGTGGAAAATAACATTTTTGAATGGGATAATTATTTTTCTCATTTTTACTTGAAGGGCATCTGCAGAAGAAAACCGAAGCTAGCTCTCTACACCACCCCACCCCAGGCTTCTGAGACAGTTTTCATAATTAGAACAAATGTTGATGATGAAGGGGAGGCAAGGATCTCATATACAACATCAGGGTTTGGTTTGGACATCTTGTTGGCAAGTGGAGAGGCACAGCAGTGCAGGAACAAAGGAAAGAGCTAGTGAGTGGGTGGCACCTCTAGAAAGTGTCACTGACTGGTATCTCTCAGAGACTCATCGGATGCCGCCCCAGTTTGTTCTTTCAATCACTTTTGTCCTGCTCTCTTCTTGGCCCTTTTATCATCTGCCTCTCTGCACTGAGGGCCTTGGGCTCATGTTCGGTGACCATGCCTTTTTGTGTGCTCTCTGAAATTTAGAATTTGGTCCCACTCCTTTTCTCTCACCTACAACTCTATCTCTGACCAATAGGTTTTGCTGATTCTGCTGCCAGAATCAGATCTAATTCAGGATGAAGATTCTCTCTCTGTAGGAATTTACTGCATGGTCACCCCAACCTCATTCAGGCTCTTCCTAAAGAAAAGAGGATTCTACTACCAGTAAGATTTATTTTTGTTTGGCTGGCTCCAAGGCAGAAACACCATGGCAGGGGTACAGAGTAGAGGAAAGCTATTCAAAAGTTCAAAAGGCAAGTTACCTAGTCTCTTAGTACAGTGGCGTAGAGTAGACATTCTGCTTCAAAAAGCAGGAAAAGAGAAATAGGAATTAGACCAAAGTAAATCCAAACTCCAGCAGGGAAACATTAAATCCCAGAGCTCCTTGTCCAGCATCCAGGGCATATAGTCTTGTGACTTAAGATCCAACCTCACCGTTATGGTCTTGCTCACTGCAGCCTACATGGACATTCTCTTGGGCTGGTTCCCTTCACTGCACATAGCTTTCCTCAACAGACATTCCACATTTCTTGCATCTGCCATTGCCTGGGGTCCCCATGGCACCTACAGCTTCATACCCACAGGTTCATGCATTGTTCTTTCAGGAGCTCCCTGAGGAACTCTGATGCTGTCACACACTACTTATCCTCCCAGGCCTTCCTTTGAAATCTGGGTGGATACCCTTGTGACTCCACAACTCTTACATTCTGTACTCCCACAAAACCAGCACCATGTTGGTGATGGTAGAGTCTGCTGCCAATTGGACCAGTGGCTGGACTCCCTTGGACCATGGCTGCAGGATCATGAGTGTTTGAATTGACAAATTTTGGGAAACTCTTCCTTAATATCCTGAAGGACCAGGGCATCCTGAGCTCTTTTCTCAAAGCAAAGTCTTTGGAAGGAATTCATACTAAGATTTTTGTACTGTCCTAGTGCAACTTTTTTGTCCATACTGAGAATTGAACATGGGACTTTCACACTGAGCTATATTCCCAGACTCCATTTTTTGAGACAGATCCTTGCTTAGTTTGCCCAGGAGGCAAACTTGCAATCCTCCTGCTTCAGCTTCTCAGAGTGCTTTGATTACAGGCATGCACCATCATGCCTGATCTTGCCTTCTTTTTAGCAACTCTTATCTCTGTAGGAACATGGTATAAACACTTCTTTTCTTGCCAAACTGCAAGTTTTTCAGTTTTCTGCTTTACTTTTGGCTCCTGATACTCTCTATAAATCTGGCTCAAAGAAGCCAACAGAAGTACTTATGCTATAACCTAAATGTTGGGCTGCCTTGAACTACCCTCCACCAAATTAATGAGTCCATATTCTTCAAACCCAGCCTCACACAAAATTTTAGGCAATGAACAGAATGTAGAACAGTTCCTTACCAGAACAGAGTATTCATGGCCCCTAGTCCAGTTCCCAATAGGATCCTCATTCCCACCTGAAACTGTCTTTATTACCTACTTTCCTATCTTTATTCTGGTCTTTGGAACTCTTACCAGAATTGCCCATCAAGCTCTGCTCACATTCTCTAGCTCATGTCTCCAAACATTTCTAAACTGCTTCCACAAACTATTACCAAAAATTTCTGACCCACATGGTCAGAGTTAGTCACAGGAAAAATCCCACTTCTCCTGTAACACTTTTCTGTATTGGTTGGCTTTTCATGGCTGCTACACAAAACATAGTGGAGGAAATGGTGTATTTTGGTTCACAGTTCCAGAGCTTTCAGTCCATGGTTGGTTGGCTCCACAGCAAAAACATCACTGTGAAGCAGGATAGCAGAGGAAAGCTCACCTCATGGCTGCAGAAGCAGAAAGCAGAGAAGAGCCAGAGCAGAAGGGGCTAGGAACCAACATCTCATCCCTGTGACCATCCAGACATACTCAGAAATGTGCTTCATTAATCTCCTGAGCATCTGTCAAGTCCAACAAGTTGACAATAAAGATTAACTATCACCTTGTTGTAAAAAAATTATCACAAATTTAATCACTAAAAGTAATACAATTCTAAAGGTTGGAAGTCTTATCATCAAGATATCAATGGGGCTGCATTCATTCTAGTGGCTATGAGGAGAAGCTATCTTATTGCCTTTCCCACCTTAGAGAGGTCACCTGTTTCTTAGATCATAGCTTCTTCCTGACTTGACTCCAGCCTCTGCTTCCATTGCATCTCCTTCCGTGACTCTGATCCACCTGCCTCCTACCTTTGGGTTGGATTTAGCCCATCTCAATAATCTAACACAACTTTTGCATTTTAAGAGCCTTAACTCAATCATATCACCAATGTCCATTTTGCCACTTCAGGTAACACCTTGCAGATTCTGAGGATTAGGATGAGGCCATATGGGGAAGACTATTATTTTGACTTCCATAGTCAATCCATCTCTACTTCTCATGGAAGCATAGAAACTGAGCACTGCGCATTACAGTTGTCAAAAGATTTTCACTGACATTTTTCATTCAACCTAAACCACGTTTACAATATTATTCTTCTAAATGAAAAAACAAATGAAGTCAATGAAATCATTAACTGAGTGTGCAGTGCAAGTGTGGGAACCAGTACAACTTACTTCAGGTCCAGTGTGCATCCCATTCCAAATAGGTTAATGTGATTACCAAGTTTCAGAAAGCTTTTTCTGTCATCTTCTCAAATAAAAATTTTATTCTGAAATAAGTTAAGTTTGACAGAAAAGTTGCAGAGTTAAGACCAGGGGTTCCCATATACCCTTTACCCAGCTTCCCCTAATGTTAACTTTTGCAAAGCATGTACTGCATATTTATCTCCATTTGGAAGCTGATCTGAATGGATTACTATTAACTAAATTCCAGATTGTTTTGCGAATGTCTGTATTCGTCTTAAAGTTCTTTTTATGTTCTGTGATCTAGTTTGGGACTCCGCATTTAGCTAACATTTAAAATGTTAACGTGTTCTCAACATATGTTGTGTCTCGTTGTGATGACGTGTACAGGAAGACAAGCAGGTTTTCTTCTCACTGATCAATACATATGTAATTTCCAACAAAGATAGGGAATTATTCATGGTGATGGTGGTAGAAGAGATAAATGTTGGGGCTAGTCCTAGAACATAGAGTATTTTACAAACTAGAATACATTCCAACTCCCCTTCTGATGCTGCACTTCATGATACCAATTTCTTCACTAACAAAATATACATATATTTTTTTGCTTGGGAATAGAATTGCATTTTAGTTTCTTCCCAGGATAACACTTGGAATTTTAAAAAGGCTTGTGACATACTGATTGATCAGACAAATGATTATCACTGTTGAAAGTGGTCAGTGTAAACAAGAGCTGTGTGAGTTCTTTTAATTATTGTATTTTGGGGGGCAGAAAGTGAGTGGATGAGCACAGCAATATTCTGAACTGTGTATTTGTTGTTATTAGTTTTCTTCTTCCTTTGGATCATGGTAGCAACAAGGATTATTGGAAAATGCTCACTGATTTTTGCCTTATTTTTCTAACCAAACACGAAATCCTACACAGGTCATTTAGTATGTTGAGATCTTGATTTCCTCACATAAAAGTCAGGGTACTAAACTGCATGGTTTTAAGGATCCATTCCAGCTTCAGTATTCTCTGAGGGTTCGCTAATATGATATAAGAGTGGTATGGGAGATATCACCAGCATTAAGAAATGGAAGCATTAGATATTAGATATTAGCAGCATGAAGAGATAAAATCACAGGATGACTTTATGTTTTCATTATTGGTATTTGGAAGTGGAGTTACTGTCTTGTCTTTACATTTCTGATGTAAGAGGATCTGATTTAATTGGCATATTCTCAATATAGGATTGTGATGTTATACTGACTCACTCTCAATTATAAATAATTTCAATTATATTTTTCCCAGAAATTGGATGAATATCATTCAGAATTTACTCTGAGCCTGATATATGTGAGACACTTTATGAGAGACTGGGAAGATAAACACAATAAACCACAGCTTCTGATATTAGGAACCCACAGCTAGTTTAGAGACAGACATGCAAATCATGCTTAGCCTGCTAAGAGATGTGACACAAGTATGGTGTGATCCACTGGATACACAAAGGAACCAACTATATGTGCTTTTGGGGTCAGAGAAGACTTCACAGATGAAGACTTCTGGTGAGACAGTATTTAAAAGAGCTAAAGGCATCTTCCAGGTAGACAAGATGGAAACCATCACTGCCATTAGATTAAACATAATGGCATCTGAACTACTACTAAATAACAAATTCCAAACTTCTCATGAACAGTAAGCACTCCTATATATCATTTCATCTGTGATGGTCCCTATTATTACCACCCATCAGCACTGTAGAATGCAAAGTTCACTGTACTCAGAAGACCATGCTTTGAGTCCTACTCCATCATGAACCAACTCTATGATGCTTGGAAATCACCAATCCCCTCAGAGCCTCAGTTTACTCTCTTGTAAGCTAAGTACAGTAAACCTGTGCCTCTAATATTTGTGTGAAAATAAATTATTTATTAGACCTAATTATGCCTTACAGACTGTGAATGTGTACAACCATATTACTACTTTTATTACTGTAGTTTTGCCTTATACTCTTTCATGTTGCGAGAAGACCAGCTCAGATATACTACCACTCTGAATCCCTCATAGATCCTTCTAATCCAGGGAAGCATTAAGTTTTTTCTTAAAGAGAATAAAAAATAATAAAAAAAAATAGAAACAATACAGAATTTCACTAAATAAGGTGATGGGAATTCAACAATGGTTATTATATTGCATATTGATGTCTCCAAATTAGTTGTTCAGATTACCAGATATAAGCATGCAAAATTAGTTTTAAAAAATGAAAAGAAGAAAAACATTTTAGCATTGACTGTTCCATTCAATACACCAGCTGACATCAGCAGTACAGTTTTTCCAGCTATCTTGTGTATATACACATATATATTTTCCCTTTCTTCCTTCTTTCTTTCTTTTCTCCTTTTCCTTATCCCAGTTGTTCTTTCCTTTGGAGCAGTTTCTTTCACTTTCACAATATCTATTGTACCTTTTGCATTTTATTTACTCTTTCAGGTTATTACACTAGGAAGACAATGTGATGTTTACACATGTAGGTCCGATTTGTTTCACTTATGAGTATGGTCTCTAGTTGCATCCATTTATCTACAAAAGCCTCAAGTTTATCTATTTTATAGCTGAGTAATACTCCATTGTATAAAAATACCACACCTTTTTTATCCATTCCTCAGCTAAGGGATCTTGGTGTTGTTTCCATGATTTAGCTATTACAAATTGCACTGCTATAAACATGGGTGTACATAGATTGCTGTGTTATGATGTTTTCGGTTCTTTTGGAAAAATAATCAGAAGGGGAATAGCTGGGTTGAGTGGGACCTCTAATCTGAGTTTTTTGAGAAATCTACACACTGATCTCCACAGTGGTTTCACCAGTCTACACTCCCACCAACAGTGGACAAGCGTTCTTTTTTCCATACAGCCCCTCCAGGATTTGTTATTGGTTGATTTCTTGATGATAGCCATTCTTTCTGTGGTGAGATGGAATCTCAGTGTTGTTTTAATTTGTATTTTTTGAATGACCAATGATGTTGAATATTTTTTCATATATTTATTTGCCATTGTATTTCTTCATCTCAGAAGTGTATCTTCATCTCAGATTCACATGTTAACGACAGCACATTGCACACAAATATACAGCTTCAGTGCACAAGTAATTCAGGACAGACAGGGTTTATCTGGATCACGTCACAGCCATCGGGAGGGAACACTCTTTTAGGGTGAGCTTTTGCTCCTATCCTTCTTAGAGTTACATGACTTTCGTGGGTAACACACTAACCCCTGGTCAGTCAACCCTGGTGCCTTTAGCAGACCTTGAGCTCTCCTTCTGGAGCTTCAGGCCATAGCTAGTCAAAGGTGTACTCAGACAGGCACGGTGTAAATGAACTGTCCTAGGTGTGAGCAGAAACATGTTCACTGTCTATAGAGAATTAATATTGGAAGCTTCTGTTCTACTTTTTATTATCTCCATGTGCTGAAAAGTTTGAAAATTATGATGATTGAAATATTCCTCCTTCCAAAAGGTCTTTTGTTGGTTTAAGCCCTAAACAACTGATGTGATTACAGTTTAGTTTAGTAATAGATGTAAAATCTTCAATTTAGCACATTTTTGTTACTTGTTCTCAACTATGGACTATCGACACAGAAGCTCATTGGGGGACCCTCAGTTATTCAAGGAGCCTCCTACACGTGGGGACTCTGGCTACACATTAGTTTCATGAGCCTCCCTTGCAGGTGGGAGGGAGTCCACTACTCTTCCTTCGGGGCTGATCCTAAGGGTTCCAGGTGGCCGTCGGCCGTAGGGCGATTCCTGCCTCCATGCCTGTAGGCCTACATATTCCTGAATCTAAACTGTTTGATTCAAAAACACACAAAAATATCACTATGATTAGGAAGACAAAGAAAAAGAATTTGCTTTACTTCAGTGACAGTACCCTGTATGACAATTTGGGGTTTTTATTTGTACTTAAAAGCGCTGCAGCAGAATGTGAACTGCAAGACACAACATTTTTGCTCAGTAAGTGATTTTTCAGCTCATACATTTAATATTTTATTGATTCTGTATAATACCCTTAACATTTAAATTTCTTTGCAAATTGTTTTCTCATCCTGAAAGAAAAGATCAAGGCCAATTAATTCTTTTATTCTGATTGGTTATTACAGAAAATAATTGTGTTGCTTAGTGAGAAGATATTAAAAGATTATCTGTTCAAACTTCAAATAGTTTAAGTGTGTCTTTCTGTAGAGCCTTAGGCTTAGTAACTTTCCATTCACTGAAAACCCATTCAGGGGTTGGGTGACTCAAAAGCACAGCTCCTGACTGCCTTCTGGCCCTGAAACAAACAGATTTCTCTGGGCGAAGGCAAATGAGTTCACATCCGTGGCATGGCCCCATAAACCCTTGGCTTCCCAGCTGGATACAAATCCTCTCTTCCCTCCTCCTGGTAAAGCCTATTTGAAACACTTGCCTTGGTTACCTTCACAAGCCACAGGCACAACTTTATTGGAAAGCAGCTTGGAGCTGTAATGGTAAATAGTGCTCATTGAGTTGTTGTGTGCTAATGGGTTTGTTTATGGGAGACGCAGCAGGCTGCTTTCACCTCAGGTTTTGCCTTTTTGTCAGGTGGAAGATAATCAAAGACAGCAAGACTATAACCCCCAACCAGGAACCTTGCTCTTTATGCCTGCAAAAGCTTGACAGGGAAGTGCCTGTGAACTCTAATGGAAGCTAACATTCTACAACATTCTAAAAAAAGACAAACTATGTAACAAAAGCTTTTTTGTAGCAAACAGCCAACAGGAGAAGATCTTACTTTAGAAATCTGGCAACATAAGCGAGTTGACTTCCCTTCCCTAAAGCAGCTTGCCTTGTGTCCCATCTGAATGACAATAGCTGGGGCTGGGAATGCCTCTCTGCCCACCAACTCACTCTGTGTCCCCTTATGAAGGGCTCCAGAGTGACTGTGATCATGTTTTGCATCCAGCTGCAAAGATTGTCCTCTTGCACATTGTTTTCTGACTCTAGCTCTGCGAAGCTCCAGACCCTTCACTTACTGTAGCACTGCCTCCCTTCACCAACGATTCTGCTTTTGGACACTGTTTTTTCCTTTCTGAGAAGTGCACATTTCTAGATCTACAGTTTCTAGATCGGAGGTCTTCTTCCCAGCCTGCTGTACCTTTTCTTCACCATTTCAGCTCTCACAAGATGGTGTTCCAGAGTCTCCTTCTCCCTTGTCTCAGCCTCAGTGGTCACCTGCTTTCTTTTTACTACAAAATTTCCAGCATTAGTTCCATCCTTTTCCCCGTAACAAACTCTTACCCCAAACTTTTAAGAAACTTTGTCATATATTGTGGTATGATCGTGGCTCCACTTTATAATTTTCCCAGTTCCATTTCAGTTTTGCTTTGTTCTTTTTTTACAGAAAGAATATTGGGTCCTCATGTGTCCCACAAAAGGTCTTTCTTTTGTCCTGATACTTGAATGACATTAGTTATAGAATTCTAGTTTCAAAATTTCCTTCCATCAGATTCTTCTAGGCATTACTTATCATCTTGCAAATATTATACCAAAAGCAGCCTGATGCTACTGCAGATAAATGTTCCCTACTAGCCCACACATGCCCTTACTAGTTTTCAGTACATTATCTCTATCCTTGAAGTTCAGAAAGGGCGCTAGATGTGCACATTGCGTGTTTGTTGTTTGTTCTCACTGTGCTGAAATTCAAGTTCCAACAGGGCAGAATATTTCTTTTCCTAGTTTCCTTACTGACATAAATGCTAAGAACAAGCTCCGGGAAAAAGTGAAGAGTTCACTAAGTCTTACTGATTAAATGAACAAATATTCAAGTTGCTCCGTATATTACAGAAATTCTCTTCTATTATTTCTTTGATTATTTTCTCACATTTGTTCCCTCTGTGCTCTCATTCCCGCTAGATTTTAGAACATGTGGATCTATCTTCTAAGCCTTCCTTTTCTTTCCATCCACAATTTTCCTATCATTTCCTTGCTCTCATAAGTTTATCTCTTGTTTATACTGAGATTTGGGAAATTTCCTTATTTAATCTTCACATACTGACTTTGGCTTTAGCAAAGTTCATTCTTGTGTACAAGATTTATATTAACTTTTTAAGTTTGGCAACTATATTTTAATTTGTAAAAAAACTCTTCTTGTTTTGCACTTGTCCCTTTTCATGAGCATTTTCTTGTTTTGTGGATATTTTTCTAAATTGCTACAGTCATACTAATTGGATTTTTAAAAGTTTTGTCATTTCTTTGTTAATCTTGTTTTTATTTGTTTGTTTGATATTTATGCTGCTGACTTCCCTCAAATGTCTGGCTATCACTGGTGGTTTATTCCTATCGTAAACAAAATACTCCATCATTTCACACTGGGAACTGGTGAGGTTTACTCTGCAGTCATGCTTATTTTTGTCATGGGTTTTTACCTTGAATTAAAAGGATAAAAATGGAGAATGACGAGAGAAACCAGCCGGAAGACTTTGACCAAAGTGAATGGGAGAAATAATAGTGGCAACAGAGTGCCAGAAATGAGGATGGAAATAAGTTAACTGGTTCTGGAAATGCTTTGGAAGTAGTGTCTGCAGACCATACTGATGTACTGAATGGAAAAAAAGTCATGAAGGATAAACGTTAAATTTGAGGTTTCAATAACTAAGTGAATGACGGTACCCCTGTCTGAGTTGGTGAACTATGGAAGATACAGGCTCAAAGGAGGGGGAGTTAAATGATCTCTTCTTATCCATGTACATTTTCATATTTGTGGAGCATCAGGAAGTGCCATCAGGATGGCAGGACAGTTCACATTTGTTTCCTGGCAACATACCACTGACGGTTAAAGCTACATAGTGAATGGCACTGCCTAAGTGAAAACAAATACAGTAGTTCATAAACATAAGAATAAGACCTAAGAACAGCCAATGTCTTTGGAGATGGGCAGAAATAGGAAAATCTCACTGGCGATTTACATTAGTATGGTATCCATGAATACAGTGAGGATTTATTTAGCAAAGTTTGTATATGATACTTTGGGCCAGGCGTGATTCTCAGTACGTAGCTAGTAAGTGGCAGAGTGTGGATTCAGACCCAGGCTGCCTAAGCCCAAATCACAGCCCTCAGTGTTCTGTTAGGTTATCTGGCTGAGCACCCTGAGGTGTTACATAAGACCCAACCACCAATGAATATGGCAAGTGAAAAATGGAAGCATATATGCTCTCGTTCCCTACTAGACCCTGATTCATTCTAGCTCCTGCCACTTAAAGTCATATCACCAAACCTATAGCTTTAATAACAAAATAATTCTTACCTGTTGTTTTATTATATTCCCTGGCTAACATAAGTTTAGACTTCGCAAATATTCTGATGCGTTCCTAGCTGGTTTTCATTTTCTCCATGCTTCAATCACTTTTATTCATTATAACCAGATTATTGAGAGCAGAAAGGCATCCCGCTTTATCCTTGATCAAAAACCTTCAGTGTCATCACCTATCGCACGAGGTGATGTCTGCACTCCTCTGCTGATACCAACGCTCTCTGTAATTTGGCCTCAGCTTCCAAGTTCATCAGTCACAATTCCCAGCATGTACCTACTGCTGTCAACCTGGACTAATTTAACTGTTCCCTATTTGTGTCCTCCACATTCCCAGCTCAGCATCTTTGCCTTACCTTTCAGCACATTTAGATTCTTTTCTATCCCAACCCAAGAGCTCCTATCTCTCTCTCTCTCTGCCTGACAAAATCTGACCGATCACATATAATCCAGCCTCAAGGACCTCCCTGCCCTTTATAATTCCTTGATTTTTCACTGGAAATGATCGAATTCTCTCCTAAGAACTCATTGACTCTGCACTCTTCACAGGAGTATCACTTTATGGGGATTTGTGTGTATAGATTTTCAAGTCCTGGTGGCCAAGTCATCTGTATCTTTTCACCCTCTATAATGCTTGCACCAGGGCTGGCTACAGTTGGTGATGAACCTACTTACCTACTTGATTAAACAGATGTAGGTACTTTCCCTCTCAGCAGCTTTTTCCTCTCTCACTAGTACCTGAAAGCACTCTCCCCTTTTGTCTTGCTTTCTAGTGGGGTGATTCTGCTTCCCGAGTATACTTAGTCCATACTCTAAAAGCAAGGATGCTAAGTGACTGACTCCCAGGTTAATCCTTTTGCAGGTAGGATGAACTTTGAACAAGACATTCTCGCCTCAGTTCTCAAGGGAGAAAAAAGAATAAAATCCCTCCCTCCAAAGTTTCTTTTTAAATGTTTGGGAAGGTATTGGGAGGAACTACAATTCCTAGATAGGAACAAAGTCCCCAGAATTCATTTGTTTTTATCTAAATAAGAACAAATGGGAAGTTTTCAGATTTTTATTTTGCTAATGTCATACCTTTTTCACACAAAAAAACCATTTTAACTGGAATTTATTTTTTAGTTGAAGAGAAAGTTATGAGGTAGGTAGCTGCAACACTTTTAACAGTTTGAGTATTTTGACCACAAAAATAAACACCATATATTAAGTTATAACTTCATAGCTTTAGTAATAAAAACAAGACATTAAGTCATATATACAGTGTGATTCAATTTTGTTTTATATTCTCTCATAACTATGTAAGAAAAACTTGGAAGGAAAACTGCAATGTATAAAAATTGTTTATCTCTGGGCAATAGAGTTATTTTCCTCTTTTGTACATTTGTGCATTTTTTTAATAATTAGCGTGGGTTACTTATATATGAAAATTTTACAAAAATATACCTTTTATTTAAAAAGATGAATTTTGGAAAAGGAAAGTGTTACTTAGAGTTATAGAGCCTATGTAAAGTTTTGGACTTAAAAAAAAAATCTCAGTCTTAGAAAAATCCATCTTACAAAGAATAAGTGGAACCCAAAACATACAATAGATGTTGGAAAAGGGAAAGAAATTGCTCAAAAGAGGAAACAACTGGGATTAGGGAAAGGAGAAAAGGAAAGAAAGAAAGTAAGGAAGGGAAA
>NW_004955451.1:9983349-10048545 GCF_000276665.1 Chinchilla lanigera
GCGCTTTTCGGCTGGGAATCGCGGTGGTATGAGTCCGGCCCACACTCGGACCCAGGAGCCCTGCCGCTCCCGGAGAACTGGCTGCCTGGGCGCAAGGCGCGGGGGGCTCTCTTTTTATTCTCTTTAAAATAAAAAAATCCATCTTACTGAGATACAGTTTGTTTACAATAAAATTATCTAATTTCAGATTTATAATTTCATGAGTTTTCACAAATAGATTCAGTCCTGGAATTAACACTGCAATCACGAAACACAATATTTTTACTATCCCAAAATATTCCCTTGTGTTCATAGTTGATAAACTCTTCCAATTTTGGTTTCTGGCTTCCACTACTTTGTATCAACATAATTTTACATTTTCTCCAAGCTTGCATCAACAGAATCATATGTATATAGTCTTTTGTGGCATTTCTTTCTGTTAGCCTAATGATACTCATGTTCATTTATGCTGTTTTTAGTGGTATCCAGTTTATTCCTTTGTATTGCTGAATAGTTACTTGTTCTCTCTATATATAATGTCACTATCACGTGCTGATAGACATCTGAGTTTTTTCCAGATTTTTCTTACCTGGAATAAAACCGTTTTGAACATTGATATGCGAAGTCTATATGTGGACATATGTTTTAATTTTTCTTGAAAAAATACCTAAGAGAAGGATTGCTGCTTGAATTGAAACAATTGTATGGTATTTTGAGTTTGTTAATATGGTAAATTAGACTTAGTGATTTTTGTCTGGTTGGTTTTTTGAGACAGAGTCTCTGTATGTAACCTAGGCTGATTTTGAACTTGCAGCAATCCTCCTGCCTCAGCCTTCCAAGTGCTGGGGTTATAGGTGTGTGCAACCATGCCTGGTAGACTGATTGATTTTTGAATGTTGATCCAACCTGGTCTTCTGAGTCCTTGGCCATGATATATTATCCTTTAATATATTACTGATTCCATTTGTTCATGTATTCTAAGATTTTTAAATTTATATGAGGGGGGAATATTAGTCTAAACTTTTCTTTCTATGAAATGTGTTTGTCTGGCTGTGGTATCTGAGTAATTTTGAATCTAGTCTCATGGAATGACCTGAGAAGTGCTCCATTATTTTCTATTCTCTAGAAGATTAAATAGTTGGTAGAACTCACCAGTGAAGCCAACCAGGCCTGTCCAATTTCTGTAGGAATATTCTTAGCTGTCAATTAACTTTCTTCAATAATTCTGTGACTATTCAACTTATATATTCACTCATTACTTGAAGAAGTACACAGTTGTTGGTGTCACTGATTTTCTTTCTGCTATTTTATTGATTTTCCCTGGTGTGTGTGTGTGTGTGTGTGTGTGTGTTGTGTTGTGTGTATGCATCCTGAGGGTCGAACCCAGAGTCTCGCACATGCTAACTACATACTGTACCATTGAGCTATCCTTCCTACTTATCTTTCCATTTCTCTAATTTTTATTATATCTTTTCTTCTCTTTCCATTACATGCTTCAATTTTCTTTCCTCTTTCTGGTTTTCTAAAGTAGGAGCAAGAACCCTTGTTTATATATTTTTTTTTACAAGACTTTAATGATACAAATTTCTCCGTGCTACTTTAGCAGCACCCCACAAATTTTACTGTTGGTATTTACTTTTTTTGTTGTTCAGTTCAAACTATTTCCTGATTTCTCTGTGATTATCTTCCTAGGCCAGGATGCTGTGAATTTTCCCAGGTATTTTACTGTCACTCATTTCTAGAACATTTTCAGTATCATCACTTTGTATATTTTCAAACTTCTGAAGTTTTTAAAGTCTTCTTTTACGACTGTGAATATGGTCTACTTGAAAAACGTGCAATGTGTTCTTGAATGTTCATTCTACTGTTGCTTCATGGAATACTTTTGAAATGTTTCCTAGGTCCCATTAGTTGAGAGCAGTTTTGACGTCATTTATACATTAAGATCTGCCATTGTTGTGTCAGTCATTGAAAGAAGAGTATGAAAATCTCTAACTGGAAACTTGCAAATCTCTTCTTTCAGCTTTATCAGTTTTTCTGCATGCATTTTTTCATGCATCTTTTATTAGAAAGTAGATCTTTAAAACTTATATTTTGATTTTGCTCCTCCTGGTTTTATGATACTGATGTCATATATTTTTACTCATTCTATAAGCCTTATTGTATTTTGTTATTTTTACATTAAGCTGTCAGTTATTTTTAAAGAAATCAAAATGAGAACAATAGACTCACATTAATCACATACTTAACTTTTCTGATGTACTTTTCTCTTTGATGTGGATCCATATTTCCAGTGAAGTTCTAGTTGAAGAACTTCCTTGAGTGTCTCTTTGACTGTGGATCTCTGGGCAGTGAATATTTTCATACATCACTTTTCTGAAAAGGACTGTAACCTTTATTTATAAAATATATTTCCACTGTGGAACAAAATCTAAACTGGCAGATTACTCTGGTGTTCTTTTTTTCCAGTATGATATTGTTTCTCATTGGCTTTGATTTGCATAACTTTAAGTAAGTTGGCTATCGTTCTGATCCTCATATCCTTATATCTCTGTATATTCTGCATTTTTCCTTCTTTCTCTTGCCATTTAAACTTTTGTCTCTAGTTTTTATCAGTTTAGTTATGATAAATATTATCATAGTTTCTATTATGTTCAACTCTTTGTGGTTTATTTAATTTCTTGAATGTGTAGATCTTCACAAAATTTGAAAACTTTGACCAAGATTTCTTCACAATCTTAGCAAACCTCTCCTACCTCAATTTCTTCAGGATACTAGGTACAAGTGTCTTAGACTGCTTTATACCTTTTCCTGAGTGCTTAAAGTCCTATTCAAGTTTTTAAATTTCCTTTTATTTTCTGTGTTTAATGTTTAAAATTTTCTACTGCTATATCTTCAAGTTCATGAAGCTCTTCTTATATAGTTTTTCATTTCAGATATTTTTATTTCTAGAAGATCCCTTTCTGTATTTTTTAATTTTAATTTTATTAGTACATGTTTGCAATACATGAGTTTACATTCATCTTGTGGTATTTTTACAGCTTCCTATTTTTCCAAATAAATTCCTAGAAATATATAACCCACCAAGATCAAATTATCAAAGAGTTATATTCATGTGTGTGCATATGTGTATGATAACATCCCTAAATAAAAAGGGAAGAAAATCCTACCATTTGAAACAAACATGGATGAGCCTGAAAGAAGTTATGCTAAGTAAAGTAACTCAGGTACAGAGAGACTAATACTGTATGATCTCACTTCTACTCAAAATCTATAACAGTGAGACTCAAGGAAACAAAGAAGAAAATAGTTGCTTTCAGGAGCTGGGTTGAGGGGCATAGAGGGAATGGAGATATGCTAGTCAAAGGTTAGAGGATTTTGTTTGTAAAATAAATAAGCTCTGGATAGCTAAAGTATAGTGCAATGATTACGATTAATAACATTGTCTTGTCTACTTGACATTCACTGAAATTAGATCTTAAGTGTTCTTATCACACACACACATACAAGAAGATAATTGTGTGATGATGAGTGTGTTAATTAGGTTAATTGTAGTACTCATTGCACAAAAGACTGTATAGGAACATAAAATTATTATGTTGTACACTTTTAATATACACAGTTTTTGTTTGTCAATTATGCCTTCATGAAGCTAGAGGAAAAAACCCTTACACTTCTCATCATGCTAGTGTTTCCCTGTGCTTCTATGAGCACAAGTAAATCAGTTATGACTGCCATTTTAATGTTTCTGTTACTTCCATCACATGTTATATTTTTATTCATTTCTACTGATTGAGTTTTCTCCTGGATAGAGACTGTCTTTTCCTGTATATCTGCATAATTTGTCATGTTTAATTGATTCCAAATATTGTGAATTTTACTCTTCTGGCTGCTGGACTGTATTATATCCCCCTTCTATTATTGGTTTTTATTCTAGCACATAGTTACTTTACGTAGAATCATCTTAAATTTTGAAATTCTGATTTATTAGGATAAATTGAGAGAAACCTTAATTCTAGAGCTAATTTACTTCCAACATCAAGATTTTGAATTTTATGAATTTTATGAATTTTACCCAACACTCTGTATATTGCATACTTATCTATTTCTACTTTGTCTTTTGAGAATACAAACTACTGCTGGTCCTGTGTGAGCTTTGGAAATTGTTGTAATTGCAACTGTAATGGTTGGTACATTGTGTCAACTTGAGAAGTTTAGAAGTTTAAGTGACTCTGCAGGGGGCCAGGGTCCTCATTTGTAAACATCCTCATCCTGTGCAACAGGAGAGCAAGGAGATGGTGTGAGTGCTACACATACCCTGCGGGGGGGGGGGATGGGGGTAGCCTGCTTACAATATAAGGGAGGAAAACAGGCTTTCACTCTCCCACCTTCTTGCTTTTGTTGCTTTGCTGTCTTCTGCCACCCGGAAGTGTTGCCTTGTACCATGCCACCCTGCCTTGGAGCCAATTGATTATAGACTGAAACTTCCACAAACTATAAGCTAAATAAATCTTTTCCTCTTTAAATTGGATATTGGGTATTTTATCTCTGCAATGAGAGTAACCAAGACAACAACTTTACATCTTTTCCTCACTTGGCTTTAGTACTGTCTGCTCCAGGGTGTTCAGATTTGTACTTAGTCAAAGACCCAAACAACTCATCCATAAGACTCTGGAACTCTGTCTTGGTTCAGTTCTGTGTTCTTCGGTTCCTGGCACTGCACTTTCTGGCCTACCCTGGCCTTTCTAAACTCTGACCTCATCTTTCCATCACCTTAGCTATTTGTTTTGAGCTCTCCCTTTTAGTGCTTTACCCTGGAGAATTTTTTAGGCACTATTCTGGTCTTTGTTTGTTTTCCTTTTGTGAAAGTTCACTACAGTCTGTTGTCCACTGTCTTAAAAAAATTTTTTTAAACATCTATACTAGTTATTTAATCATTTAAGTCAGAAAGCTAATGTTATGGAATCATTCTATGGTCATCTAAAATGAAAATTTCTCCATTCCACATTTGAAGACTTGCACTCAGCATATATAGAAAAATACAGAGAAGACTTTCAATGCAAGAACAGGATGCAAATTACTATCATGGAAGAGGATCCAAAGGTCCAAGTATCTATAATAGAAAAGTTATCAATAATATAAAACAAACACAAACACTTGCAAATAGAGCAAGTATCTGACATTGACTTGGTTATAGAGTTCCAGTTTTATAGATAAGGACTGAAAGCCACTTTTCCCTTTGGTGGAAGTGGTGGTTTTCTGTGTGACTGGTTTTGAAGGTCATTGGAAAGTCAAAATCATGCATTGAAGGACACTTGAGAATAACTCTAAAATGTTCAGAGTGGGAATATTCATGCTATAAAGAACCTCAGTATTTTCTGTGTCACCTCTAATAGATGGTTTCCAACCCCTTCTCCTACACATTGTGTGGCCAGTTAGTACTGTCTTCTGGAAGGACCTCTTGTAGCATAGGAGCACTTGACCACGTGAAATCCTTTCTATGCCATGCAACCAAACAACTCTCCCTCGTATTTATCTACTATGTTCTCCTGAATAACATAGAATATACGGTGTTAAATAATTGATGAAAATTGTAAGGCCTCCCTTAAGTCTTTTCGATCCAGATTAAAGTCCTCTAACGTCTTATAGGAAACATGGATTTCACACTCTGTCACCATACAAACCATTATTCACTGGACAAACTCTGATGTGTTGCTTTTATACTTAATATGTGATTGCCAGAAATGATACTCTAATTTAAATACAGAGTGAATGAGTCAATTATTTCCTATGACAAGAAAGCTAGATTTCTATTAACACATCTTACAGTGACAGTAACTTCTCCAAAATGCGAAGAGATTTAATTTCTAGGTCTATCTGGAACTACAGGTAACTTAAAACACGTTTGTTTCCTACCCTATTAATATATGAATAGCAGAGATGATCTTAGGGAGCCGATCGGTTCATCCATCTGTCTCAGCCTTGGGTGGAGAGTCACGCTGGTTTCAGATCACTTCTTTTAAAACTCAATGTAACTTTCATTCCTTGAAATAAAGCAAATGCCTGGTGTTTAAGATGATCACTTTTCTTCTGATATTTCCTATCAGCTTCCCGCTGACAAAAGCTACTATGCAGAAAAAAAGGTTTTTGTAAATCCCTGTCAACAATGAGAATGTGGAATCCCTTTAAGAATTAGAAAAGAAGGTGCTAGTCATGGGTTGCAGTCCTAGAATAAGAAAAGTCATAGACAGAGGAATTAGCCTAATACATATTTCATCATGTAAAGTATTTGATGCATTGCACCTAGTGTAAAGCAGAGTGTTAAATGGTACGCCTTGGTTCTAAAACCAGTTGTCATCCACTGATCCTTATCCTGCTTGGGCTCTACAGTATTCTGTACTGTTGATCATATCTCCTGCCTGAAATTCCTTTCTTAGCCACTATTTCTTTTTAATTTTTAAAATTAAAAAAGAAACCTCATGAGTCTTCTCTTCCATTTCTCAAGTCTGACTTTTTCAGCACTGATGCAAATCTTCTTTCTATCTAGTACCACCGGCTGATTTATCTCACTTCCATCCATTCATCTGCCAAGCACAGTATCCCCCATGTGCACAGAAAAGACTTTTCTTTTCAATTCTAAACATCCCCATTTAGATATTCCACTTATTTCCTAAACTGACCTCATCATCTTTTCTTGTGTATCTTCCTCTACCTTCTAGATTACCACATCACGCATCATCATTCCCCTCTTTATTTGTAATGCATACGTTAGCATGTCACTCTTCTGCATAAATTGTTTACTGGATGCTGATCATCTCCACATTAAAAAACACCATGGACAGTGCTCTTCATCGCCTGGCCTCGTCTGACTTCAGACACTCCACCTGCACCTCATATTCCAGTTCGTTTGGGACTGTGAATGTATCATATTCTGATACACTGCTGTGCTTGAATAATAACACTAATAACAACTGCCCATATTTGTGAAAGCCTAATTGTGTTTCAGGTGCTGGGTCATCACACTCTACACTCATTATGTGGTGTGACCCATATGCCAACCCTATACTGTATGTCCTTTAGTGTTCCTACTTTTGGAAGAGGACACTTAGAGGCTTAGAGGCGAAATAATTTACCCAAGCTTGCAGTGAGTAAGTGGCAGAGCCAGAATTCCCACTGTTAGGCATGATGCTATGCTGCTTTTCTCATGCTTTGCACAAGCTGTTCCCCTAGCCTGAAATTTCCTTACCCCACCTGCTTGTTTTGACTGGTTGATTACATTTATCCTTTAAGATAACTCAGGTGTCACCTCGCTCAAGAAGCCAGGGGCTTCTCTGTGGTCCCTTGTTTCTTATGTTCCCAGGAGTCTTGCAAATTAGATCATCTTTTTCTCTCCTGGAATCCAAGCCTCTGGCAGGCAAGGACCATTTCACATTTATACCCAGCACCTACCATGGCACCCAGGATGCAATAGAAACCTCATATATAATTTTATAATAAATAAGACTGAATAAAGCTGAAGTGAAGCTGTATATCTGTATGAAACTATTTGATTCATTGCATTTTCTTACTTGTTTATTTTCTGGCATCACATAAAAAATTGAATCAATATTTCTGTCTTGCTCTTCATGCATAAAATAAGAAGATAGGACTGCATCAGTCATTTTCCCCAGTGTTGCTGTCCTGCAGCATCAGCCTAACCTGGGTACTTGTTGGAAACAGAAAGCCTCAGAGTCCACTCCTGATAACAGAATCCAAAACTCCTGGGGTGGGACCAAGGAACTTGTGCTTAACACGACTTTCAGGTGATAGTCCAATGTGTGGCTACATTTGAGAGCCTCTAAACCACTTTCTAAGCATTCATGGCCAAATCCTACTCAGCACCTGTTTTTGTACAGAAAAGTTTTGTCATTTTCCCCATTAAATGATAGGATTACCAAGGGTGCTTCCTGTTCTGATTCCTTATGAGCCCATGACATCACCTCTGACTGAGAGTGCATGGTCAGTCTGGAGGCATGGGTTCTACATCTAAGGTTTCAACCTTGTTGTGATGCAAATGACTCCTCCAAACCCCAGTTTCCTTAGGTTGAAGGCATCTGTGTACATCTGAATCCTTCTTTCTCTTCCCTACTTAGAATAAACCACCACTGAAAATCTTGTATTTAACATTTCCATGCAAGTTTTTAAAATTATCACTTTATTTAGATGAGGTACATACTCACAAATCCATCACCATAATCTCTACCATAAACCTGTCACTTCCCAAAGTTTCTCTCTGTCCTGTTTGCTGTTGCTGCTACTGCTGTTGTTGATGATGATGATGTGTATGTGTGTGATAAGAGAACTTAGCATAAAACTTACCCTATTAACAAATATTTAAACACACAGTATACTACAATATTGTTAATGATAGGCTCTGCATTATAAAGCAGATCTCTAAGAATAAGTCATCCGGGGTAAGTGAAACTTTTACCTAATACCTCCCCATTTATCTCTTGCATACTCCTCCTACATTTCTACACTATGCTTCTATCAGTTTGGCCGTTTTAACACAGACATGTTAGATCAGACAATATTTTCTTTCTCTGGCTAATTCCACACAACATAAAGACTGTCAGGTTCATCCATGCAGTGAAAAATGGCAGGACTGCCTCCTAATTTAAAGCTGGATAATTTTGCACCTATTATATATGTATGAGCTAGAAGAGTTATCATCACTCTCCTGCTCATTAAAACGTTATTCATAGTATCTACGCATGCTTTTCCCTCATGATCTTGCAGCATTTGTAAATATATATTAAATAAACAGTTAATAATACTATCCCTTGTTGTTAATCTTTACCAGAATAGTATCCTATAATATTTTTCCTGCAGTAGCTTTTTATTTTCTTCATTCCATCCAGTATATTTGTGAGGTTTACTTACTTTTGATAAATACATTGGGTTTTAGTTCATTTAACAACTGAATAATAATCCATTAAATGGATTTTCTTCAATTTATTTTCCCATTCTTCTGCTGACGAGAACTTATTTCTAATTTTTCACTCTGATAAACACTATGTAACCAACATTCTTTTTATTTATTCTGGGGTTTACTTGAGGAACTTTATTTCTGGATTTCAGGCTATATGTATCTTCAGTTTTATTAAATGCATCCAAAGTGTTCTCCAAATCATACGTGTACATGGGGTTTAATCCATATTATTACCAGCAGTTGATATGATTAGACTTTTGGCTTTCTCAGAATGACACAGCTGAAGGAAAATTTTGTGAGTTTTCTTTGGGAGAGGATTTAACATCAATTTGATCCACCCACATTTTTCCATTATGTATGGGATACGCTGCTTCTCCCTTTGTGACACAGCTCCTCCATTTCTGTGAGGTCCCTGGTGGCCCCCCCTTCCTCCAGATGTTTTTGGCTGATTTCTCCTTTGCATTCCAGCCACTTTGATCCTAGCTGCCGTAAAGTTCACATCAATCATTCTTGTGTAATTATTAATACTATGCCTTCATTTGCAAAAATGACCCAGTTTGGGTAATGAATCAACATTGACCTAATGGTAATTCTGTTATGGCTTTTATTTGACTTTTCTGACATCCTGCATTTGTCCATTTTCTCCCTTGTAAATCTGAGACCTCTAAGACTCCTGACCACTTTATCCAAAGTGATTGACTTCTTTTTTTTTTTTTTAAAGAAGCAAAGGTTTATTTAGCTCAAAGCTTGTGGGGATTTCAGTCCATAATTGGCTGGCTCCAAGGCAGGGTGGCACATGGCAAAAGGGTAACAGTTCATCGTGGCAGAAGACAGCAAAAACAACAAGAAAGCCTTGACTTCTAATAATTGTTTAGTAAGTTGTTGTTGCAAGCCACTGCTCTGCCATCTAAAAGGATCCAGTAATTTATGCTTTGTTCTCTTTTCACTGATCTGAGTTGATCCTAAGTCACTTTTCCCATCCTTGAGAGAAATATAAAGAACCTTTCTCTGCAGAAGTAAAGCCCATTCCTGAAAATCACTCTGTCAAGAGGAAGATGTCATGAAATCAGTAACCAAAGTAAAAGGAGACTGAGGTCTGTTTTTACTTCAAGTTTTTGTTTAACAGTTGAGTTTCATGAGATGATTACAATAAGTCATTGTGTTTCTAGCATGAAAATGTGATACAAAGCTTTATGGATTAGAACTGTTCAGGAAACTATCAAGTAGACCCAGGCATAAAAGGAATTGCTCTTCAAGAGAGGTGGCTTGTAAAATGAAAATAATAGTAATAAAGTGGTATCGATAGTCTTTGGTTGCCATGGAAATATTAGTTCGCCTGCTCCTGTTAGGTATTGTAGCTCGTCTCACTATGTTAGGTTTAATAGAAAATCACATACCCAGTGACATTTTTTAATCATGTCTGAGTTTTAAAACAATCACTGGGCTGCAGTGGTAGTGGGTGAGCACAGAATTATGCATTTTAGTTTGCGCATGGATATGACCTCCCTGTTAGTTTTAAAAAGCAGAACAGTCGGGGCTTTCCACTTAATCCTTTTTTGTCTGCATGAGATTAGAAATGTTTGCTGTACATGTGGCAGTTCCTGTATTTTCAGGCTGCTTCCAATTTCAAATTCCTGTCCCTCTGTTAAAACTCTGTGTTGCATTGGAAATGTGGTTATAGGAACTATAACTCAAAGCCTGCAAGGGAAGTAGGAACTCTTCTCAAATTTACCCACTTTATCACTTTGTCCAATCATGTATTCCGTGAACTGAGTAGGTTAGTACAAAATGGAAGCTTGGGAGAATGGGGGTAGTCGGGGAAGAGACAGATACCAGCATTTATTGAACACAATTTATGACCGAGGAACTGTTTTGAACCAAAATATTTAATGATTCCTCTTGACTTGTGCTTTGATGTGTACCCAAGAGCCACACATCTACAACAGAGGTGGAAATAAAATTAGTTTGCACCGCCTTTGCTTCCATGTACTTGTGATTCCTCAAGTCGCATAGGATTAAGGCAAGTTTCTGTTGTCCTCCTGCACACCCTTTACCCGTCTCCTCCTCTCTGCAGGGGCTGCTCCTAAGTACACTTTCTTTCTCACTCCAATCCATTAATGTTATCCAACTGTTTTGCAACACATCGTTAAGACAGAAAGGTCAACAGGCCCTCCTGCATGATCTTTAAAAGGCTGGTAATGTCAAGATAAATGCGTCCTCTTAAATCTGTTTTTAAAGGCCAGAATCATTCATGCATTTTCGGGAGAGGATAATGACATCAAAATTATTACCAGGAACTGGTCCCTGCTCTCATGGGGAAACCAGGATTTACAGCTCAGCTGGACAGAAACCCCTGCTGCCGAGAGCCTGTATTTCATCCCTGATGGACTCTGGGTTAGGGTGGGAAGAGCAAGTCATTCTTCTGACCCCTGCAACAAACCAGTATGCACTCTGTACAAACAAACAAATACCCTCGCTTGATATCAAAGCTCCTAACTTACAAAGAAGTCTTTTTTGCTGAGTATAAATATATAGCATGTGAGATACATATACACGTACTTGTAGTTGTAGAATATATCCACTTAGTAGTTCAGAAACTTGTAGTTGTAGAATATATCCACTTAGTAGTTCAGAAACTTGTAGTTGTAGAATATATTCACTTTGGAGTTCAGAAACACTGCTTTTAAAAAGCCACTTGAATTTGAATTGGCTAAAGAGCTGCAACTTTCATGACTATTTTTGTTCAGGGTGCAATATCTCACACTTCTTAATTTCTTTACTTTCTTTCAAAGATTCAGCTTTCAGAGGACTACGTAAACCCAATGTTACCCAAGTCCCATGATGTGCACTTTGCATCTTGCTGATCTCCTGGGATGATGTGGGGGAAGCAGACATTGGAATTTTACAAATAGGAAAATCCCTGAGGGCTTGGAAGTTGAGCAGTTTACAAATCTGTTCGATTTGGGCTGTTTATTCCAAATACTAACATCTATTGCTGCATTCTAGTCTCAACAGGATTAGCATCAGAGTTAGGCAACATTTAAAATTTTAGAATCCACTTAATCACTGCTGTAATACAGTTGGATGTGGTCACCAAAAAGATGTTCCAAGATCACCTCTTGAGATCCTAAACTTGAGATGATAATTCTACCTCCTATGACGATTATTGCTAAATTAGACAAGAGAAAGAATCTCCAGGAAGCCCAGTTGGGTTTCAGCAATGACAATCTAAAGAGACTCAAGTTATGTGTTTACCTTACCATCTAAAACTGCAGGTGTTTAACTTTTACTGGTGAAAACGTTAGCCAGACCTGGTGGCACATGCTGTAATCACAGCCACTCAGGAGACTGAAATAGGAGGATCACAAGTTAAGAGGCCAGCTTGGATAACTGAGAAAAACTCTGTCTCAAAGTAAAATCTTCAGAAAGGACTGGGGAAGTAGCTTAGTGATAATGTGCTTGCTAGCACATTGGAGGCCTTGGGTTTAATCCTCAATACTACCAAAGAAAAATAGAACACCTAGGCCTTATCACATCTGAGCTATGATACCAACCTTAAGAGCAATTATCCTATAATTCCAAACAGAATGACCGAACAGTTTTTTGGGAGGTAGTGGTTGAAAAACAAGCTTTAGGGTAATGTAATCCCAGAAAAATTTGTACCTCAGACAGCAAACTGGGAAGAGTTTTAGTGATAAATTGTGTAGGAGAAGGGAAAAACTGAAGTGTAAAATTAATGTTGACTTCTTTGTGGTCCTAAAAAGCCCTGTAATCAAAGCACAAACTTTGTGAGTCCAAAGGGCTGCCTGTGGTGTGGTTTTGTGTTAGAGAACAAGACTGTCTGCCTCAAGCATATGTCTCTACTTTTCTTGAGTAACACTGACCCTCTACAATGTTATGGTTCATAATCACTTGTGGTTCCCTTCTTATTTTGCTCACACCCAAGGGTTGTTTCATTTGCTTTTCCAGGGCAACAGCCTCCAATATTTGCAAATGATGTAAGGAGTTAGTAGCTCTCATCCTAGGCAAGCCTCAGTGCTGAAATCTCAAAAGGTGGTCAAGCCACTTGGGTTTTATCTCACTCCAAGCCACAGCTGCTGAGCCCTTGAAATGCACTGAAAAGGTCCTTGTTTTAAAATTCCAATTCACTGAAATGCTATGAATTATATTTAAAAATCTCTATTTCAATAAAATCCTGCATATTTCCTTGAAAAAAATATAGAGAGAGAGGCGGGGGGTGGGGGTTGCTGAGGATTTAGCTCAGTGGCAAAGTGCCTGCCTGGCAAGCACAAGGTGGTGAGTTCAATTCCCGGTACAAGAAGAAAGGACTAGATAAATAAATAAATAAATAAACAAACAAAACACAGTGCTCAGTGGTAGAGTGCCCCTGAGTTTGATTTAGAGAGAGAGAGTTGCAAAATCATTGATTGGTTTATTCTGCTATTATTTGGTTTTGCATGTAATGGGTTTGGGTGCAAGTGAGAACACAATTATACAGTTTCATTGTTAGGAAATAATGCTTCCTTATTTATGTGTCTTTCCTCAGAAAACTGGGCTTATAAAATTGTGGCCAAATGTAGCACTACAGCCCTTGCGTTTTGCTCTTGAAACCGTGTTTTTAACACCGTTATTAAGAGAAGCATTGGGTTCTCACCTTTGCTACCTGGTTTATATTGCCATCCCTGGGAGGCAAGGGCTAAGATTTTGTCACTTACATTTGGAGAGGGGAAACTTTGGAAGGTCAGCCAATATAAAGCTACAGCCAGCAGAACAACTCCAGGGAGACCTCAGGTGGGCCAAAGTCAGTCCAGCCACCGGTGCTGGAAGTGTGACTCCAGAACTTGTTGGCACAAGGCCCAAGGAAAGTGAGCTTCCATTAAATATCTGCCCTTGTCTCCGACTTATCCCACTCTGCTGCTTTTTAAGAGCACTCTATGACCTTGGACAAATTATAAAACTTTCCTGTCTCACAGCTCTCACCTGAAAACTGAAAAGAAGAATAAATACCTGCATTAATTCCCAGGAAGAGATCCTTTTCTAAGAAGGATTAGCACCAGTGCTGCATAGAAAGGAAGGAAATAAAGGAGAGCATTTATGTCCTGCTTTTCTATTTCTGCTCCTAGAAGAGTGACAGAATCACTGCTTCATAGCCCCAAGGGCTCTTCCTGCCTGCATTACAGAGATTTCTTGAAAGTTGTCTTCTCTCCCTGACGTTATTGACAGTTTCAACCTTTTCAAGGTCCCATCCTAGAAGGCTGATCCATGGGGCTCTGCTGCTTTGAGAAAGTGGGGATGGTTTTCAGCCTCTGTGCTTCACAAGAGGAGCCAGAGAGAAACACAAAATCCTACACTTGTGGAGCACCCAGCTGGTGCAGACTTCAGAGCTATTAGAGCTCAAAGCCCTGCAATGAGAGATGAGAAAACAGATCAGGAAAGGGATTCCAAGAAGACATCAGTGGTATTTCATTTCCTCTGGAAGGTTCTTTCCTGCCTCCCATCTTTGTTTCAAAATCCCTGGCATTGTTGGAAGAACGAAGCAGCAATCAATAAATAAATGAATAAATAAATAAATAAACAAATAAATAGGACAGTGATAGGAGCCATGGAGTAGAGAGAACTAGAGATATAGTATAAGATTACAGAGTGACATTTCTCAAATGGAGACTTAGAGACTGGTCTAATTTTCCTGAACTGCACACTGATAGCATGGCCCACTTGGTGAAGGAACGCCATCCCCTTCCTGTGATCCCTAATCTACACCGCTCCACTCCACTAGTAGAAGACCCATGGGATTTGCAAGATTCTTTCCTCTGCCTTCACTGCTACAAGTTCCCAAATGAACATGAGCCCAGACCAGCCAGAACCATAACGTAGGCCAGTTCAGAGAAAACCTGTTATTCTTTCCTCATTAAAAGATAGTTTCCTCTGCAACATCACCTATATAACATTTACCCATATATGCATATGCTATTTTTCCTTCTACATGAAAAGTGTAAATAAAAGGGTGCACTGTTCAGATTTGTTTCTCCCTCTTTAAAATTTATTCCTCAGCTACCCCTGTGTCAGTGCCACCTCTTTGCTGTTATCATCTCCCTCTTTCCCCACAGCTTGAAAAGCAATCATTGAATCCATTTGTCTCAACACAGTTGTCTGTCACATGCTGCCAAGCCTGGTATTTTATGCCTCTTTCATTTCTCTACAATCAAAAATATTTTAAGATAAATGAGGACAGGAGAGGTGTTCATGAATAGAGATAGCAATATCCTGATTTAATCTATTCCCCTCTGGGTGCCTTGCCCATTTGGTTCAAGTGGCAGTTGCAGTGTATTTGAAGCAAAAAAAGAAAAAAAAAAAGAAAGAAAGAAAAGAAAAGAAAAAAATACAGTCCCATGTGAATGAGTTTTAGGAAAATTGCTTTCTATTATCAATATTGTCTAGAAAGAGCTGTAATGAGAAATGAGTCCCCTGTGAAGTGTGTGCTGTTTCTCCTTTGAGACCTTGCTTATTAATCATCCCAAAGTTCTGAGCCATACAAACTAGCGTGGAGTCTTTCTCCAAGCTTTGTGACAAGAAACTCAGCTTTATTCCCTCCCTGACACAGCTAGCTATGAGAGACAGTCGAGCAGAACCATAACTGTGGTGTGTCTTGTATCACAGAAAGTCTATTTGAGGTGCTAGGTCCCCACTATAGAACTTGGTCAGCTTAATCAGATAGAGGAACAAAAACTTCACCACTTTAGGGTAGAACAGATGCCCCAGAAGCATTAAATTAAATACTAGACTTCCCCATTTATGTACAGAGAGAGAGAGAGAGAGAGAGAGATGATTTGCCAGGTCTGTGCATGCTGACACGTCTGCCTCACAGCGATGACAATAATTTTCACTTCGTGATCATCATAACCATCCATATCTTCAGCACAACTATCACCATCATCACCTTCACTGCTCCCCATTATCATAGGTCTGACTTCTTAAGCAATTACTATGAACTAGATACTCTTCTAAGCACTTTGTATATTTACCATTTCCAATCACTGCAGGCTGGTAGATACTTGTTCATAATTATTGTCATTTTTAAGAAACTTGGAGTTTAAAGACAGGAAGTTAGTATTTTTGGAGGGAAGCCCATGAGGCATCCCTTGATGAAGAATACTTTTAAGTGAAATAAATCAGACCTTCATGTGTAAACACCGTATTATCTCACTAGTGTAAGAACCTGAAAGAGTGAATAAAATCTAGGAGGACCAATAGACATTGTGAAAGTGAAGGAAACTGCTCAAAAGGAAAGAACTGGGATGAGGGAAAAGAGAAAAAAAAGAAGGGGAAAAAATACATATATATATATATGTATGTGGACACAGGATAGCTAACATAGTGGCACTACTGACTTTTGTAGCTCTATTGAAAGGAACAGTTAATGTTTAAGCATAGGAGCAATCTTACATGTCTATATTTGTTTATGTGAGTATCCAAATTGAAGGTATCAATATGTAATATAACAACAATTGTTAATTTCCTATCATCTTGTCTGAGATTCTGTATTGTTTGTATTGTTTTTGCGTTATTTTGTGTTTTGTGTTATTTTGTGTGTTTGTTAAGATGTTTTTATTCTTTTATCTTTAAAATTTTAAAAAGTGAAGAGCCAAAAAAAAAAAAAAAATTAGTTTGTTGGACCCTGGAGTGTTTCTGCAGATCTTTGGATAGATACACTGTTGTGCTTCTGCCCTGACCTGCTCTTCTTCCTCTGCTCCTCTCTGACTTGGCTTCTGGCAATTGCTTTGCCATACCAGAGCTCAGCCTGTGACTTCGCAGCCCCTCCAGCACCCGTGGTTTGTAGTGAGGGTCACCTTGGCCTCATGCTTGTCTCACTTGAGGTAAAAGATAAGTAGGGCACCAGAAGATTCACATTTTACTTAACACATGGGACCCGATTACTTCCTACATGCACTAAGTTTGGCTTACATTTCACATCTGTCACTGAGTCTAAGTAAAACTAAAAACATTATGTGTTTGTCTATGACCAATATTACTCAGGTATTAAGAAGTACCATCTCCCAAGGGAAAGTTCTCCTTCTGTCTGGGGGAGATTAACTCATAGCAGACTGATCCTATTGCTGAGAACTAATAATACGCGTAAAACACTTTTGAGATAGCTGGGAAATAATCATAGGGTAACCAAGCTTGTCAAGTCCAAAATAGCCATGAACTCAGACAGAAGGGAATCTAAAGATGAAGTAGAAGTAATATTGGATACGATAATGGCCAGGGATTTTTTCTAAAACTGATAAGCAGATTAATCCACAGTTCAAAAACCTTGGCAAAAAGATACAGTAGGCAAATAACAAAGTGAAACATTTAAATGCAGACAGAGGAAAAATAAATACAAAACTGTGAAAGAAGAAAGAGGGGAGACTTCATTATCTCAGCTGAAGTTATGGGGGAAAAATGGAATCACATTTTTAAATAACTAAAGGAAATCACAGACACCCTGAAGTTCTATACAAAATGAAAAATCCTTTGAATACAAAGGCATTTTTAAATGAATTAAAACCGAGCAGGGTTTGAGTAAAGAAAACACAAGTGAATTCTTCAGGCAGAAGCAAAATGACCCTAATTGGAAATAAGAAAATTCAGAAAGGAGTGAAAAATATATATTCTTAAGTTAACATTAGCTTTATAAAGTAATAATAAAAATAAAATATTATAATATTGCCTTGAGTTTCAACTATATGCAGAATTAAAATACCCCCAATACAATGGCATAAAATGTGGGATGGACATTACTGGAATTGAGATATGTCAGAAAGTGACAAGAATGTTAATTTACATGAGAGTATAATGGGTCAAGTATTGATGTTACAAGCTCAACAGTTAAAAGATCAGCAATATTGTATATTCAACAAATCAAGTACTTTTAAAATATAAGAAAAGATTAGAAAGGTTGAATATAAGAGAATGAACAAATGTACCACCAAAATAATTTAATAACAGATAACTGAACTTAATAGCAACAAGTATTCCTAGAGATAATGAAGACATTTCCATATCATAAAAGGATTAATCTATGAGGAAGATACAATGATTCTAAACTCTTACTCACCTAAAAATATGGCCTTAAACTTAAAAAAGCACAAGTGGGCAAAACTAAAATTAAAGACACCTGCATTATAGAGACAGACTAACAATGCTCAACAAGTGATACTGTAAAACTCAGATTTAAAAAAAAAAAAAGCCAAGCAACATAAAGATTGAAGATGTATTCTCTTCACGGTAATATTACACTGTAAATAAAAAGAGAAAAATACAACTGGAAAATTCTCCAATGTTAGAAAAGAAAACAATACTTTTCTAAATAGTTGTGGGCCGAAGAAGAATTACAATGGAAATTATGAAATATTCCTGACATAGCCTTGCTACAGTGCTGGGAATGTTCTGTGTCTTAGGACCTAGATTTTAGGTGGCTGGTACACAGAGGGATTCACTTTGTAAAAATTCATCCAAGTGTACATGCATAATCTGTGTGCTTTTCTGTTAAGTATGGTACACATCAATTTAAACAATTTAAATTTAGAACTATAAGTGTGTGCTTAGATTGTTTCTTGTAAGGAAATCCTCAAATCGCTTTCAGTTGCTGAAAGTTGTTTGTGTAAATTGACTAAACTGACAAAACAAACCCTCCAAGTATTAAGAACACCTCAAACAGTAAACTGTAACTTTCTGACATGAGAGTCCATGAAGAAAGAACTCAAAAATGTTTATAAGATAAAAATCAAAACAAATGGCTCTGATAAATTTATGCTTTATAAATTAAAACTTTATAATGAATTTTAATTTTAAAAATGTATAGTTTACAATTTAGGTTATGTTACCTTCTTTAATAAGGAAAATAACGGCATTGAGAAAACTGAGCCTCATTTTTAACCATTAAAATGTCCAAATCTCAACATTTAAGAAAATCAAGTCTCAAATTTAAGAAAAGCTAGAATGATCTGTTGCAAATAAAGCAGCATTTACTGTGTGCTGACTAGAATACCAGGTACACCGATAGACACTGGGGAGATACACTTAGTGTGGGGATCCTACTTCAAAATATTACCGCTTTCTTATAATTGTAAAGCCCCTCTTTGCTGTAGTTCTTAGTGCAAATTATGCATCTCCGAGCAGAAAGAGAGGCTGTCTGAGGGAAATGCTAGGTACAGAATGGACATGCTCGAAGCTCCAGGGTTCTCAAACACCTACCCTTCACTAGCTCTCAATTCAGACCACAGAAGTCCTAGCAATGCCTCTCCCAAAAGCTCCTCTGACCTGCTTATCCCACCCAAATTTTCACTTGGGACTTGTATTCCAGCACTAGTCCCACCCACTGGATTGCACCTTCTCTGGGCAGTTTCCTTTGTAAGAATCTTCTCCAGCATCCAAAACGGTGGGCCCAAGCACTACTTATTTTTTAAGTAACGAACAACACTTCAGATTACATCAGATGCCAACCACATGCGTGACCAGGCCTAGTATGGTTCATCTTCAATCTACAAAGGAAATTATTCAAAACAGTTGTTCTCAGATTAGATTTCAGATTTTAGGTTTCTGAAATTGTGTGCAAATTTTGCATAGGTATGCCCATTTCTGAGGAGAGACTTTAAGCCTTCCTCACAATTTCAAAAATCCTCAGAAGCAAAGAATTTTAATGTCTGTCATTAGCTTAGAAGAAATAGCTGATGTGCTGTGGCTTATAAAACCTTACTTCTGACTAGTTAGACTCTCACAATTAACATCCTCCTTAAGCCTTGAATTTCAGTTTGGATCACTTTTTCTGGAATTCTTTCAGGATCTACCTATTTTTTTTTTCCCCTCCGGTACAACCTCGTGCTTTCCAGGCAGGTGCTGTTCCACTGAGCTAAATCCCCAACCCAGGATTTGCCTATTATTTATTAAAGATTTGTGCATTTCTTCAGGGCCTTCTTGCCGGTCCCCATTTCAAACACCATTTAGTGACAAAATGTCCTATTTGAGTCAAAGTCCTTGTTTGCTTTTTTTCTTTTTTTTAAATTATAGACCACGCTTTTAAATTTTTATTTTTAATGACATTAATAGTGGCACAATTGTACTGCTGATGTCCAATGGTTTAATGAAAAGAACAGTTAATGTTTAAAAGTTTTGGACCTATTTTCCATGCTTATCTCTGGTAAATCTGAACAACTAATTTGAAGACAACAATATGTAATATAACAACCATTGGTGAATCCCTGCCATCTTGTCTAATGAAGCTCTGTATCATTTCAAATGTTTTTTAAATTATTTTTTATTCTCTTTATTGGTTTAATCTGAGCAACTTCACTGAAGACAGCAATAATAATATAACAAGCACTGTTAATTCCTATCATTCTGTTTTGAAACACTGTATCATTTTTATTGTTTTGCTTTGTTTTGTTTTTGTCTATGTTGTTGTCATTTTGTTATTTTTTTATTCTCTTTAAAATAAAATTAATGTTTTTTTAAATTTAAAGAAACAGTGGCACATGCTTATGGTGCACTGCCATTGTATTTTTATATGTGTATTCATCATATAATATCAAATCAAGGTAGTTACCATGATTGTCACCTCAAAAATCTGTCATTTATTTGTGCCAAGAACGTTCAAAAATCCTCTCCAGTATCTAGTTTGAAACATAAAATAAATCATTGCTCCTCGTAATCACTCTACTGTGCTACAAACACTAGGACTCATTCTTCCTGTCTGATGGCAATTTTGTAAGCTCTCACCACATTCTCCCTATCCATCCTTCCTCTCTGTGCTGCCTCACCCTGGTAACCATTGTTCTATTTTCTACTTGTGTCGCATGAGCTTTTCTAGCTTCCACTTGAAACTGTGCAGTACTTCTTTTTTGCTTGGGCTTATTTCACTTGAGGACAAGACCCAGCAGAGCTACTCCTGGGTTTACACCCAAAGGAGATGCAATCAGTATGCGAAAGAAACATCTGCACTCGGAACTAGCACTGTTCACAACCTCTAAGATGTGAAATCAAAGCGCCCATCAGCCTATGAATGGATGCAGAAACTGTAGTAAAAATACACAATGGAGTACAGGTCAGCTTTTAAAAAGAACGCAGTCCTGCTGTCTGCAGCAGCACAAATGTCTCCATTTACATTCAGGAACCAAGAGGCCAGTTATGGAAGACACTAACAAAAACTGTATACTTCACATATTCACCAAATGTTGATCCAAACTCATCATTATATCAGCTCCAAAGAACAGAAATGTCAGCCACAAGGAATAACCAAGCATTTTTTTTCTTATTTGCCTGAAGGATTTTTTTTAAAGAAAATGGCAGATATAGTTAAGCAATTGCCTGTTCCACTTTCTCTCCCTTTGTTATCAGAGAAAAGCACGACAATGCAGTTGATACATCATCTTTCCTTCCTGTTAAATGTGTCTATTCATAACCTTAGTGTCATACTGTGGACGTCCTTTTGCAGCTTGCCTTTTCAATTCACAAATCCTTTAAGTATTTCCATATTAATACGTGTAGCTGTAGCATATTAGTTTTATCTAATACCTAGGATTCCATTGTAGGAAGGTACCACAGTTATTGTCCATGCACTTTTAAGGAATTGTTGCTCAATGGACAGCATCATGTTTTGTTGGTGGATGTGAGTAGAACCAGTAAGCAAGGCACAAAATCTCAAACGGCACATAGTCTCACTTACAGGTAAAACTGTAAAAAGTCAGACTCTTAGAATTAAGGAATAGAAAGATGGTCACCAGAGGCTGGGGAAAGGAAGAGTAGGCAAGAAAGGAGAAGAGATGGATGGAAAGGAGAGAAGGGATAGGGGATGGAAAAGAACAAAGTTGTGTTATTACATGCACCAACTTCTCACAATGAGTGTGTGGATGATACTTACAATGCTGCTACGGAATAATTTTGCCTTTCCTTTTCCCAGTTCACAAGAGTTTGTTACATTACCCTCTTAGGTTCTTGGGGCAAAATTTAAAATAAAGATAAAATTTCTCATGTGATACCAAAGTCCATCTACATGCCTATCCCTAAGAAAGCTACACCAATATTTTTCCAGAAAAAATAGGCACAGTTTTCCAAATACCCTGTCTTTGGCAAAAAATGTCTTTTTAGTGTTGATCTGGAACAGAGAAAAATACTAACAGCTACTAACTTTAAAACAACACATTTGGATGATTCACATTTTCTCTGTTTTGTTCAAACTCATCATTCGCCTGCCCTCCAGTTTTACAAAGAGAATTTATCTGATCTTGTAAATAACAGACTACTAATGAGAAGACATTGATTTTGGTGTCATGAACTACACGTGACTAGAGTCATCTTCTCTGTGTGTGTGTGTGTGTGTGTGTGTGTGTGTGTCTTTTCATTACAATTACAAAAGAGACTTAATATAGCTTAATCATGTTTGTTCATGTTTAAAGTAAGTACATTAGAGTAAAAAATACCAAAGACGTTTTTAATCTCCAAAATTATATAAGCTTTGGCTTTTGCACATAGTAGATACCTCAAAAATCATTTGATCTGGACACAACCTGTACCTTTTAGGAACTCCTAGGGTATAGGAGCCAAATGGTATCTTTCATCCTCATACATACATGGATGTGATTTTGTGCCTTCTCTTTGGGTTCATAGGTCTATCGTCAAAGTTCGGTTCATCAGCCTATGAGCAATGTGGTGATTGCTAAGTTACTACTCAAGCTCTTCAAACTTCAGTTTTCTCACCTGAGAATGAAATGCATAATGCTAACATGGCAGGGATTTTGTAAGAATTAGGGATTTAGAGAAAATTGGCACAAATTGCTCGATCTCTGTTTCTTCATTCTGTAAACTTGAGATAAAAGTCAGCACAAGCATTCCAAGAACTAAAAGTGAAATTACAAGAAGTTGTTTAGCCTTATGCTTACTAAATACCATGATCCTATTATGAACCCAGTTTGGGGCATATTAGGATGGCGAGGTGGGAGAACAGAGCTCCTTGCAGGCTTCTCCTTCTCCCAGTACGGCCCCTTGCTCTCCTTGAGTGTGAATTCACCTCCTGCCCTGCGTGACCTCACAGGCAAGTTTAGCCTGTTGGCCATGGATAACAGGAAAACCCAGTTGTGTTTACAAACCTCCCCTTGGGACTGCTTACCTGCACAAACAAGGCTCATTACTTTGCAATTCTCCAAAATCCATAACCCTGTCTTTCCTCATAACCACAAATGTCTGCTTTCTGTCCTTTTGATGATTCTCTCTCCCCAACAAATCCATAGAACCTTCTCTATATTGCGTCTCCTCTAGTTCTTGAGCCATGCTAAGTAGCCTTGTGTTACATGTGCACTGCATTCCACAGATCTTTCAAGGGTGGAAAGCACTGTCCCATATTATACATCATTCACTGATCTACAATGAGAAAGAAAGGGAAAAACTAAAATGTACTTTTGGCAAACTAAATATATTTTTCCTCATTTGCTTTAATAAAGCGTCTCACATTTCATATATTGGTTAATAGAACTGAATAAAACTATTTAGCATTATCTTCTTTTTATGATGAACTGTTTCACTTTATCATGATCACCTATAAAAGATTAATGCCCAAGTCATTGAGAATGTAATTTTTAAAATTATGCAGGGTATTTGCACCAGGACATACTACCATTTTCAGGACCTTGAGGACAAACGACTTTCACCTAATCAAAGCAGAAACTCCAGTTTGAATTTATATGGCTGATCCTAGGACTTTCTGTGCCCAGGAAACATTGCTGACTTTATGAAAAATGATGACAGTCACAGTGCCAAATGCTGTGAAAAGTAATTATGCAAATGTCCAAACGTTATACCGTACATGACAAACGTGTAACATGATATTAGAAGCCATACATGCATACTTTCCTGTAACCCTCAGGAATATTCTAAATACTCTAAAAGGGCAAGGTTAAAAGCCCCAGTTTGCAAACATGTAAGCGAGGCTCAAATGGATAGAATGACCTTCTTAATTTGGTAGCTATTTGTCTGGGCCAGGAACCTGCCTCTCTCATGACTCTATTGCTCGCTCATTGACAGCACTCCATTCTGCTCGCTGCTTCTCCTCGGTCTCTGCTGTCAAGTACTGAAACTTGAGCTCCAGCTCTGATCATAAGACCTCAGCCTTAGTCATATATTTAATTGTGGAATGAGTTTAGAAATTCCACTTGATTATATCAGCTTTGCCAACTCTCACTGAACAGGACCACCGTGCATTTTAAAAAATTATAACATACAATAAATATACCTTGAACAAACTATGAAAATCTTCTACTCTAGTTGTTTTAATATTTTCACTGAAAATATATTCTTTTCAGGCATGGAGGTGCATACCTATCATCACAGCATTCTGGGAGGCGGAGGCAGGAGGATAACAAGTTCATTCCTAACCTGGGCAATGTAGCAACTCTGTGAGAACTTGTCTCAAAGTAAAAACCTCTTTTAAAATGGAGATAGGATGTAGCCCAGGGCAAGAGCTGTCTCCAGCATTGCAAGAAAAGAAGAGTTTTGACTCATAATCTTTGTCACCCTTAAAAATTTAAATATCTAAATATTACAAATTCAGAAGAAAACAAGTGCTGCAGTTTATAACTGATCATTCTCTTAGAGGTCTCTGGAAAGCCTGGGGATTGTTTGTAACCCTGCTACAAAGCCACTAGTGAGAGGCTGATTCCTCTTTAAAAGGAAAGAAAACATCATTTGATGCCTAGGGGGCATCTGCTGCTGGTGACAGAGAGGTCAGCGCTGAAGGGCACGCATCTTCCTAAAGACCCAGGGAACGTAGTGATTCATAAACAGCCAACAGGTAGACAATTTAAAATGCTCAATTTATTGTTACATTGAAAGCTATTACGCCTTCATTTATCATGTGCTTTGCTATGTATAAAACCAAAGTTAAACAGATTACGGTCTAAGAGTTCACAGTCACAGAAGAGAGTCTCGGTCCATACATCACTATCCCATAGCACAGAAAATGATGGGGCATAAAAGACACATGTTAAAGTATTTCCAAATTAAAAGATGAAAGAAATTGTTTCTAGTTTATTAGGGGACAGCTGGTTCTTAGGGAAGTAAGATTTAGACTTGTGGTACCTTTCAGTCCTAGTGCTTAGGTTTGTAGAGAGCAGACAAGTTAGTACCAGTGGCTGAAGGAAGCTCTTTTAGCAAGGACATTTGCTTGGAACTCTGAAGCCAGAAGGTGAGCTTCCATATCCCGGTGCTCAGAGTCTGCTGTTTAGAAAGGTTTTGAGAGGTAGGTACGAGAATGCGGAAAAAAGCAGAAAAGTAGGAAGATGCCCAATGTGCAGGAAGAGTGTGGGTGTTCTGTCTGGGAGAAGATGACATTGTCAAGAATAAAGGGCAGCAAGATCACTACATTCACACTTTTGTTTTGTTTCGTTTTGGCCGTACTGAGGTTCAACCCATTGTGCTAGAATCCCAGCTCATTTTTATTTTTTATTTTGAAACAGAATCTTGCTAACTCAGTGGCCTAGGCTGGGCTGGAAGTTGCCAACCTCTTGCCTCAGTCTCCCAAAGTGTTGAGATCATAGGAATGGGTCACCATACCAGTTGGGATTTATGTCTAAATTCAGTTGCTTTGTTATTTTCATTTAACAAGTTCAAAGAACGTTAGTGGAAATAAAGTTTAGAAGTTATTTGAGATTGTAATTATCTTTTGAAACTCCCTTCAACGAGGCAGAAGCGCTAAAAGATGAGAAACTTCCAATAACATCTGCTACTGATTTCTAGTCAAGGTGACATTTTAAGTTCATATTCTGAGCCCTCTTCTGAGTCAAACATGTAACAGTAATAGAAAAAAAAATATAAAAAGTGAAATTAGAAAGGCTTAGGCAGAGCACTCCCTTAAATTATTAACATACTTACTTAACCAATGTGTAAATTATTTAGTATCCTTACCCTGCTCCCACCAAAAGACAAGATGCGTTAGACACTTTTTGTACCCTAAAACTTCTTAGTAATTATTGTCTAATGCCCTATTTCTTCAATAAAAAATAGTTCTTATAACATTTTTATTCTGTCAGAGGTTCCGAATGGCTCACTTTAAATTTATTTTCAGCCTCCGCTATGATTTTCACTCATCTCTTAATTGATTTTATTGACTTCTTCCACAATACTTTTCCTCGGGTATAAAGGAACCCTCTGGCACAAAATAGTAATAAAACAGGAGACAATCCACAAAACCAAAAGTGGCCCTTTGAAAAATGAACAAATCAGACTGCATTGTGAGATGTAAGCAAGACTGATTACAAGATAAGAAAGGCTGCACAAATAATCAGTATGAGTTATGAAAAGATAATATAATTATAGGTATGGTGGGAGATCAAAGAAAATTATACCCTTTTGATCTGTTATTTTATTATGCCATATATTTAAAATTTTAGGAGGTAGATAATTTTTTAGAAAAATATAAATGATTAAACTTGCTTGAAAAAATTGTTTGAAAAGTAAAATGAATGAATAACCATTATAGAATTTCTTAGGTGCAAATGGATTTATAAGCAATAGATTACTCATATATAATGCAAACTGTTGAAGAAAACTAGAAAATAAGGAATTAATTTTAGAGGTTGACATAATCTTGACACCAAAATCAGATAAAAATAGAAAGGAAAAGCTATTATCTTGTGGGTTATCTTTGCAAAATCTGAAAATATCAGAAAATTAAATCCAAAGGAGTATTGAAAATATACTATGTTTGAGAAGTCACTTTTTTCTAGGAAAGTGACAGTGGACCTTTATCATAAAAATCCCTCAACATAATTCCCTATATTTTTATTAAAAAGAAAAAGTACATGGTCATTTCAATGGAAGCAGAAAAAATAATTCTAAAATGTAGCATTACTGTATTCATAAGGAAAATTCTTAAACTAAGGAAAAAAAATAAAACTTTCTTAGTTTATTGAAAAGTATCTGCCACAACCCTATATCCAACATCTTCCTTATAGATGAAATGTAAGAAGTATTTGCATTAAACACAAATAATTGATGTTATGTTGCACCATTACTAATACTTTGTTTTGATGCAGGAGATCTTAGCCATCCTAAAAGAAGCAAAAGAAATAAACTATATTTCAATAAGTTATTATCTATATAGAAATTTGTGAGGGAATTTAAAATCAGTCTATTCAGAGTATTTAATAGATTTGTTGCAAGTAAGATAAATATGAAAAATGAGAGTATTTTTACGTCGGCCATAACAGAGTAAAGAATATAGCAGGAAGGAGAAATACCATTTATAACGCTGACTGCAGGGAACACATAACTGTGTGTATATAAATGAGAAAGGCCATCAGCAACAGCATGCGTGATTAAGGATCATGGAGTACTGGTTGAAAGGGAAAGAAGAACAGTGTTCATGAGTCACATAGTTGATATAATAAAGATGTTAATTCTCCCAGACTGGTCAACTTTGTAATAATTCCAAGAGTAATAAAAAGGTGCAATGACTACTTTCTAGAAAGTATTTACTCAAGAATATCCTTCTGAATTTAAAATAGATGAGCTAGATTTACCCACATTGACATAGGTACATCTCAACCAAACTTTTACCGAAAAGCCATCTGTGACATAAACATTCTATGATTATTTATATGTAAAACATAAACTCTCAAGAAACATTGCATCATGTGGGGATGTACATATGCAGTAAGAGTATACAAACAATGATCAGAAGGGATATGGAGCAAGTTTGGACCCTTGATAACCTCTGCTGAGAGAGGGAACAGATGAGATTAAAATGACAAAATACATCTTTCACTGCATTGACAATTTTTTCACAAACAGAGATCAGTTAAAAGAATGGCAAGTGTTAATTTTTTTTAATCTGAGTGGAGAAATGTAACATTTTTATGTTACTATATTTTGTGCAATATTTTTACCGCAATATTTCATAATCTTAGGCACAAGTCTTACCCAATTCCTTTCTTGGTTTACATGGGTGGGAACTAAGAGACAGAGAAAAGAATATGTTTTATATCGTGACTCCATCCTTTCTTGACTGTTGCACTAATACAAGTATATTCAAGCCCTATCCACATGGAATTTCAAGTTTGGGTGGAAGCAAAACTCATATTAAGTGCTACTTCTACCTACAGAGATAGAGACCAGGAGGTCTTTGTCTTGCTATTGATCAGAGATTTGGGAATATGTGCCTTTTGAATCTTCTTTCAGGCTTTCTCATTATTCACAGGCTATATCAGACTAAAATTGTAGTCTAGCCTCATTTCTAAAACTCGGGATGCTTTATGTGAAATGAAAGTTTTTATACACAAGGGCAAAATCATTTTCATCCTTTCTTCTCCTTGAAACTTTAAATCAGTTTACCCTCACCTTTCTTATCTGTTTATTATGCTACTCCTTCCATGTCCAGAAGTTGAAAGTAAATCTCTGTATAATAAATCCTTCTCCAAACCCTGTTCGTTTCTCATCTAATTAGTTAGCATGAGTTAATAAATCTGTCTTAGTTACTTTCTTATTTCTGGACAAAATACTTGACATCCACCAGTTAAAGGAGGAAAAGTTTATTTTGGCTCACAGTTTGTAGAGGTTCAGTCCATAGGCAGTTGGTTCAAAAGCAGGGCGGCATGGAGAGGAGAAGCAGTCCATAGTATGGCAGACAGAAGGCAGCGAGCAGCAGAGCAACAGAGTTCCTTCTTTAATACCCTTTTTATTCCATCCAGGCTACAAGTTTACCGGTTGGTGCTACTCACACTCAAAGTGAGTCTTCCGTCTTCAGTAAATCCATTCAGCCATACCCAGAACCATGCTAATCCAGTTATGGGACTTATCCAGTTATCACACGTTAACCTGGTCTCACACACAAATAATCCAGCCACCTCCCCAAAGCCACACCGATGAGTGCATGAGGCTGTGGGGAGACATCTAGAGATACTCCATAACAAGAGCCAAGTGATCAAGACATTCAAGTACGCTGAAATAGAAAACTCATGAGGATAGAAGAGGATGTTTCTGAAGAGTTTATCATTATGGTGACAAAGCAGACCAAGTCCCTAACAATCCCCAACTCTAGCCACTCTGCATCATGAAACTCTAGTAGAGAACTGTTCATTCATGATGTCCCTTAGACAGCTTCTCTCCAAACTAATGAAATGGAGCTCTTTTATACCAGATGGCCCATTGATAGTGTTTACCAAGTACCCTAAGAGCCACAATGTTTGATAAGCATAATGCCACGTGACAAGGACAGAAGGAGCCCCATTTCTTGAGCTGGAGATGGGGTCAATCCTGTGCCCGGAGAGTGCCTCCCACCCTCTTCATCTCAGTGAACCTTGGAAGTTATCTATTACTCATTGCTCAGAGGATTATTCTCAGAAGGTCAATACCTAACAGAGATCAGTTTCTTTTAAGATCTCAGTACATTCACCATTAATATTACAACAGTAATGCAGAAGCACGATGAAGGATATCCTCTGTTTTAGATACAGAATTTATTTTATGGCTTAAGAGATTATTTTTATTAGTGTAGTTGTAGACTCAGTGGGTTGCTGAAGGGTCGATTACATCATTATTTTGTACTTTTTCATTAGATAAGTTGAAGATCTGAATAAAAAAGAAAGTCTTGTTCTTGACCTGGCATTAAGATATCTGAGAATTAGCAAATTTCTTTGGAGGCTAAAATTAATTTGGTATTTTAATAATTTACACTAAAATATAGACATTGTTACACTGTAGAACAAATTGTTTTTTAAACAGTAACTATATTCATTGATAATAAATACTATTTATCCAGACTTCATCTTTTCTTTTGAGTTATTCTCTGACTAATCCCATACTTCAGATTGTCTAAAAGTGGAAAAATATACTTACTCAAACATTTCCTTATAGAAATGGTACAAAGTAATGTCAGATGGTAGCATGTTAATTAATGTGAAATTCACAGATTATTTTCCAGATCTGGGTTCTCATTTCAGTAGCCACAATTCTCTTGTTAATGTCTAAGGTACAGAATGACTGTACTACCAACTTCTAAGAAAAGACAAGCATTTATCTTTTCCACCGTGTTGGTTATAAATTACAGTTTTAGTGGAATCAACAAGGTGGTACACTTTCTTTTTCAGAAATATACAGCTAGCTTTCATATTAACCCAGCAATTTTGTCCTTCTGATTTTTAAATAGATTAAGTACTTTTCTCTGTATCTCTTGGTTTGAGTTCCAGTAAAGAAGTCGTGATGTGAGAAATTTGTTTCATTAGCTCTTGAGATACATATGCATATATAAAATGCATTGTTTGTGATTGACTGCCAAAGGATAACATAAGGAAATTATATACTTATCATGGGGATTTATTCCGGTGCTGAAAAACAAGATATTAAATTATACCATAAGAACAAGCATAATTCAATGAATTTTTATGATCTGTAGAGATGGGTAAATTGCATTCCAAATGATAAATGAGCTTTCAGCATCAAGATCTACAAATAAATCATCATAAGTAGATATTTTGATTTATTAATATAACCAAGAAGCAGCCCCTTGGGATGTGCATGTTATTTTCAGTGGTTGTCCTAGTAGGAGACAGCTAACTTATTTATGTGTTGTGTTAGCTTGTGTTTTTTTTGTCCCGTTCAAGTAACTACCCTGAATATTTTTAAGAAATGGTTTATTCACTTAGAAATGAGGTTCGTTTTCCACAGAAATCAGAGTAGATGTTAATTTGATTTGCTCTGTTTTGAAATAGGGTTAAAAACTGATAAGAGTCAAAGGACAGTTGGGAGGTCTTTCTCTCTTCCTTTTCCATAAAGAACGTCATTACAACTAAATGTACTCATTTCTCTTATGAGTAAACTCTGTGTGTTTTTTCCTATCGAGGTTGCAAAGCTCCATATCATATCCCTCTGTTCTAACCTTCTCCCACCCAGACATCATTGAAATAGTAGAATAATTGCAGTCAGATGTTTCCTTCATCAGCTAATATCCAAAACTGTAACCTAAAAATTATTGAACGGAAAAAAAGATTTCATCTACATATTCCTATAACAGACATTGTTTAACTGCTTATAGGTCAGAGACAATAGTAGGGCCTGGGGAAATGGATTAAACAAACCACAAACCGTACCTTCAAATTCATGGTAAAGTGAGAAAAGTAGTTATGCAAAGTGGCTACCACAGTGCTGTATGTGCATTCTTGATACCATCAGCACCCCTGGGACAACATCTAAACTGGAGGTCATGGATGTTTACCATGGCGAAAGGGTGGTCGAAAACACTTTCAGGGAGAGCTGAGGCTCCAGTTTAACTTGAGAGACACAAACAACAGGTGAGGATATCTCTGGCAAGGGGAGTGATATGTGGCAAACCCATGGGTCAGAAGGAGTACATTCAGCTATCAACAGGATGCATCTGTTGATGGCACAGACTGAAAACTAAAGAGCAAACTGGAAGCATCTAGGTCTGTAGAAAGATCCAGAGAACTGGAGAGAGCACTCTTGATCCCTGTGCAGCCCTCCCTTTCCTTGTTTCTGAAGATAGGATAATCTTACATCTGCCTCCTTCCTGCATAGGAAACAAAGAGTTGTGGGCTGGGAGAGGATGGGGTTGTAGCCAGACACAGGGCTTAAATTCCAGCTCTAGAACTTCCTACTGGTGAGAACTTGCCTACTAAACTCAGCCTCAACCTTCTCATGTGTCAGAAGCCAACAATAGCAGTATTCAGGCACAGGAGTGTAAAGTATTCAGGGTTCTTATGCTGCTACATGAGAAAATGGGGAAGTGTCTGTATTAAAGATCCTAAATGGATATGTCTCCTTTCCTTCCCCGCTACTAATTCCTAAAACTTGATTCTTCATTGATGGATTTTTAAGGATCAAATGAAATTATGCACAGAAATTATGCAATAAATATACATTAATTTAGATGGAATGTATGTCCACTACTCATCTGTGTGTGGATATCCACTTATAGAACTATATGTTTCCATGCTATGTGTTCCCTATGTTTGTGTCCCTCTAGGATCATCTTCTGTCCTCCACCTTCTCTGCCCAAATTCACTGCACTGCTCACGTCTTTGCAGCAGCACCTGCTGGCTGGACTCCAGGTTCCCAAGTCTTTGTTGCTCTGAGTGAATCTGTAGTCCTGTTTCACATGGCTTCAAGCCTCCTCTCTCTCCCTGGGATGAGTCACTGCTTCTCTCTCACACAGATCACCTGTGAAGCAGGCCAACCTAGAAACATTTCTGAAATCATGTTTTCAATTAAACGTGCAGGAATCTGGGGAGCATATGCTTGCTTAATGTGTATGCTCTTTCCCACATTTGACACTGTTAAACATCCATCTCCCTGACTGTCTTTCTTCTTTTCTGAACAGGTGTCTGAAAAAACCAGGATAAACCTCATAGTGCTTATGAGGGTCTTTCTCCTAAGTGCTTCTTTCTTCTTCTCCTTCTATTCTACCTAGGTTACACCTGCATCCCAGAACCTCAATATGCCTGCAGCCGTTAGGATCACCCAACTGGAAAAATACCAAGAATCACCCCATAAAATGACTCAGATTCTTTTGGTGTGTGGTTTGCATAAAGATAAATGCCATCCCCCTAAACATATTTTTATCATGGAAAGATGTTAATAATAGAAAATGAAAATATGCCACAACCAGGGTAGTTGTGAGGAGATATACATGAAATCCTAATACAGTTGTGACACGTTGTGGCCTATTCCTAGAGAGCAGACCATCCTCTGGAAAACACAAATTCACCCTCAAAATGTTACATGCAACTTTGTTAGGGTATCTCAAACTATGAAAGGATATTATGGGGCATACCTGGTAGCAGCATACCCTAAAAACTTAAATCCTACAATTACTTTTTTCCTCAATTGCTTGCAGCAAAGTAAAAGCAGTAGGCAGAGGAAACATCTGTTTGCACCATTATTTCCACTTCTCTAAAAAAATATCTGTTATGGTTTTGATCTACATTGCCCCCCTCAAAGTCTCATGTGTTCAGAGATGGAACTTTTGGAAGGTGATTGGATTATAAGGGCACTATGGTCATCGGTGAATTAATCTATTGATCAGTTCATAGCTGAATGTGTTATGAAGAAGTGGGCCTGTTTAGAGGTGGGTCGTTAGGACTATGATCTAGAAGATTGCATTCCTGTCGCCAGCTCTTCCCTCCTTCCCTATTCTCTCTCTCTGCTTGCTGGATGCAATGGGGTTGACAACTTTCCTCTGCCATGCTCTTCCACCATGCCATTTCTGACTTGAACCCAGCCAACCTTGGACTGAGCCCTCTAAAACTGTAAGCCAAAATATTCCTTCCTTCCTTTAAATTGCGGGTGTTGAATATTTTCTCCCAGTGAAGGAAAAGTGACTAATACAACATCCAGCACAGCTTTCTTCTCTCTCTTTCACTTATGCCTGGTTAATTCCAGGATCTATTCATTCTCTAGGCAGAGCTCTACCTTTTTGGAGTAAATCAGTGTAGCCTTTTTTGGCTCCTTCAGTCCTCATCTCAAAGTCACAGAAGAAGTGTGATATAAACTATGAGTTGGCAAATGTGAAAGGTTCAGGGTTTTCAAGATACATAGGCCTCCACCACATAGTCCCCTTTGCTTTGTTTCTTTTATTATTATTTTGTTTGCTGTTGTTTTCAACCCTTTCAAATGTCTAAACCATTTTTATGAGGCATACAGAAATAAGTGTCTTACTGGACATGGCCCAGAGGTTATAGTTTCCTAATTCCAGGTGTGAGTAATAAAAGCACCTTTGCTACTTTGTGTATGACCCAGCAGATGAGACAGAGGACACAAAAAGGGCTGTTCAGCACATAACAGTATGGTGTGGGCATGTTGCTCATATTAACTTGTTTAGTCCACAGGAACACTATGAGACACATACTACACTGATTCACTATACCATGTTGATCTCTGAAACACTACCTGACCATACCCTGTGCCTGGCCCCTCACTCCTCTACAATCCCAAATTCAATCCCTATGTCATGGAAACCAGATAATATAACATCTTTCACTCTTTAAACCTCAGCTGATAATTCTGTAAAATAATGTTGCTATCCAAGTAGGAGTTCTTGTGTGTATGGTTTTGAGGAAGAACTAAAGAGGTTAGCATGTGTGGGAAATGTCTGCCATGTGGTATACGTTCTATATATTCCAGCTTTCTCATCATTATTTCAAGGAAATGGGCTAGTGGTCCTTGTTCTGCCACTAGCTTTTCTGAATGCAGACAAGTATTTATATACTTTGTACTCAGATCATCTTAAGGAAAGTGAGTGCTAGTGGCGTTTCAAAATTACCCTAAGGACTTACTAAAGAAAGATAGCAAAAGTCAAAGAAACATACAAATGAAAGTGATAATAATTACCATCAACTCAGTCTTATGTGCCTAACTTCATCTGGAAGTCTCCACATGTATTATCAGTGTTTCTCACAGCAACTGTATACAGCAAGCATCTTGACAAGGAGGACACTACCTGTGAAACAGCTTGGAAGAAGTGGGGTGTCAGACATATGTGTGAATGTGTTGCTTTCATCCTCTCTGTCCCAAACCAGGACATTTAGCAATCACAGATGTTGTTCTAACCTTCATCTTCAGCCTAGGCTTTTTCACACGGTCACTCCTTGAAATGTCATTCACATCATAATACCCAAGACCCAATTTTCAATGGAAGTTCCACTTTTAATTTAGTGCATGATTATCTACATGCAACTTACCTGTTTTTTTGAAAACAACCATGATGGAAAAGAGAAATCATTCACCACAATTCTGAGTCAGTCTTAATTTTCCCTATGGAGCCAGAGGTTCTAATGACTAAGAAACAATGATCTGAAGAATGGGATGATTTTCTAGGAATGTTCAGCATCAGTGTCCTATCGTAAAGGAGACTTAACAGGATCTGTGTAGGGGATTTAAGAAAAGGAGAGGGACTTATGCAATGATGGACACTGGATAAACAATCTCTGTGAGGCAACTCCGTGTGGGTGTTGGGCTGGAGCTGGAAGTATCCACGTGCTGAATAAGAAAAGGAAAGAAGTATGTGCACAGAGAAAAGCAAGGACAAAATGAATGGGCGAGAACTCAGCATAGCCTGAACACATATCAGTATTTCACCACACCCAAGCAACTTTAGTGATGAAATGATCTGCCGGAAGTGCTGGCACCTTTCCTTAACCTAGGACGTCCAGCAGAAACCAAAGGTGCTAGCAGCACAACCACTGCCACACTATAACACAGGCTGGCAGAAGAACAGCAGCACATGGGACTTAGAACAGTGCCTCACATCCTGAGCTAATCTTGCCTGTGTAAAGAGAACATAGCTGCTGCTCCACTTCTGCCTTCCAAGATCCATGCAAAATGTCTCTTGTGGCCCACACTGAGGTAGAACCTGTACTAAAACAAATTTTGAAAAATAAAATTTCCATATACCTAAACTGGCACCATACATAAGACATTAGGTTTTTACACTTGATCTTATCCAAATGGTGGAGATTTTTAAAAATTTATCACAGCAAAAGACACATTACCATGATTCCTCTTCAAAATAATCCCCCTTACATCAAACGCACTTATCCCATTTTTCTTGCTGCTTTTTTGGAGCACTTTCTGGAAGTCCTCTTTCATGAAGGTCTTTAGTTGCTCTGTCATAGCTTCTTTAAACTCCTGAATAGGTTCAAAACATTGATCTTTCATGGTCATTTTGACTTTGAGGAATAGCCAGGAACTGCATGGGGCCAGATCTGGTGGGTAAGATGGATAAGGACACATGGCAATTTTTATGAGTCTGCCTTTCTATTGGATCGTACTCAGTAGTAACATGCATCACATTTTTTTAATCACACCTGGTAAAGACACTGATGAAAGAGAACTTCAAAAGCTGCTTTAGAAACTGACAAGAATGAAGGGATAATAACTGTGTTCAGTGCAATGGGACATATTCTGAAGGGAAATAATGGCAATGTGTCTCTTACTGCAAAGAGATTTTTAAATTTGAAAATTCACTATATATTTTAAACACTGCTTATAACTGCACTGTTGTTAAATGTATGATTATCCAGAACTTGAACCCTGTTTTCCCCAACTCTTAGCACATAGATTTGCCTGCAGGGTTCTGCTGCGCCTGAATTTACTTCTGTGTATGCTACAAGTAAAAGTAATAACGGCCTCCTCACAGAGCGATTGTACAAGATAATGTACCCCAAACAATGCTTGGCATTCTAAAAAGTGCCACCTTTTTCTTGATGGCTACTTAGGGACCAAGAAAACATAATTAATAAGAAGGATAAATCTTTTGTGGGAGAAAATTATATATTGTGTTCCTCAGGACAGGTATCATTGATTCAGAACCATCTATTATTGTAAATTATTCACTCCATTGACTTCCATTACTAGTAGGGATAATGGAGACTCAGTTACACCTTCACCAGACCAATTCAGAGCCCGACTTTAGCTCCAGGTTATGTAGAGTGGAAGAAATGTGTTCTTCCATATGGAAGTGAGGGATAAAGGATGGAGAGACTCATTTGATTATTCTCAGCTTCCTTCCTACCTGACACCACTGCACGATTACTGAGAATAATTCTGTGGCTAAAAGAAGTTGATTAAGACCAGAGTCCTGCCATTACAGTGAAATTAAACCACACAGTATGATTTTTAATACCAGGCACTTTCCCTGTGGTGTGTTGCATAATAGAAACCAATTGAGAAAATATATATATTAGGACAAATAAATATAAATAAATTAATGTTCTGTGAGCCAACAAGGCACAGGGGAGCCCACAGTCAGAGGAGGTGCTGTCAGAGTTGAGAAGAATATCTTTTAATTGATAAAGAGGAAACAGCAAGGAAGACTAATACATCAGAGAAAGATGGGATAGTGCTATAATTTTATGAGGTTGGTGTTTTATGGGATAGGGAATTCCTAGGGACAGGTATTAAATGAAAGTAAAGTAAAATTTACCCTTGGCTGCCTCCCTCAGTGAAGAATTGCATGAAAGCGGATACTTGTATCACATCCTTTTCTTGATATTCTTTCTTTCACCTCTAAATATCTATAACACCTGCAGTCTGAACATGTAATTGAGCACAAAATTATTGCACTACTTTTATTGTTGCTTCATTTTCTCAGTGACATGTCTTTTTAATCCTTCTTCCCCAGGATGAAGCAGTCCAAAGTGGTTGAATACAGGACATGGGCAGCCATAGCATGCCAACTACCATATTGTTAATACTTTTATACCATCTACATAATGCAAAGAGGAGTATTTTTCAACCCATAATGAATGAGTGTCCCTATGTAACCAGGCTAATTCTGGATCTGTATGAATGAATAAAACAAAGATGATTCCCATCATTATGAACAAAGGAACTGATCTAGATGCCACTTAGAGGAACAACTGTGTTCCCCAACACCTCTTTTCTCACCCTTCACCAGGCTGGGTCTAGGACTTCCTATCTTTTCCCTGCCAGGTATTGCAGACAATATGTTGCTGTCCATCTTGGCAGTTGGTGACCATCATCCCCAGATGCTACTGTCCCTGTGGTCCTCACTAGGAAGGTGACCTTGAGATTGCTATTGGAAGCTACCATTGTTACAGTAGCTTACCTTCTATTCGATTCCCTTCTATTACTCTGAGTGTTTTTCTCAGAAGGAATGTGCTGAAATGTTTCCTCCCTGGTATCAATTTTGCTTGGAGATCTCTGGAAGTGTTGTCCTGCTCTTTTGTTTTCTTAGGTCCTGCCACTTTAAATAGAAGAAGTCCTCCCAAGTTGAGGCAAATAAAATTGACTTGTTCCTCCATTGTGTTACAGTTAAAAATCTTCCTCATGAAAAGAATTCAACATGTCTCACTGAAGAACCTGGGGCAACCTGACTCTCTTTTACTTTTACCTCAGGGTGAATTTTGTATGCCCCAGGAAGTTTGGAAAAATCTTGTTGAATATGACAGCAAATTTCAAAATTCTCTTTCCCGTGTTGGCCTCAGGCTTTTCCATGGGTCCTTCCTACAGAAAAAACTCTTAGAAACCATTTAGTTGCTGCATTAGTTTGGATCTAGAGTGTTCTCAAGAGACCCACGTGTTGATGGCTTCAACCTCATCTAGTGGTGCTGTCAGGAGATGGTAGGACCTTAGGAGGTGAAGCCTAGCTGAAAGTTTCACACATTGAGGGGTGTGCTCATAGAGGGGATGATGGAACTTTGTTCTCTTCCACTTTCTCTCTTGAGGACTGACCACTTTGAGGTAAACAGATTGTTTCATCACTGTGTTCTCCACCATGAGGTTCTGCTTCCCCCACCCAGAAAATCAATGGGACAACTGACCATGGACAGAACCCTCTGAATCTGTTAACTCAAATAAGCCTTTCTTCTTCTTAAATTGACTACCTCAAGTATTTTGGAGATCTCTCTCTTCCGTTACAGTAACAGAAAGCTGACTAATGTAGCTACCCTGATATGAGACTCTCATCAACAGTTTATTTCTCCAATAAACAAAATGAAACTCTTCAAACCATGCCATCTACTACTTTTTGTACTTTTATAACATTGGAACTTTATAAATAGAATTGCATTCACTCAACACATTCTTACTGAGTCTCATTCTATGCAAGGCTGGTGTTTGTATGTATGAACAAACAAAGCAAAAGTGTTTACTGTCTTATGAAGCTCACAAACTTAGGCAAGAAAGGACAGAAAACATATTTAAAATAATAAACCAGATTAAGCACTACTGAGGAAGACAAATTCTGTTAGAAAGATGAAATTAACCTGGGTGGAGCATAGGGAAAATTTCTTAAGGACATTAACCATAGGTCCCCATTTGGAGGACAAACAGGGAGAAGCTCCACAGAAGGATTTTGAGCTAGAAATTTTAAAATAAAACCCAGGTTCTGTCATGTAGAAGCTGTGAAAACCTGGCTGCTCCTGTTGGCTTTGGGAAAGTTCGATATTTTGAGAAATGCATTAACCTTTTAAAACCTGTAGAAAATAACCGAGCATAGAAGTCTTCTTGACATTCTTAGCACATGTGATTGCTTTCTCCCTGGCTTGAGTGTGGTCTTCATTTTGCCCTCATTTGGCGTGGCCTTCCGTTGTTGAGTGAGTAACCCCATGGAAACTCTTTGCAACATGGGTGTTGAAGAGGTCAAATAGGTATGACTCCTGATCTATCGAGTAAGAGTTCTCAGGAGGAAAGCAGAGTTAGGAAGAAAGTTATACCAAGCACAGAAAACAGCATGCTGTAAGCTACAGACTGTTTAAAGAACACGGCACATTTAGAGAAAGAAGAAAAGTTTGGTGATCTTGTGGGTATATCGAAAACAAAGGCAGTTTTTGAACTAGTACTGCTCTTAGACACTTTTCTGCTCACTGAAACAAAATATCAGACCCCTGCAACTTAAAGGAGGACAGGTTTATTTCAGCTCATGGTTTCAGTCTGTGGTCAGCTGGCTCCAAGGCAGAAACAGGATGGCCCGGCAGCATAGCAGAGGAAAAGATGCTCAGCACATGGCATCCAGGAAGCACAGAGTAAAGGGAAGAAACAGAGCCAAGAATACACCCTTCCAGGTCACAGCGCCAGCGATCCATCTCCAACCAGGCACCATGTCCTAACAGCACATTCGGCTGCAAACTTATCAGTGCGTGAAGCCACTGACAAGCATAGCACCCCCATGATCCAATCACCTCCCGTGAGAATTGGGGGCGGGGTTATGTTAGATCTAAATCACACCAACACTGCTTGAAAATGAAATTATAATGATAATAATAATAATGATAAGTAATAATGATAAAAATAAAATTATAATGATAATGATGATGATAAACCAGGCACACTGTTACATGACAGCAAAGCTAGCTACTCAAGAGGCTGAGGCAGGAGTATTGCAAATTTGAGAATATACAAGCAACTTAGCTTGACCATGTCTCAAAATAAAAATATTTTTTAAATGCTGGAGCTATAACTTATTGCTCTGGGGATTCAATCTTCAGTGTGTGAAAAAAAATTTTCAATAACAATAACAATTAGGGAAGGAAAGAGCATGCTAGTAAAGAGTTTGTTTTGGTTGTCCAGGTAAGAGATGTTGAGAACCCAGTTCATTGATAGTGAGAAGTGTTAGAGATATTTTTGAAGGAGAGATCATGACCTGATGAGAAAGGGTGGAAGGAGAGAAGGACATGACTTTGAAATATTAGAGACAGGAAAGATATGAGAGAATCACCTCAGTCCCACTGGAATGACCTTCTCCTTCCTCTCCCCTCCCATGGCATACAGCTCCTCTAACGGGAGCATTTGCTTACATACTTGCTTCACCTGGTCAACTGGGAGCTTCTCAAGGGTAAAAATGCTTCATTTATCACTGAATCCCCAGCCCTGCTGGCAAGTCACCTTTGAGGAGTTCGGTAAATAGTAACCACTATTATTATTATTAGACTTTCAATAGTTGTGTTTTACTAAATGCACAGATGACATGCTTTTGACAGTGTAATGCAGAGTTCTGAAGGCTGTGGAGAGAATGATGAGAAATTGATTGAGAGAAATGGCTTTGACTCTTTAGGTGAATTTATTTCAAGGAGCAGAAAAGTGACAGCTCCTAAAGGAAGAAGAAATGTAATAGGCGAGGGGACACAATAGCTGACCCAGTTTGGTTCCACTGCTAAAAGGCAGCCCAGGGAAAGGCTTGAAAGCAAGAATAACACAGGAAATGAGTTCTGAAATGCAACCATCTCGGTTGAGTCATCCTTAGGCTTTGGTAGACAGAGAAACTGTTCACAGAAAGGACATAACTTTCTCAGATAGGATTGAAAAGTTTCGAATTAACCTCAGCCACAGTTTTTTCCATTTACATTCTCTTTTTGGTAGATCCAATTCCCCTTATTTAGGTATTAGCATTGACTATAGTAAGGATTTAGCAGAACTTTCATAAAAATGTTAATTTGGTCTGCTATGGTCGCTTCCTTTTTTCAATGGTTGAACAGTGTCTTCTCCTATTGATCAAATTTCAATTATTTGGTTGAATCATTATTTACATAAGTTTACTTCAAAACAATACTGAGGCATAGCAACATAATTCTTAGCTGAAAATTTCAGCATTTGTGTTTTGAGCATTTTATTCCCTGAATATTGTTTTTTACATATTTGTAATAAGTGAAGCACAACATAAAAAGCAATTAATAATTTTAATTAAAGAATGACATTTTTCTAATAATCCAATGTTGGAATGTTGGGCTTTATTTTTGTCTCTTGGTTGTTTTGTATGTATTAACCATTTTATGAACCTGACATTTGTGCAGTAAAATATATTACATGATTTGACTTCTACGATAACTGTGTATCAATCACAATCTTGACATCATTTTTTTATTCTCTTTCTTCTTAACTGATTATACCTATGTGTTGATTTTTGAGTGGTTATCATATTCAGTTCCATTCATGTATGTTATGTAGGTCTTGTGTATTACAACGCATGAAACAATAATTTATTATATTGTATATTTTATACATCTTAGAATGACAGATTTGGAAGACATACATGAGTAGTAATAGTAATGAACCTCTAAAAGCCTATCTGTAAGAGGAATAATATTTACTTCTGCAAGTTAAATTATCAAATCAACTGATTGACTTTTAGGGATAGGGAGCTATCTTTCTAGAAATTTCCCTTAAATTAGTGGAGACATTATTGATGGATCGATGGTTATAAACAACATATATTTATGATAGCAATCTATAGAGAAGAAAAGAAATCTGTAGAGAAAATGATGATTAGTAAAAGTTTAGAGGAAAAAAAAGGCCTGAGAAGTGACTATTTAACATTGTTTTTAGGAAAGATAGTCCTATTAAAAGACTATCCCCCTTGACAGATAAAACTCTACCATGGAAATGGATATATTCGGCACCTGTCGCCCTAAAACATTTAAACCATTTGATTCCCTTTGTATTGACTGCATGGGTAAGGAAATTTTGATTAAAATATAGCATTCCTTATAGTTTTATAGAAGAAGCAAATTTCAAGGTACGCTGACAAGAACACTTATTATAAATCAAGGGATTGGTTAATATGCTTTCATCTCTTACAAGATTAGTCCGTATAAATTAGGCACTCGAGTCTAGATCTCTGTTGAAATGATGAGAAAAGTTTGTGGACTGGTAAAGTTACACACCAGATGCTATAACTGTAATGAATTCATCAAGGCGGCCTTTAGCCTTCCTCCCTAAAGAAAGGCCAACCCTATTCTCCACTACTTGTTCAGGACTTCCTCAGACCTTCAGTGCTGTATGACTCCCCCAGACTCATTGCTTAAGAAATAAAGAAATGAAAGCCTAGAAAAAGAATATGACTGACTAAGATCACACACAAATTAGACCCCTTTTGCAGGTCTGTTTCTTCCTTGACACCATGTGGCATCATAATATGCTGTCATCGGAAACCTAAAGAAACAATTCAATAAATTTTACACAAATCATAACAGGAAACAAAACTCCTGGCTTACTTGTTAAACTAGTCCCAGCCTCATACCTCAATGGGTGACTGGTCTGCTTGCACTTTAATCTACTCTGTGCATTTTTTCTTCTTCCTGATGGAGCCTGAACTTGAAAAATTTCTACTCATCTTTCAAGATTCACTCCACCTGTTACTTTCCATTTCAAAGCCTTCCCAATTCCTTGCATTAGGGTTCATCACTTCCTCCTTTGCTCATCCAGAGCTCTATGATATATTTACCACATGACATGAAGTATCCACATACTTCTTCTATTGCTTATCTGGATGGGTACGTGTCTTAAAGAACAACCACAGCTGTTTACCTCTGTCTAGAAACCCCCCATACAGCATCTGCTCTCAATAGTTTCTCAATAAAAGACAATAAAGAGTAGAAAGAAAGAGGAAAGAAAAAGAACAAGAGGGACATGGAGGGAGGACAAAAAAAGAAAAGAAGAAACTTGAGTGCCTCTTCCCTTGAGAGTGTCTTCTGTTTCTCAATAGCAGGCTGCTGGGATCACATGAAAAAGTAGCACAGAAAATGTAGGCAGAAACACATTTCCAGCTGAAAACAATACTTTTCAAGGCTGACTTGGATGACCCTGAATTATTTTTACTTCGTATCGCCCTAAGCAGAATATAATTATAATTTATTAGAATTTTTTCACATTCCACGGTGCCTTTAAACAATACCCTTGGAATACGGAAGGAACTGGGGAGGATTTTTGCTCAGGGTTACACAGCCACTGATACATAACTCTATCAGTTCTCCAAAGTGACCTCACGTCAGAGCTGAAGGATAGTTGGTTCCAGTGGTAACTGAGATGCTGTATTAGTTGAACAGATGGGAAAGAATCAAAGTGTATGCTTGAGAAGAGGTCCTTATGACATTCAGTGTCAGAGACAACTGTGGGTGTTAATCCAGCAGAGCTAATTCTATAGCAGGGAGTGAAATATTATTTAATCAGCAGTGCTTCATACATAATTCAATTAACTGCCTTCACTCATCAGTATTAACGAGAACAGGAGCCTGGATTAATGTGCAAAAGCCTCATAAAGGAGCTCCCAGCCTACCTAAGTGCTGCCAAAACTTAATAAAGCCCTGCCAATCAAATTCTAGTACCGGGACCAAATGCATCGGTGCGCCGGTATTACAAATTATCCCGGGCACTTGTCATTGTTTCCTAATTCTTTAATTATGCTGATATGTGCACTAAAATGTTTAATTAGTGTACGGGGGAAAACGAGGAAGATTGCCTGCCACTTCCTTGACTATCGGTAGTTAGCATCGAGTAAACAAAATAAAATTTTATTGCAAATGGTTTTAAATGGCATGTTTGGCTTTTTAAGAAATAATTCCGTAGATCTTTATAATTGAATGGGGGTCAGCAAGGCGGGTTGCAATAATCTAAAGGTCTGCTTTGATCTTGAGGGGATGTCAAGGATTCTGGAAGAGTGGGTGCACTCTTTTTCTTTTACTTCAGCTTCTGAACTTCCAGAGCCTTAATTATGTCCTGTTTTCCTGTGGAGTCCGGTACTGCAGAAGAATAATGGTTGCGGACAAACAAGAGAGCAGATTGGGGTCAGCTGAAAGAACAAGGAGATCGTTGTTGCTCTGGATTGTTCAGAATATTAGCCAAACATCCTGTTCCTATCCCTGTTTGAAGGAACTGGTTAAGATTGATGCCTAGTGTGTTTTGAGACTTTGCCTGAAATGAGAGGATAGAAGTCTGTCCATCCATTCCTCACGGGGTTTATTCAGTTTACAAGTTTCGATATAGGGCTAACCTATAGGTGTGTGGAAGAGAGAGATAGTTTTAGATCCCCCTAAGGGCAAACAGGTACTGGGGGAAACAGACACTGTACAGAGAAAAGTGATGTCAGTAATGATGAAGGTGACAGCGATCGTGCTAATAATCATGACAGATCCAGTTATTTTGTGTTTAATGCCTTGTCAACATGTTACATGTATTTTTGAATTGCTTAAACTCCATCACCCTTTAAGAGGAGTGCATGCATGCATGAGTGCATGCATGCGTGTGTATGTGTGTGTGTGTGTGTGTGTGTGTGTGCATGTGTATGTGTTATTGGAGAGTGAACCTAGGACCTTTGCCTTGAGCATCCCCAGCCCTTTTAAATTTTTTTTTTTTAATTTTGAGATAAGGTCTCTCTAAGTTGCCCAGGCTGGGCTCCCCCTGTTTTAGCCTCCTAGGGTGCTGGGATGGAATTGCAGTTGTGCATGACCATGGATGCTAAGGGAGATATTTTCACTCTCTTTCTACACAAAGTGAAAATGAAGCTATGAACACAACAGAATAATGTTGCTTTGAACGAAGGAAAAAAAGAACTGGAAAATTTACAACTGCATCTGAAACATCAACTAATCTTTAAAAAGCAGGGTTTAAATAATATGAAAAATGTCAACACTTGTGAAATGTGGACATTTTCTTTCTGTGGTGGAGGTTCCTGAAGCAGGATGAGAAGACTGACTTGAGCAGTGGAGCTCTAGATAATTGAGCAACAACTTTGGGGTAACTTGGCAACATCACATTCTTATTAAGCACCAATTTTTTCATAACCACATCTTAGATGCCACAGAAAGATGAGAAATCAGATCTACATCCTGTCCTAATGATGTTCAGGACAGAGTTGTGGGTAAGTAGAACTTCATACACATACTTTATTTAGCATGAAGTACATGTAAAGGATAAATGCATTTTTCAAGGAGTTGCAACAAACACATTTATGGTTGGCCGCTGGACTGCCCAGTCATATCCAGTTGAGGTGGCAAAACTATAGGTAGATAGGAGAAGAACTGCAGCTGATTGCTAGTGTGATATTATCAAGTTCTCTGCACTTTATATTTCATCTCTTTTCTAATTAATGATGTCAGGAGACTGGAGGGGGAATGGTTCTTTTGATTTTTTGTGTGGTACTAGGGATTGAATTCAAGGCCTTGCTTGTACCAGTCAAGCACTCTATCACCGAGCTACAACCCCAGCCCTGGAATCTGAGATTCTGAGTGGTTATGTAAGTTTACACCATTAGAAAAGGAAAGAAAAATCTGAGAGAGGCTGAGTAACATGTCCAGGAGCTCATAGCTCTTCCTAAGAATATCTGCACACCATACTGGTCTCTCTCACCATACACTCTTGAAAAGGAATGGATTCTTCTGCCTGTTTGTGGGGTCTGTATTTCTTGGGAAAGAGAATGGAGATGTTTATGAGGCAGCTAGTTGTTGATGTGGAGCGTCTCCCAGGAAAAGCAGCTGGACGTTGACAGCTAACATGAACACCTAGCAAAGGGCACAAGGGGCCACCCCAGTGTGACAGTGAGTCTCCAGAAACGTCACAGCCACCTCAGTGCAGTCAAGTAAGAACCAGAGCAGAAAGCTCTAAGGGAAGAAGAATTGGACACTTTCCATGGACAGAGATGCACTGTAATGTATAAATAGAATTAGACTGGTTAGCTTAGAGCAGAAGGCAAGAGAATACACAGAGAGGCTCACTGATGGATGGCAGTGAATTATCACCGTGCATCAGGAAGGTAGTGGTTTGAATTTGTAGTTCCCCTAGAATCTTACTTTCTCCCTTTAAATCTCCTGCTAAAACTCTGACCATCTAACTTTTTTGTCCACCCTCTACTTATAGAACTCAGACCCGTTGTATGATCAGTCAGATAAAAATAATTTTTATAAAAGTTTAGGAAGAAATATTTTTTAAGAAGTTGAGTGTGACTATTATAAAATTTCATAAAGAGTTGCTTGGTATTAATTACAGACACAGAGATGACACTTGGGCAGTGTTTTGACTATAGCCTGTCACACAACAGCAATATGTCTACCAGCATCCATAACACAGGGTCACGTGACAGAAACTTGTGTTATATACCAGGATATTTGCTCCTGGAAGTCCTACAATAGCACGAATAAAGCCTTCATCCCTCCTTCCAAAAACATTTGGGCTGCTATATATGGTCTTATGTGGCAAAGATAGTTAAGGTATTGGATATATTCTTGAACAGCTGGATGTATGTTATGTAGAAAAAGATAAATATATAAATAAATAATTATTGTTTAAGACCTGTGATTCTTAAAACAGACTAGCTTGTTCTGTACCCTAGTTCTACCATTAACTAGATGGGTGCTCCTCTTTTTGTCTTCTGTAGAATAAGGAATGAAAGGATGTATAGAGCAGTAGTACCAAGTGACCAGAACATAATAAGGGCTGTTTAGAGAAATGGTGAAGAGAGAGAGAGAGAGAGAGAGAGAGGACATTATTGGAAGAAAATAAGTTAGAAATCTACTGCAAGATTTCCAGAAGAAGGTTGAATTGAACATGGAAAGGTGTTTATAAGGAAGTTATATCCCAATAAACCCATGGTAAACTGAAAATATCATAAGCAGAAAATGCATTTAGTATACTTAGCCCACTCAGTGTCATAGCTTAGTAACATGGTGTGGTGTCAGTTGTTTACCCTCATATGCATATGGATGATTGGGAGCTCAGCCTTGCTACCACTGCCCGGCATTGCTAGAAAATATAGTACTACACTCGCTAGGTTGGGGAAAGTTCACAACTGAGAAATTAAATATGGTTTCATCATTGTGATCCAACTATTTTAAGTTGTGCTATAAAGAACCTTCTGTATAATCACACTATTCAAAGGGAAGTCTGTAGACAAGCAATACTAGATAGCATCATCTGACCACTTGTTAGAAACAGATTACTATTTAGTAGCTCCAATAGAAGGCTAAAATCACGCATTTATTATAAGGTCTCGGGTGATCCAGGGATGCTGCTTTATGGACCCTATTTGGAAGAGTGACGATCTAGACTGCCGCTGCCCTGTATGGTGGCCTCTAGCCACTTGTGACTCCTCAGCACTGTGAAATGCGTAGGAACTGAAATGTGCTACCACTGTGAAGTGCCCACTGGATTTCAAAGACTCTGGGAAAATGTAGAATATCTTATTAATATATTTATATTGGTTACAGTCTCACATAGGAATTATAACACTATGGATGTACTGGATTAAATTTAATATTATTAAACTATTTTCATCTCGTCCTTTTTACTTTTTTCAGTGTGCTACTAGAAAATGTAAAATTTTACATGAAGCTCCCATTGTACTTCTGTTGGACAGTGTTGCTCCAAGATGTTTTATCAAGACATTTCCCTGCAGCCAGTGGCTCTCCTAAAGTATATACTTTGGAGCAAAGTCTTACAAAAAAGTAGAAATAAAGAACATAAACTCCTGATAAGAATAGGTACTCAATAGTTTAAAAATACTTTTCCTTTCATTTATTTTAGCAATATTGCATGAATAAATTGCAAAACAGTTTTGGAAAGTGGAAACAGAAAGAAGTTAAATCACCTATAACACTACTATACTGAAATCACTATTGTTTAAATTCTGGTTATATGTATTTAAATTTTTAATATAGTTGTAGATGTAGTTTTTCACCTTCTCTTATGAGAATCTCTTTTCACAGGCATTCTCAAAGCAGTTCTCTTTTTTCCTTCCTACCTCCCTGCGTGCTACCTTCCATTTTCTTACCTGATTTCTCTTCCTTGTCCCCATTTATTGGATTTGTGTATTCATAAAATTTCTCAAAGTTAATGTATCTAAAACTCAACTTTTGATTTCTATTCTTTAACCAGACTTTCTCTGTCTTCTATTTTTGACTAGTGTGGTATTTTCCAAATGCATTTACATTTAACCTAAGTCTATTTCACATAAGACTATACCACTGAATGCATAGCTCAAATTGCTTGAAATATTCTCAGGTTTTCCTCCTGTTCTTATATCATTACTGTTATTCACTTCACTCCTCTATAAACTACAACTGCAGTATCTCTATTATTATTTTGAATTAACTGTTAGTTATTGAAATAAGAAAGATAGAATGAGAAACATAAATAAGAAAGATGAAATGCTTTATATTATTTTCATTTGTTCCCTCTCTATATTATTTTCATTTGTTCCCTCCCTCCCTATGCTCTATTTTTGTTTAGGCCTGACTTTCTGATCTATAGCTTTTAGTTTTTCCTGAAGAACTTATGTTAACAATTTTTAGGGCTGCTGATACTTACTTTTTTACTTTTATCATCATTGAATTTCTATTTTTATGTGTTTGAGCATCACTTTTTTTCTTTCTTCTTTTTTGTTGATGAATAGTTCATTTCTCTCTTATTGTTTCTGTTACTTTTTTTCCAAAGAGCAGTCTTAGATTTAGCCCTTGAATCAACAGTTTCTCTCTTTTATTTTTATTTTCTGCCTTACCTGGTATGTAGAAGGTTCTGAACAAACATTTGTTGAATGCATTTTCAAAAACACTGTTTTTCCTCATTCTATTTTTCTTTCTATATTCTACTAGGTTATAGTTTATTAATTTAATTTTCTAAACTCTTCTCTAAGTGGGGCCTACAGTATGTTTCAAAGGTTAAATATATAATATTTTAGCCACTTTAAAGATAGCCCTTAGTTATTTGTGGTTATATATATTTAAATTTTTAATATAGTTGTAGATGTAGTTTTTCACCTTCTCTTATGAGAATATCTTTTCAAAGTTAATGTATCTTAGTTATTTTAATCTCCTTTTTTATTTAAAGAACTAGTAGAGAAATTCTAAGTTACCTAGTTTAAAGTAATGGCTTATTACTATCTATGTTTTAACTAGTTCTGTAATTTTCAACTTAACAAAATTGTTTGCGCCCTAAAAATATATGGTCAAGTTTTGCAAATATTTTGTGGAAACTGAAATACAAGATATTTGTAGTGTGTGAAATTACATACACATGCAAAGATATACACAGTCTGTCAGCTTTATTGATTATGCTATTTAGGCTCTTCAGCTTTTCCTTTGCTCTGCTTTCTTGTCAAAAACTGGAAAAGATTTTGAAACTTTGTAACACATAGTTTCCTTCACTTTCCTCCTAAAATTCCCAGGGGCTGGGGATTTAGCTCAGGGGCACAGAGCCTGCCTGGCAAGCGTGAGGTGGTAAGTTCAATTCCTGGTACCGGAAAAAAAAAACAAACAAACAAAAAAGAAAAACCGCCTAAAATTCCCATGTTCTATCTCATCTTACTCTTGGTATTTCAACACTGTGTTACACAAAACGTGAAGTTCTCAACAGTCACAGTTCAGATTTTGATTTTTACCCCTGAAATTATATTTTCCTTTCAGGTTAACATTTTTTGGCTTGAATTCAACATGTTTTTCTGTTCATACTGTGACTTGATATTTCTGTTGTTTGCAGTTGTTTTGCATGTTTTTTTCCCATCATGGTACTCCATGAATTACAAATGTACACATGAACATTGGGCAACTATTACCATGCCTTCATTAAATTAGTGTCGATTGGAGCCAGAGTCCACTAAAGGAAGGGAAGTATCCAAATAGGAATACTTCGGAGGAAATTAATAGAAAAGTAACTACCACCATAGTAATACTATTCAGCGTCCATTGTCCTGTACTGAAATGACAATGATAATGGGTGAATCTGCTAAGCAGAACAGATGTTAAGATACTCTGACCAAAGCAGTTGAGGAAATTCTCCCAATGTGTCATGTGACAAATGTCAACCAGTTGGTAACATTACTGTTCAATGTTCTTAATTTGTTGGATAGCATTTTTTAAATTATACCCTCAATCATGGAAGTGTGAGTAAGTAGCAAAGGCCCTGACCACCTCCATTGTCAGTGTGCCGTGATGAGGCCATCTTATTGTTGGAGCTTTGTCCATCCAAATGTTATCTAATTATAGCCTTCTTTTCATGCTTGATGTACAGGCAGTGGCTTATTTTGCTTTTCTTTTGTATAAGAGTTCAAATCAATAAAAAGTAAACAAATAAAAGATGAAATAACCTGTGCAGTAATCTGGTAGGCAACTAGAGTAGTTGGGATCCATGAAAACAAATAAGACCTGGCCTGGCTTCTCAGAGTTATTTAAGTAGAGGGTATTACTGCATTCAAGAGACATTTTCAGTACAGATAATTTATTGAGATTTCCAGGATACTTTTAATATTGCACAGTATACTGGAAGAAATCCATCAAACAAATCAGAAAGCCTGATATGAAAGAGATTGTGGACATTAATCTCCAATTTGTTTTTGGAAGAGAAGGAAAAGTTATTCATGATGGCGGACAGCACTTTTCTGTTATGAATGCCCTAGATAGGAACAGTTTGAAAAGTGCTCAGGTTTGCTGACACCCAGAAAGCTGTCAGAGAGCATTAAATGATGAGTAATCCGGACAGAATTAGTTTCTTGGTGGATAAATGGCACGGTCTATTAAGGGTGACCAAATATAAAACACAAAAGAGTTTGGTATCAAGGAAATAGAAAAAAATAAATCATTTTCTATTGCAAAATTGAAAGCAGACTCAAAGATGTGAAACTAGATCAGGCTGGAGATTAAAAAAGCAATATTACCGGGAAAGAGGACTCAGGTAAAAAAGAAATCTGAAACATAATCAGATATCTTGAAACAAAGAATCTTTCTAAAGTTGACACCTAGCCAAATTATAGGGGTGTCAGTTTCCCCAAAACCTAAGTTTTCTGTAGTTCATTGATCCTTACTTAAATAGTTATTTAACATTTATTAGGAGCTACACTACAGAGATACAAAAATTAATAGTGCTTTGTAATCCCAGTCACAGGGATGTCAGAAAATATTTTTAAGATACCAAAACACAGTGAAGTAATTTATTTGGGAGACACTGTGTTATTTTCACAGTCTTGACCGAAGAGTAGTGCTTAACCAGCAGGGAAGGTGTGAGAGATCCTTCCCAAAAGAGGTACAGCCATAAGGAACCATACAGAGTGTTAAGATCCATGCAGAGTTTGGAGTGGCCTTTGCATCTATAAATCAGATCAGGCAAAGTTTGAACACAACACACTGAGCTCTTTTTAGTATTTTCTCCACTTAGTGATTTGTCTGTCAAAATTAGAATGAATCAGGACATTAAATTTCCTACCAAGGAAAGTGATAAACCCTTAACTCATACACACAAAATGCTCCATAGCATTTGTCCGAAAACAAACCCTGATCGCACCACTTAAATCACCAAGAAACCGAACATACTGATACTTGCAGCCAGAATTTTCCCTTACTTTCCTGCTTCCATTGCACCTCAGGGGATATGTGTACCGAGTGGAAATGTTTGCGAATGTGTAATACCAGGATCTGTGCAAGACACAGTATCTTTCTTATTTATGTGTGCTTTTTCCTTGATGCCTACCAAGCCACTGTATTTCTAAATGTTTGAAGTAAGAGGGAAAATAAGTTCTAAGGAAGGAATTTTTATTGCCTGAGAGTAAATTATCAGTTCAAATTCATGATTAGGAGTCTAGTTCCACATCTGGTATTTGTTTAATCTCCTATAAACCTGAATGTCAATTTTCTAAGGGTGCCTTAAGTTCTTAGTATCTCTATCTATTATGTTCTGCTTACATGTGGAATATGTTAGGGATTAAAATATAGTAGGTAAATTCAGCAGATTTTCTGAATTCAGCTCATTTTCTCTTAACTTTTAAATGAGTTCTTGTTCTTTGAAAGTATTTTCAATGGTCAGACCAATTTCAGTAGTGTCAAAATCTGATATTTTATCATTTAATGTCTATCTCAGCAACAATGGGAAAAAAAGAAATTACCTGGCTCTCATAGGCCAAACAGAAGCAAATTTCAGCTTTTACTACTAATCACACGTGTAGTCATGTAAAAACTGGAGATATAATCTATGTACAATAAAATGCACATCATTTAGCTACAAAGTTCAGTGAATTTTGACAACTATAACACCCATGCAATACATCCCATCAATATACAGAACATGTTCATCATCTCAAAAAATTCCCTGTGTTCCTTCCCAGGCAATTACCCCCTCAAGTGGGAACTAATGGTCTGCTCATTTTCACTGTAGGATAGCTTCTCCTCTTGTAGAATTTCTTATAAGGGAAATATTCACTATATATTCATTTTTGTTTGATTTTCGAGATCAATATCATATTTTTGAGGTTCCATCAACTTATTGCCTGTGTCAATAGTTCTTTGCCTTTTAGCATCAGACAGTAGTATTCATCTGTATCACTCTGTTAAGTTTTATCTATTCTGTCTCTTCCTGTCGATGGTTATTGGCATATTTCAGATCTGTGTTTTTGTTAATAAAAAATACTGTGAAGATTTATATACAACTCTTTATGTAGACATATGTTCTCCTTTTTCTAGGGTAAGTGTATTAAAATGGAAATGCTGAATCTATAGAGTATTTTGAATGTTTTAAGAATATGCTAGTTCTTCTGCCAAAGTGGTCAGGATACTTGCACCAGCGATGTGCAGACACCAGCACTGATCCACATTCTCACCAGCATTCGGTGTTCTTGTGTCCTTCATCGTACCTTTTCCCCTTATTGTGTGGTGACAGCCCACTTTTTAAATGTGCATTCTCCGATGATTAATGGTGTGGAGCACTCCCCACAAGTGCATAGTGTCCATTTGTATATCACCTTTTGGGAAGCAACTGGATAAATCCTTTGCCCACATTTTAAAGCTGGGATGTTTGTTTTGTGTTATAAAATTATTTATTCTTGTTTTAGTTACTTTTCTCTCCTGGCTGAGACAAAATATCTGACACAAAGAATTAAGGAAGGAAAAGTTTATTTAGCTCACAGCTTGTGGAGGTTTCAGTCCATACTTGGCTGGCTCCAAGGCAGAGTAGTATATGGCAGAGGGCAACAGTTCACGGCAGCAGAAGTTCACAAAAACAGCTGGAGCAAAAGGGAGGAGTGGCAGCAAGCAGCTTCTTTCTCTCCCTGACATATGCAAAGTATCCGCTCCAGGGTGAATGTAGCACTCACACCCATAATCCCAGCATTGGGTCATAGATCAATCATAAACCCTAAAAGCCTGCCCCATGACTGCATGTACCTTTGGGTAGACACCCAGACACAAACCACAACAATCTCTATGTAAGTTTTTATCAGATATATGTATTATAATTATATATTTTCAGTCTGTTAGTTGTCTATACATTTTCTCAGCAAGGATGTATTGTAAATGGAGGAGTAAGTCCCCTTTGTGAGGTCTTCATGTACCTCTACAGTGTGGCTATGAACATCAAAGTTGGAGAGGCGTGTAAGATCAGAGGATCTATCCCACTCATATGAACTAGGGAAGGAAGGACATGTTTGGAGGGCCAGGCAGAATCACTCAAAAGCCAGAGGCTTGATTGTGCCAAGCAGAGAGACCAGAGCAAGGGCCTACTGGCAAATTCATTATTGAGGCCATGGATAGAGTAGCTGTAGCATGAGTGAAACTTTCTTGGAGGTAATTTTGTCAGTTAGTCATCATGGCCATACATGCTGGGGACAAGTCCCCAGAGACAGGCAATGATTAGATAAAAGTTCAAAGGAAGCTGGACAGCTGCTGGCCTTCAGGAAGCCATTGAGGAAACAAATAGCTTTACAATGCAAGTTGTGCTGTTGAAATAAAGAATCTCAATTTTCATAATCTATTCACATTTTCCCTTTAATACGCTTACCTATTGTGTTCTAAGAAATCTTTGCCCACCTGAAGAACAAAAAGATATTCTACTGTAATGTCATCCATAATATCTGTTGTTTCAGCTATTCTTGATTTTTCTGAAATTAATTTGTGTTTATGATGAGAATTACAGGTGGAAACTTGCTTTTATTTCCCACGTTAATGTGTAGTTTGTTGAAAAGTTTTTTCTTCCCATTGACTGATTTGGTGCTTTTGCAAAAAAATCATCAACTGACTTTTTATTCATTTTGGTTTTTGGAATCTCAAATCCATTGGATTGGTCTCTCTGCTTGTTTTCGTGTCAGTACCCTACTGCTTTCATGGTTGTATACTTATATTATGTAATATTGAACATTATGTATTTAAAGTTCTCCAACTTTTTCTCCTGAGTGTCCTGGTTGTTAGGTTCTTTGTATTTCTAAAAACATTTTATGATCAACTAGTTTGCCTCTATTAAAAAGATAAGGCTATGGAGACGTTTATTAGAATTGCTTTGGAGTTTTAGATCTATTTGAAGAGAAAAAAAATTGCAATCCCACAGCGCAGTATGTGTTCCCATTTATTTAGGACTTCTTGCATTTCACTCAGTCATGTTCCAGATTCTCTCAGCACAGTGTAGCAGAAAGCCCTCTCACAGCTGTGATTAAATTTAACCCTGTATATATCACATTTTGGATGATATCGCAAATGACATTTTTGTTTTTATTTTTGAATGCTTACTGCCAGTGGATAGGAGCCCAATTGCTTTTTCTGTATTGGCTTATATCCTGTGATATTGATAAATTCACTCTTTAGTTTAGCAAGAACTTTTATTTTGCAGAGAACTTAGGATTTGCTATATGTACAGCTGTTTTATCTGCAAATAAAGATGGTTTTACTTCTTCTTTAACAATTTATACACCATTTATTTTTCTTAAATTATTGTACTGTCCAGGACCTCTAGAAATATTAAATCTAAGCACTGTCAGTGAGCATCTGTGCCTACACGTAGGCAGACTAGATCCTAGAGAAAAGGGTTGAATATTTCATAATTGTGATGTTAGCTACAGGTTTTTAGCAGGTTTATTAAATTAGCAGGTTTATTAAATTGAAGATATACCACTTACTGTAGTTTGCTAAGAATTTTTCCATGATTGGATATGAAATTTCTAAAAATGGGATAATCAAACTGATCAACAGTGTTTTCTCTTTAATCTTGTAATGTATTGCATTTTCTTAATTTAATTTATATTTCACCAATCTTGAATTCTTTACTAGACTGCACATAGCCATCATGTTGTCATGTATACAAACTCTGAAAAAAATGTACCACTAGCTTTTAATCACTAATATTTTGTCAAAGGTTTTTGTCTCTAGGTTCATGAGTGGTATTTTACTTTTCTTATAATGTCCCAGTCTGGATTCATTATCAAAGATATGATAGTTTCAAAAACTGAATTAGAAAGTGCTCCACATCATCAGTTTTCTGAAAAACATATGTAAAAATGATACCATATATTTTTAAAATATTTGATAATATTCATCAAGCTATTTGTGCCAGACTAAAAAAAATTAATTAAAATTAAGCTTCTTAATGTATACAGGGATAGCCTCACACTTTATTTCTCCTGTTAGACTGGATAAGTTTTTTCTCAAAGAATTTGCCCATTCTATCAAGTTGTAAAATTAGTTCAAATCAAGTTGTATATAACTTGATTTTTATTTTTATTAGCTTGATTATGTCTGTAGAAGTGTCCTTTTTTCTACTTTTGATACTGGTGATTTTGTTCTCTTTACTTCAGTTAGTTTTATTAATACATTTTTAACCTATTCAAAGAACGAAATTTGACTGATGGGTTTGAAATGTTTGTATTTTTCATTTGTTATTATCTTTTTTGCTTGAATTCAATGTTATGGTTTATCTTCTTATGGTAAAATTCTAGATCATTGATTTTTATAGCATTTTTCTTTTTTAATACAGGCATGGAACAATTTAAATTTCACCAAAAAATGCGTTAGCAGCATTCTACAAACTTTAACATACAATGTCTTTATTTTTGTAATGGTGAATCTTTTTTGATTTCCATTGAAATATCCTCTTTAATATAGGTATTTGGGGACACATAAGTGATTTGTTTAATTTCTAACATGGTTGATTTTCTTAAAATAATATTTACCTCAAATTAAGTATTTTCATTGTTAGGCAACACAATCTATTATTTTGATATTTTTAAGTGTATTAAAATCATTTTATAAGCTAATATATGATCTATCTTGAGAAGAACATACACTTTATTGTTAGGCATAATGTTTTATGAAAGTTAATTAGGTGATGCTGACTTACAGTGTTATTTAAATCTTCTATATCTTACTGACTTCTGTCTATTTGTTTCAGCTATTACTGAAAAACTGAAGTTAATGTTTCCCACAAAGCCTGCACTATTCTACCTTTATTTAAGTAAATTTTTGCTTCACATATTTGAGAGATTTCTTATGAAATAAAGGCACATTTAAGATTTATGTTTTCTTGACAAATTGTCTTTTAATATTATGAGAGTCCTTTAATATTATGAAAGCACTTTTAATATTATGAAAGTTGTCTCATTATTCCTGGTAATATTTTACTTGGGGAAGTCTCATTTATCAGATATTTATATAACTGCATTTGGTTCCTCAAGTTTAATAGCTGTATGATTTGTTTCTCTCCATCCTTTTACATTTGAGTTGCCTGTGCTTATTTTTAAAGTATCCCTCTATACAGAATATATTTGGCCCTTGCTTTTTTAATCAAGTAATTTTTGCCTATTAAACAAGGTATTTGGTCAATTTACACTTAATGTAATTATTTATAAATTTGTATTAAATGCATTATGTTTTTATTTTCTATGTGTCTACTATATTTCTATTAGTTATTTTACTTTGCTTTCTATGTGTCCTGCCCTGTCTGTCTGGTCTTTTATTTCAATCCATTTTCCCTACCTTCTTTTTAATGAACTGAGCAATCTTCAACTTTCTATTTGTCTCCTATAAAAACTTTTCTGCCTGGCAAGTGCAAGGTCGTGAGTTCGGTTCCCGGTACCAGAGAAAAACCAAAAAAAAACCAAAAAAAAACAACTTTTCTGTTATACATTTTAGCATTATTCTTTTGTTGGTGATGTAAAGATTATAATATGCATATTTAACTCATTGCTATCTGTCTTCAAAAATATCAACTCTTGCTCAGTGTGATGACACAAGTCTGTATCCCGGTATTCTAGAAGGCTGAGGCAGAAAAATCACAAGTTCAAGCCCAGTGTGGAAAACTTGATGACTTTATAAAACCCTAGCTCAAAATTTTACAAAATCAAAACAGAGCTGGGAGGTTTGCTCACTGTACAGGCCCTAGTTTCAATCTCCAGTATCACCAAAAAGGATCAACTCTCTAAGAAGCAACATTTTTTAAAAATTACCTACACATATTATCACTTCTGGTGCTTTTCACTCTTTCAGCTAGATTTTCTCATTATATGCTAACAAAAAGAATTTGTAACACTTCTTGTGTTTCAGTTTGCTCTGCTTTAGTTTTTCATTGAAAAGTTGCTTTGCTTTCATATTGAAAAGATACTTTAATGGACCTACAGATGTAATTAGCAGTCTCGGTTTTGTTCCAAACCTTTATGTATGTTCCAGTCTTCTTGCTTGCCTTAGTTCTGATTAGAAATCACCTACTATTGTTGTTATCATTTTCTCTTGTTTATAATATGACTTTTCTGGTAGCTTTCAGGATTTTCTACAGTGAAATAGATTTTAGTAGCTTGGGCATTAATTTTTTTTACCTTTTTGCCATTTTTACTTTTTATTGGTACATATTTCTAATACCAGTGACTACATTTCTTGTGGGGAGTTGGTACATGAACATAAAATATGTGAATTCTTTCTTCATTCCTTACCTCTTCTTTCTCCCTACTGCCTTCACCTCTCGGTTTTCTTCCCATTTGAAAAAAGTCTTTCTCCCTATTTCTATCATGTGGCTTTTATTTTGCTCTTTATTTATATTCTTGGGTTTTTTCATATAAGAAAAACCATATGATGCTTAAGCTTTTGTCTGATATACTTCATTTAACATTATGGTCCCAAAGTGCATCAATTTTCCTGCTAATGACCCTTTGCAGCTGAGGAATACTTCATTGTGTAGAAATACCACATTTTCTTTATCAGTTCATCTGTTGATGAATGCCAAGATTTAGTTTTTATATATTTGTTGTCAAATTTCTCTGTGTACTTCTGGGAATTTAATCACATATGTTAAGCTCTTTGATTTTCTTCCACAAGTCCCTAAAGCTCTTTTTGCCCTCCTCACCTCTTTATGTCTGTTTGTATAGTTACTTTCATTCTTTTTTGGCTTCGCTAATATTTCTTTTGTGTTGTCTATTTTCTGTTAAACCTATCCATTTTTTTCCATTTCAGCTACTGTGGATCTTCAGCTGTACAATTTCATTTTGTCTTTTTTTGTAGTTTCTATTTCTTTGCCGAAATCCTCTGTATGTGTGTCCTTCATATTCATCTCAAAAAAACACTGGATGTGTTTTATGATAGCTAATTTTTAAAAGTTTACTCCTAGTTACATGATTGTCAAATCCAAGTCTATTGACATCTTTCTTCTTAGTTATGTCTCATGGGTTTCTGCTTCGAACTCTAGCACTCTTTCTCTATTATATCATGCACACTGTGGTTGTTTAGTATTTAGAATCCATTATTGACTTTCTTCAAAGAGCAATGGCCTTTTGTTCTAGAAAGTAGCTCCTTTACTCATCACATTCATGCTGCCCAGCCTTAGTTTTTGGCTTTGTTGGGGTGGTGTAAAGGGTACATTAGGAGTAATGCTTTCCTACTCCACTTTTGTGACTGCTGTCTGATGGATCATCCTCTAAGAATACTGACTGTGCTTTTTCTTTAAAAAAGAAAAAGACTTGACTTCCAAAAAATTTCTTCTCTAATGAGGGATCCTCATCTCACACACAGATATGTTTTTAATTGACCTTACCAAAGGACAGATTCAAATACAATCTCACTAAGTGTTTTGTGCTTTGGAGGGAAGATATTGTCCATTATAAGTGTGTCATGGTTTTCTTGCACCTAAACCCATGTAGATAACAAGCATGACATTACCCTGTATGGATAAGAATCTATAAATGCACAGCTGCCTATAAAAATGGACATGTCTTATCCTTGGTTTATCTATGGATTTTCCTCATTATTGGTCTGAGACTGTCCGGAATTGTCCATCTGAGGCTAATGAATACCTTATACACTAAACCACTTATTGAAATTTTCCAAACAATTCAAAAATATGATCCAGAGCTTCCTTTATGGTGTATTTTGAAATCTATATTCAGATCATAACCATTAACTAATGAACTGCAACTCCCATACAATACCCACCCATATACAGAATATTCAGGGTAATATTAGATAGGTCCATGGTGTGGCCAAGTAAATTTCCATCGCTTCATGCCCACTTTCTCTACTTTTCCTATACTCCCAAATTTACCCACTTTAAGGTCAGGGAATGGAGCTCAGTGTTAGAACTCTTGTCTAGCAGGCATGGGGCCCTGGATTGAATCCTCAGCACCTAGGAAACAAATAAGCAAAAACAAACATCTGTCCTTGCTGGTTACATCTTGATTCTTGTGTGCCTCTGTCTTATACCTGGAAAATAGCTGTTTCATCTCTCCATATAAATACTATTCTTAAGTGGAACTAATGGACAATTACTAGAGCAAATGAGTTTTATCTTGCTGGTCACTTCTTGATTCTTCTGTGCCTCTATCTCACTCCTAGAATATAGGTGTTTTATCTTTCCATTTAAACATTATTCTTAAGAGGAGCTAATAGACTCAGTAGAGCAAATGAATCCTTTTAGTATAAAATTTGAGAGAATCTTTTAGGAATTTACCTTAGTAATTTCAGAAAGGCAGAAGAAATAGATTATGAAATTATTAGTGCTTATCATGCTTATCCTGCATGAGCTAATATTTCAAATAATTCTCAATAAGCCAAATACTGTGACTATCTTGGCCACAGAGTAGTAATATCCCTATGCTTCACTATATAAAAATCATGCGAGGGAGCTGGGTGTGGTGGCACTTACCTGTAATCCCAGCACTCTCAGAGGCTAAGGCTGGAGAACTGAAAATTTAAGCCCATCTTGGGCAGATTAGCAATTTAATGAGACCTTGTCTTAAAATTATAAAAAAGTTTGGATAGTATAGCTCAGTGCTCAATCTCCAATATGGAAAAAAATGCAGGGGGATACTAGAGTCACTTTTCTCTGTGGAATCATCCATGATAAAACTTAAAATTTACATTACAGTAGTAGCTTTTTATTCATATTTTAGACTTTTCATTTTCTAATCATCATGCATAAGAGGAACAATAATAAAAATAATACAATATTCTTTTTGTTTTGTGGAGAGTTTTTTTCTCCCCCTCAAGAAATGCCTTTTGGGGCAATTCCCTCTGTTTTTCATGCATATTTTTAATCCATGCTCTCATAAAATTAAACTGAAGAATTAGGCTTTCTATATATCATAGAATATTTGAGGGCATTGTGCTTTAATAGGATTTAAATGAAGTAAAGCTTTAGCCGGGGTGTCTTGGAATAGGACAAGTTTTTTGCCCAGCTTTGCATAGTACCTTTTTAATTAGAGAGGCCATAAAAATTCTATTTGGGGAACAAAAACTACATTGGCCTGAGGTGCATCTTCCATCTCTCTCTTCCTGCTCTTGGGCTAGCTGCTGTGTGAACTTCTATCACTCTGCAAATAGCCCACCCGACAGCTCCAATGTGCTTTGCAAGCTGTGCTGCTGGTCATACCTCCAGGGCCCATGGTAGGAGGCCTGTGAGGAAAGGCGTTAAGGGACAGTAAGGGCAGCTGATCGGAGCATGCGTTTTCTTACTCCGGTTCCATTTCTGTGTTTATACTATTTCCCTTTGCTTGGAGTACACTTTTCTGCTCATTTTCTACTTGTGAGATCCACACATAAAGCTCTTTAAGGATTTATTTATTTTAAGTTTTGATCTCATCTTCATTGCTGAACACACACCTGGCCCACAGGAGTCTCTCACTGTGTATTCATTTGGGTGAGTTCAAAAAAGAACTGGGCTCTTTCTCAGGATTCAAATGTATTCTTTCATGCACTGTGCACCCAGTAAATTAGAGAAGACACTTCATTTATTTATTTATTTATTTACTTACTCGCTCACTTATTTTTGATGCCGGGAATTGAACTCATGACTTCATGCTTGCCAGGCAAGTGCTGTGCCACTGAGCTACATCCCTGGTGAGAAGACACTTTAGAAAGATGCTTCCCTCCTTTGAGACTTGCAAGAAGTTCAGAATTTGCTAGAAACACGGTGAAAAAAGGCATCAAGTTTGAAAGAATATGATAAACAAATATGGACTCAAGTGTAACGTCTAAAGACATAGTCGTCGGACTATGACAACCTCGCTCTGCCCACTTACATGATACTTGAACAGGGCAAGTTGCTTTACCTAAGAGAGTAGCAATTTCCTTGTTAGTAACATAGGAATTACGTCTTTTCAGTGAGATAGGATGACAGATGTAAAATATCAGACCAAGTGCCTCTCACATAGAGAGGTTCAACCAGTAGTGGCCACATTATTAGTGTACCTATTAGTTCATGTGTCTTCCATCTTAAGTGGAGAGCTAGGCAGAGAATGGCAGGAGATAAAGCTCAAAGAGCAGAGTCACTAGGTTTATAAGACATTAAATATTTGAAACAGATCACTGCCTTTTATTCCAATATCTATGTGCTTTTATTTTTTCTTCTTTTCTTTCTGTCCAAGTTGACTGAAAAAAATAAAGCATATGGTTATATTGGCCCTTTAGAATCTCAGCAATGCCCATTACATCAGATAATTTGAAAAGGATAGGACCTTAGTGCATGTTAAAGACAAAAGAAAATGAATATTTAGTAGGTTTTAAAAGAAGGTTGTATCCAACTTGCTTTGTTTCCAAATGAAATATTTGCCTCCAGGAAATCATTTTTGCTAGACCTATTTGGTGAGTATAACCATGCCTTTCATTGCCACCCAAGTGGAAGTTTGAGCTTAAATGCTTAGCTTATAATGTAGAAGCTAACTAACAAAGAACTCCACCTCTTTATTTTTTATCCACATTCAGTAAAATTTACCCTTTTGAGTGAGGTTTGTCCCTGAGGGTTCATGTGCAGGAACTTGGTCTCCAGCGTCATGGTGTTGCGAAGTGGTGGGAACCTTAAGAGGTGGAGCTTAGTGAGGAGCCTTAAATCTTGCTGGAGTGCTGCTTTTGGAAGGGAACACTGGAGGAGTTCTTGCAGGAACAAGGCAAATCTGGTCCCTCCCCCACCCACCAGGTTCCAGTCTGAACTTGTGGTCTCTCCTTAGCATGCATGCTCACCATGATGCTTTTTTCCATGGGATCCTCACCAGAACAGAGCAAGTAACAGCACAAAGCCAGTTCTTGAGCCTCAAGAACTAGTAGTTAAACAACCTCTTTTCTTTATAAGTCACCTAGCCTTAATTATTTCCTTATAGTAACAGATAATAGGGTTGTAATGTGGGTTGTACTTCTGTCATTTTGACAAATGTATAGTCAAAACTATAGTAATGATCACCATAATCAGAATACAAAACCATTCACTCACCACTCCCAAATCCCATAATTCTGCCCCTTTATGATCAAAATTAATTCCCACTCCCTAACCAATGGCAGCTACCTTTCTGTCACTATAGTGTTACATATTTCAAGAGTTTCATATAAATAAAACTACACAGTATATGACCTCTGACTCTGGCTTTCTTCACTCAGCACAGCTTATAGAGATTTATCCATTGTGTTACCTGTATCAATAACTCAATTTCCAGAGGGCGTGCATGTGCACACACACACACACACACATTCACACACACACACACACACACTTCAAAACAAAGGAAACAAAAGTAAAACCCTCTATACCATAGTTCCCTTCACAAAGCATTTTCAATTGTGCTGTGTGTAATTTTAATGCATACACATCGCAGTGATGAGCCTGGGACTCCATAGACAATTTTAAGGACTCTTTATCTCGGTCACTTTCCTCTTCATGAATTCTTTTCATGTCCGGTCCTGATCTTCTGTACTCAAGGTCAGGGTTTTAAGTTCTTTATGCTATTTCATACATTCTATAATTTAGTCCACTTTGAGGACAAAACCGTGAAAGATTAAAGGAAAAAATTAATGAGTTTCACACACACAGACACATACACACACATGCGCATACACACAACACCATAGGGTCCCAGTTTTCCAGCTTCCCTGTTTGAAAAGAAAAAACATCTTTCAGATTTGTAGGGAAAACATGGCTTCTTCTTTCCTTGCTGTATTATTTGTGACTGGAACACAAAAGCTAGCAGACAAAAGGAGGAATTTCCTTCTGTTGTTTCTATCTCAGACTCTCCCTGGTCCTCTGAACAGAGGAAGAGGCAGTAACTTTCTCTTAAGGTTTTGTTTATTTGTCTGATATACTTTTCTGGAACATGAGCTGTTCAAGATTCTACAATAGGAAATTAGGAAGAAAAAGAAAATACCAGTAACTTACTACCATATTGGTTGTATCTCCATTTTGATTTTTCTCCCCAATTTATCTAATACTAGTTACTTCTCTGAGTCCTCTGATAGACTCTTCACAATTTTATTTATAATTAATGGGAGATGATGACTGATGTGTACTTACTCTATCTTATCCAAAACTGGATCTAATAAATTACATGGTATTTTTCTCTCTATTGACATTTTTCCTTCCTGTTTCTCTTATCTTTCCTCAGGGTCAGGATTTTTATCTTGCTCTGGTTTTTTTTGTTGTTGTTGTTGTTGTTTTGTTTTGTTTTTACATTCTGAATATACTGTTCTAGTATTCTGATTTTTAAAATAATTTTCAACCTGCTTTATTAAGGTATGTCTCTCCTTTTATATAAATTGGTAAGAGAAAATTTCAGGGAAAAACCCAGATATCATATAAGGAAATGCAATTCACAGTGTTTCAAGAAATGTAATGAGCTATAAATTTGAGAGAAAAATAATACTCTTCAATTCTGTATCTAACATTTTTCTATTTGTCTTTTAAGTTTTTTTTTTTTTTCTTGGAAACAATTTTGGGCTATCTACTTGTTTTAATCAAACAAGCATATCATCATATGCTATCTAGGAAAGGTAAAGAATTTGGCAGAAAATGGTCTACTTTCAACATAGTTTGTGTAAAAGATTAATAATGATTATCCACACATACCCACTGAAATGTACACAATTTGGTTTTATGGCCAGTAAATTGAACCTAAGGCCTCTTGGTAGAGCCAAAGGAATTAATGTCAATTTTACACACACACACACACACACACACACACACACACAAATACACACACACACAATTTTTGCTGGAATGATAGTTGCATAAACTTTGAGACATTTATACCACCATAGTCAGCTGACTGATTCCTAATGCTGTTGTGCTCCTATGCACATCATTTAATGAACCCCATATCAAAAACTTACTATACGTTGGTATTGTATGTGGAATATAAGGGAATTACAAAGATGGGTTAGATAAGTCTCTGTCTTCTAAAAGTAGAGGAGACACACATGTGCAATTTCTGAGGCCATTTGTCAGCTGTACTGAGAGTGTATTTTACAGAGGCAGAAGCAGCCTTTTCTGGGAGAGCACATAGGGATTATGATTCATCCTTGGAGGAATGAGAAAGGTTTCCTGGAGAGGGGATGCTCAAAATGAGTTGTGAGGATAGAGTAAGCCACAGAGAAATGGAGGATGTAGGGAAGGTCATTCAAAGCGGGTATAAAAAAGGACTTGAAGCTTTTACAGTACATGGCATTCTTGGGGAATAAGAAAGAATTCAGTATAGCTCATGTGTGGTGTGCTCCATTTTGTTTTTATTCTCTTAAACCAAGTTGTATTATTTCTCTCAATAATGTTGGAACTGATCAAGTTACGAGAACAAGTACTTGGCATCCAAGCAGATGCATTGTTTCAGGGGTAGTACTTTGCTTGCTTCATGCCTTTGCCTGTGTGTGCACCTTCCTATGGGATGTTCATCTTCTCCTATCTTCCATCACTTCTACTCAAACTCATTCTTCCCCCAGGAAACCTCTCTCTCTCTGCTCTCCTCTTCTGCTCTCTTCCCTTCCCCTTGTTCTTCTCTTCTCCTT
>NW_004955451.1:10048645-10056485 GCF_000276665.1 Chinchilla lanigera
CTTCTTCTTCTTCTTCTTCTTCTTCTTCTTCTTCTTCTTCTTCTTCTTCTTCTTCTTCTTCTTCTTCTTCTCTCTCTCTCTCTCCACTGTAGCTTCCCCATAATTTAATCACCTTCTAAAAGCCCTGCCTCTGAACCCATGAGAATCCTGAAGGACTTCTATTTGGAGAGTAGCAAGTAGTTTCTTAAGAGAAGCCACCATCTTAGCTCAATGTCCACCACCCTGTCAAAGGGATTAGGTACTCTTATCACACAGAGAAAGAATTAAAGGATTAATAGAAAGGTCCCAGTGAAACCAGAAAGAACTGAACTGATATGAAGCATCTATTTTCCTACCTGAATATGTTGTATTAATGTTTCTTGCCTTTTCAATTTGTACAAAACCATTAAAAATAAAAAATGTAAGTTCTACTTTAATTAGTTCACCAAATAGTTGAGCTGGTTTGTTTCCCTCTACTCTGTAGAAGTATTTATAGACATTTTAAAACTGCTTGCAGAAAAATAATCATGTCTCATGCAGTCTGGATTTAGGAGTCTTTTTTCAGTTTATTATTATAAGAAAATATTGAAGCATCCTAGGTCAGTGCTTAATACAGAAAACTAGGATTTAGAAAGATAAGATTCCAGGTATCCTGTGGATTTAATTTTATCATTTTGTATAAGGACACAAACAGCATCTTCTATGTCCATTCCTGAGATTTGGAAGTGTTTGACAGAAGGTTACATGTGTATTTCCCTATGAAATGCTAGTTTATTTCTCTGTGCTTTTGGTGTGGGTCAACAAAAAATAATTCTTTTCTTTTTTATGCTTCTAAAGAATAAAAAAGGGGCCAGAGATATAGCTCAGTGGCATAAGTGCCTGCCTGGCAAGCACAAGGTCCTGAGTTCTATCCCTGGCACAAAAAAATGAAATAAAATAAAATAAAATAAAGAATAAAAAAGCTTTTTGATGAACCAAAAGGAACAGGACATCTATCACTACTGCCAGAAATATTATTTTGATGTCTCCTTAATTGTTTCCCTGAGGGCTTGTATAGTGTTCAAGGGTGACAGAGTTTAACAATTAATGGATCAATCCAGCCCCAATCCTATTTTTGCTGATACTAGCAGCGCTGCATTGTGCATTGTTGTGTGGCTCTCTTGGCCACATTAAAATAACAAATGGAAGTTGAACTGTCTAGCAATCCAAGACTATTCCTACTGTAAAATATGCAATATGTTAAAAAAGGAAATGAATGAAGTAGATCTATATGATCACAAACACAGTGTTGAGTAGAAAATTCAAATATATGCAGCTGGTTGATATTTATAAAATGATGGCATATGTATAAAGTCTGACAACATGCTAAACAATCATATATAACTTCCAGGACACATATACGTGCCATGGACATAGGAAAGTATGATACTGAGCCATAAATGCCAAATCAGGAGAGTGATTACTTCTGAGCAGACAGAGGGATTAGGATGAGGAAGGACTCTAGAAATAACAGTACTGTTTTATATTTTTAAAAAATTTGAGACAAAATGAAAAAGGTTGAGATTTTGATAAATATAGGAGGTCACTATGAAAGTGTTTGTATTATTCTCTACACTTTTCCATAGAGTATGAATTGATTGTAGAAGTGGATGTCCAAAAGAGTAGGCAGCCAGTGGAATGTTTGAGGAGTGGCAAGTGGCCAGTGTGGCTAAGGTCTGAGTTATGTGGAGTGGTGGAGCAGGACATGTGGATTGTTATGGTTTGTGTCTGGGTGTCGCCTCAAAGCCTTATGTGGTCATGGGGCAGGCTTTTAGAGTTTGATTGATTGTGGGTGTGAGAGCTACACCCGCTCTGGGGTGAATAGTTTACATATGTAAGGGAGAGAAAGAGGGTGCTTCTGGCCATTTCCTCCCTTTTAGTGTTTGTTGCTTTGCTGTGTTCTGCCGCCATCAGCTGTAGCCCTCTGCCATGTGCCACTCTGCCTTGTAACTTGCCAAGTAAGGACTGAAACCTCCACAAACTATAAGTGAAAGAAACCTTTCCTTCCTTAATTCTGGGTGTCAGGTATTTTGTCCCAGCAACGAGAGGAAAGTAACCAAGACATGGATGGACTAAAAACTGGGTTTCCAAGAAGGACTTAGCAGGCCATCGTAATAAAGTTTTCCATAGGAGATGACAAATCCAGGCTGCACAGTGTGGAGACGGGGGAATGGAGGTGAAGCCACCAATCCAACCAGTAAGAGGTGACGAGGCTCTGAAGTCAAGGAGAGGCCCACTCTGAGGTCCAGAAAGACCAAGGAGCAGAGAGACAAGCTTCTCTCTTCAACTTTTATACCTCTTGCTTTCTTCTCCCTCTTGTTTCCTCTTTTTTCCTTCCAAGACTTCTCCTAAAGATTTCAATTCCTTTATGAAGGCCATCAAACATTCCACCCAGGAGCTAAGCTATTTTTTAAAATAAGATGCAACATACTCTATGGGGAGGTCATCAGTAATAGAGCCCCAAACTTCCTGTCTCTTTTGTGAATCTTGACAGGCAGAAGAGAAGCATATGTTATCTTTTACACAGACTCCCTGGAAGGAATAGATGTTCTCTCCTCTGGAGCTTTAATGAGGTCTCTATAGAAAGAAGCCTCGTTCTGTAACATGCAACATCTTTTCATTGCCTTGTGGAGGAACTGCTTTGTGCTGAGGAAGGGCACCAGGGCTTCCAATTTAATAATTTTGAATATCACTGTTACCTAGTACTGTTTGCAGTCTCTCTTGTGCATTTTTAATGACCTTTCTTGCCTTCAGGGAAAGAGAAATAAAAGTGTCTGATCAGGACTGTCTTCCAGCTGGCCATTCTGCGATTGAACCAGGGCTGGATCCTGCCAGCATGTGAACACTGAACTGGAGTCGGGATAGCTGCCTTTTTAACTTGCTCTAGGGCCTAGGGCCTTAGCTTTCTTATCTGTAAAGCAGAGGGCATTATTTAGAAATCCTCTAAGCCCATTCAAATCCTAAGCTTTTGTGACTCTGTGACTCCCTGGGGTCTAAAGATGAGCTGTCATTATTTGCTCATATTTTATGACCATCTGCTGAGTGCAACAGAGTGGATGCTTCAAGTACTCAGAGAAGCTTAGAGAAAGACGTTTGGCCTGTGACACATTCTCCCGAATTCACCTTGTAAGACGGAGATAGAGGGGAAAAACTGAGACAAGTGAACTGTTTAAACATAGCATTTAATTTTTCATAGAACAGTAAACATACAAGCAAGAGAGCACTGAAATTTGAGTCTAAATATGATATTAATCAAGCAGAGCTGGAATCTCTAAGTTAAAAAAAAGTCACTTCTGAGTCTGTTTCCTTTTTGATCCATAAAAGTAACTCTTGTCTCTGAGTTTGCGGGAAACAAATGAGACAGTGGCTTTGAAAACACTTTGTCAACGGAAGCGCTAAACACATGTAACTCTCAACACTCTGAATGTTACTTTAACTCTAATTCTGGCTTTCTTAGAGTCCCGAGTTGGTGCCAGGTACTGTGTCTGGCACATGAGTTTTACTTTTCAGTACTCAAACCTTGCTTCTTTTGGATGACTCCCACAGAGTAAGCTGGTGAAGACAAGCTCCCTCTGCTTTAGGGTGGGTTTTCCAAATGGTACAGGTCCCGGCAGGTGTTTTCCCCTTGCAAATGCATGTGAGTCTCAGCTTTAGAGAGAATGAACGTGAAGGTGGCTTGATGTGCTCAGAGCAGAGACAGCAGCCCTGTGTCCCTGGTCTGTCTATCCCCCTGGCTCTGCCAAGGAGCCCTGGATGAGTCCCTTTACCTTCCTGTTACTCTCTAAATTTCAAAGGACCAGACCAGGTATATTCTTAGCATCTTCTTGAGACCTAGGTTTTTTATTTTCCTTTCTGTTATGAATTAAAGTATGTCCCCTCTCCCAAAATTTCTGTTTTGAAGTCCTAACCCAAGGCTTTGAAACTGTAGTCTTATTTGGAGGTAGGATCACTGCAAGTATCATGAGTCATGTTTAAGTGAGGTATAATGGAGTAGGTTGGGTTCCTTTTCCAACATGACGGGGAAAATTTGAATGAGAACTACAGGTCGGGACACACTACATGAAGGTAAAGGCAGAGACTGACTGGGGTTTTGCAGAGAAATCAAGGAGTGCTAAAGATCACTGGCAAACCATCAGGAGCTAAAGAGACACAGAACAAATCCTCCTCTAACGTCCCCAGAAAAAGTCAATCCAATCAATATCTTGACTTCAGATTTCCAGCTTTCAGAACTGCAAGACCATAAATATCTCTTGTGAAAACCTCGTAGTGCATGGGAACTGTTTCAGGGTAGCCCCAGTCAACTAATATAACACCAAAGAGACAGACCATTGCTACGAGTGGGAGCATATGAACACTATTCAAAGGAAAGAAAAGTATTTTGTTCTGCACATATCTACTTGTGCAAGCTAATCCATGTAGGTAGTCGGAGAAAGTGCAGATCTATTTTAATAACATTGGCAGTTAATTTCCTTTTCCTCCGGGAGACTGTCTGAGCATCACAATGTTTTGACTCACATCTCAAGGAACTTAACACCACGCGAGAAAACTGACTCGTGCCACCACATATAGTCAGGGATGAGCCCAGGATTTAAAAAAGGAGCCACAGGCACATGGAAGCTACTGTGTTTACAGAAGGCTTCTTTCTGGATGTCAGAGTCAGCATTTTCTCACCACTTAACATTCTCCCTCCCAACGCAACCTAAGCAGGTTCTAAGAGGTTGTCTCGCAGAGCACATTCCATTCAATGCAGCAGCAGTTTCGAGAATTCAGCTGCACTTACTGATTAATACAGAGAAAAGAAACACAGGCATGTGAAAAATGATCTGAATTATCCCAAAGTTAAGTACTGGGCATGTTTAATAGGCACAAGGTAATTCACCAAGAAGCAATCATCTACATTCTCACAATGAAGGACAAAAGAAGGATTTATATGTATTTCTGATTAAAATTTTTTTCTTTTTAATTAGTTATTCTGCTGCAAGGGACATTGCTACTAAAGACAATTATTAAGTCTGATCTGAGCAACTAAACCCTAGCAGTTATGTTAATTAAATAATGGAGCATTATTATATGCAAATTAAATAAGTGAGCTGGGGAAGAAGCTTTTGGTTGATTTTCTCCTGTTGTGAGTAGGGACAAAGGGAGTGAGCCAAGTCTCTACTTCCTTGGGCAGTTCTTATCTTTCTGGCTGGAGAAAAGGAAGAAAAGCTCTTAAAAGCAGAAATCAGGAGGGAGAAAGATCTCTTAATTCAAAGACAACACATAAAGATGAATTAATGAAGTCTTTCCTGTGACTGTTTCCGTGTCTGTTGGGGCTGCTAGTATAGGAATCTTAAGGGAGGCAAATGTGATCATTAAGGAGGGTTTGGTGCTAAAGTACATTTTTGTAGTTTAAAAATAGTAAGAGCTCTGTAATAGCTGGAAATGAGGCTAAACTACTCCAAAACTTAGTAAAGTCAATTGAAGAGTGTGCCCTAAGATAATGATTTCAAAATGGAATGCTCAAGACTATCCATTGAGGTCCTGCAGGAAACAATATTCACTGATTTATTTGGCAGTTCCTTGAGAGCCTACAATGTGCAGCTCACTACCCTAGGAGCTGTGCAAATAATAATGAGCAATGACGAGGGGGGATGAAAAATCTCTGCCCTTGGGGACTTCACATTCAAAGGAAAAGATGGCCAATTCAGAGAAAGCATTGGAAGGAAGCTTATGAGCTATTTGTAGAAAGGTAGACAAGGTGTAAGAAAAACTAACAAGGAACAGTGGAGCACCCAGAGCTCCCAAGAATGGGGAGCTATCTCCCCTAGGGGAGGGAAGAAGGAGCTGGATTGAGGGGAGCAGCCCCTGAGCGCCCGTGCATACTGTATAGGAAGGTATGTAGGATGTATGGCCATGGGAAAGAAGCAGCCTTTGCCCAGCCTTGGCCCTGAGCCCTTCTTGGATCATTGCTGAGTGAATAAACACCCCAGTGTCTCTTTCTCCTCTGGCCCTCACTTCCTCTGCTGGTGCCTTCTTTAGATCAAACTCAACCAACAGGGGGAAGGCAGGGAGCCCAGCAGCTGTAACTTTGTGGTTAGGAGTACAACAGCTCCAGGACCCCAGAAAGGGTCAGAGAAGGGGGAAGAGGAACTCACAGGGTAAAAGGGAAATCTCAGTCCACAGGGTATGCAGAAAGAAGAGGGAGAGGGCTGGGGTATGGCAGAGGTGAGGGAAGGCTTTCTGAGGAAGTGCCATTGGAACACAGTGCCAAAGTCAGAGAACATGTGCATCAGGCAGCAGGCAGCTGGGGGAGCATGCAGTGAAGAGACTGAGGCAAGCATGCCGGGGGAGACCAGAGATCAGTAAGGAGGTCAGTGGGCTGCAACTAACGGAGACGCTGCCGGTGATACTCAGAGTCAGGACGGTACCCAGTCCTAGTAACAGTGAGCCCGGCAGGGCAGCCTCTGTCTGTGACCCATGAATTAATATTCCCATAGGGAGGTTGCATGGTGGGCTTTTTATTTTCATTACTATACTGTCCAAAATATTTGCAACCACTGCCTTGCACAGTGAAGGCTTCAGGCAGCTAAGTGGTTGTACACAATGGCAGACTGCACAGGGGTGCCTAAGCTGTCCTGGCCCAACGCCCAGCTTCTGAGATTAACACTATCCCAAGTCCACTCTGGAACATCGACCCGAACTCAGTCTCCTGTAGATCCTGCTCCATGCTTCCTTCCCTGCAGGGTGTTCCCTCTGCTTTACAAGGTCCTGAAGGTCAGCTGTCTTAACAGGGAGTTCTATTTTGGCTTGCGCACTGAGTGAACATTCTCAGCATGCGCAATCTTGGCCACATTTAGAGACCAGCCTCACTGCCAGCGCCTTGGAGCCTCATCCACACAGCTCTCTGTGGAGGTTTTGACAAAGGAATCAAAGCTTAGGGATTTCAAACCTATGTGCAGACATTCCAACTGTCGTTTTCTGACGGGTACTTATGGCTTGATTGAAAGCAGAGGCAGAGTTAAAATTAATCCGTGAATGGGCTTGAAAATAAAAAGTGTAAATGAGACCATGATTAAAGGTTTTGCTAATTTTTCTTCCCAGCTGCGAACTTTAATGTAAGTTGTGTTAGCTATATTTAGCTAAAATGTTAAATTTTAGAAGCAGTAGCGTGTGTGCTTTTGAATTGCACATATAACTGTTGGGTTTCAAACTAATGCACAGGCACTAAAAATATCATTTTAATTGTAAAAGAACTGAGAAAAATTATTAAATCATTCATTAAACCATAAATTTATTATATAATAAATTCAGCTATTTTAATGCCAGCCAAATTCTGGGCAAAAGAAAAATAATACTGCTCTGATTAAATGTCTTAAAGATGTTTTAAGAGTTATTTTAACAGGGATAATAAAGTACTCAAGTAGAGATCACAGTATCCTGTTATTTTGCTCTTCTTAATAATTTTCCTTATTTTTCTCTAGCTATAAAAGAAATATTTACTGCTAATCAAATCCTGTGCTTTCTCACTCAATATATCTTGAGCCTCTCTCAGGACAATAACGTTTATCTTTCTATTTTTTAAATAAATGCATATTAACCATATTTTAGTACATGAATACAGCTTCTAAAATATACACATAATATCAAAATTATAGTAAAAGTCTGTATAACTCTATTCGAAGTTTTGTTAGGAAGGATCCAGTCAAGAAAATGAAATCATGTAATTATTTCAACTGAGATAATTCAACATGAAATATTTGTTTAAGCAAATGGAAGGAAGGAAGGAAAGAAAGAAGGAAAGGAGGGAAGGAAGGGAAGGGAAGGGAAGGGAAGGGAAGGG
>NW_004955451.1:10056716-10262368 GCF_000276665.1 Chinchilla lanigera
GGAAGGGCAAGGCTAGGCAAGGCAAAGCAAGGCTAAGTAAACCAAGAAGAAGCAAGAGTACATTGATGTAACACAAAAGTCATAATGAAAGGAACCAGCTACCATCCTGGTGCTGGCAGAATAAGCAGAAGAAACTTGGATGAGATTTAGAAGCTTAGTGAAGAAGATCACAGAACTGGAGGCTCAGAGCAGGGTTCCCAGCCTGCCATGGAGGACTCTGGGGCTTAGAGGATGCTCCTGAGAACTGGGATCCCCAGCCCGGGGGCACGTTGCCTGCTCATTGGTGCTGATGTCTCCAAGAGCGTGCCGTGAGGCTGATTCTGGAAGAACAAGAGGGAAAACTACAAAACAGAACCAAGAGTGCTCCCCACTGGAAGCAAATGCTACTGCCAGGGTGAGGGCCTCTGCTAGAGTAATACCGACAGGAACAGGAAGGAGTTGACAAAGTAGGAGTGTGTTTTTTAAGGCCTAGCCCCAACATCCCAAGGTGGAGTGCAGAGGGGCAGATGGAAACCTGAAAGAATCTCTCGGGGGGTGCATTAGTGTTGATGCTAAATCCCAGTATTCAAAGAAGTTAGTTACCCCATGTCTAAACTCCCCATGTCTAGCTCGGCTTCCTGGTTCTGTTACTTGAAGTCCTCAATGACAACTACCTTTGATAGCTAGCAGACTGAAGGTGAAACTCTTTGGTTACTATCAAAGCCTCCAAGAATGAGTCTAGGTATGAGGGTTTAGTCTAATCCTACCTTCTTTTCCTTCTGTCCCTGAATTTCTTAAGCTTTCCTGTTTGCTCTGAAATAGACCTATTATCTATTCTCCTGTGAGCAGTATGCTGAGATTGGACATAGTCATTCTGTAGGGATTTGCAAACAGAAGTGTTTGGAAAGTCTCAGAGAGGCTGATAAACATCATCACAACCACCTCTTGCATCTTCTCATGCCAATGGCGTTGTAGCCTCTGCAAAATGACGCTACTTAGGGGTCCTGAGAGAAAGAACAAGTTAATCTACAGGACGAGGTGCTGTGTTGCTAAAGCTTGGCATGTGTACTTTTACTTTAGCTCAAAAAGGACCCTTGTCTCACATTAAGAATTCAGACTATACTGTCATATTAAGTGAAGTTAAACATCTGTCTGTTTGCTGGGAGAATAATTTCCCTGAGTATAATGTGCCTTTACAATTGAGTCAGAATATTTGCACAGCACTAATATAGTCTACAAAGAGACCCACAAGGTCATGTCTCCTCCAACAGAAACACATGCTCTGTTTACAAACCTCAGGTAGGTGAACCTCAGACAGATTTTATGAGTTTTTTTATTCACTGCTCTACAGCACTTTGGGTTGTTTCCCGTCTTTCACCACTGCACAAACAAATGTGGTTCAGAAAGTCTAGACAAAATCTTTACTGCCTACCCCCATCCCCACGTGAACACACATCCCACAATTAAGATTTTGCATAGAAAAAGAAAAAGCCTAAAGACTCTGTGGAACAGAGCGAATGCTACATATTGAAGTACTTAGATAACTGTAGTCTAAAGGCCAGACGGAAAAAGATTTGTCTTTTTTTTTGAGACAATACAAGCATTAATCACTGTTTTTACTTTATTGTTTTTATCTTGGCTTATCACTTTTACCTTTGAATTAAGAAAGTTGAATCGCTCTCACTGAAAGTAAAATGTACAAGAGTGAAAGCAAACAAGGATAAGAAAGATCTGTCTGGGTGAGCAGCGACATTCACTCAGTCTGTGATCAGGATACCTCAAAATTATTCAGACTTCATCCATTCATCACACAGATGCTGTGCCATTATCACACTACAAGCAACAAGGAATAAGGAGATGAAGAACACAAGTTCACCATTACTAAAAGAGATTTTACTTGGTTTCTGTTATTTTGTTTTCTTTTCTCTTTAAAATAAAAAAAGATTTTATAATAAGTGGCACAAGAGAGACATTACACCCAATATTAGAAAAAGATGGTACCACATAATGATGCAAAAAGAGACTCTGAAGAAAATTCTACAACCAAATGATGCCTGGAGTCCAGCCTCAGAGACTGAGTATGATTTTAATGAGCAAGTTCATCAAGTGACAGTCAGGATGTTAAAGAGAGAAAGGCCTAGGAAACACAGGATGAGAGAGCTCCCTCTCATCTGGAGGCCAAGATGCATGAAGAATAGGTAGAGAGAAGCCCAAAGGTAAGATTATCACAAGACAGTGGTGTATCTGGAAAACCAGCTTAAAAGGGGGCCCGGGTGGCAATGAGAAGCCACTGAAAATTTTTGATCCCTGGAGACTGGTATCTGATCAGTAAGTCAAAGTCACTAGAGCCAATGCTGGGAAAAGGAAGCGCAACAGCAAGCAGAAACACTGAAATAACACCCAGAATTTAGAGGCAGATTTGTTCACATCAACAGGCACCAACTGGCATCATTCCCAAAATATCAGGCCCTGATCTCTGGTGGTCTGGGGTTTATATGGGATAAGCAAGCAGGAAGTACAGAGGCAGAATGGCCTGTCAATTGGGGATTGGTTTATACAGTGTTCATCATAGTGACCAGCCATTTCTAAGAGACAGGAGCAACTGGAACGGGAACAGGAACCATTACCCGGGCAACTAAGAAACTAAAGCAAAACTGGCTGGGGTGGGGGTGGGGGTATTTTCTGCTACGGACACATGGAGAAAGTGCAGGTTTGAAGACCTGAGTCTCTGATGGTTATTTTAGATTAGACAAGAGTTTTAAAAGGTAGGCAGAAAAAACAGAAAGGGAAAGGCCTTGTGGTCAGTCCTGGGTGGTGCTCCCTGCTGTCCTCCAAGCCCTACCACCAGGAAGGCCTGAGCCTGGGGCTGTGTCAGATGGTCTTGAGGTTTGTGTTGTCAGCCTGTTACCTTTTCTTACCCTAGGTGCTCTCTTTCCTGATTCCCTTCCACTGTGTCACTTTAGATCTGTTCACAGTTTTACTTTTTCTACCATCTTTTTATTATCTATTTTTTCCTTCTTATTATTTTCTAGATTATACACATTTGCTGTACATAGCAATTATATTCTCATGGAAAGTTGGTACAGTGCATGTACATAATACATCTTAATTCTTTCTTCATGCCCTTCCCTTCTTTCCCCTTCCACCTCCCACTATCTTTCTTTCCCCTTCCCATTTGAAACAGATCTCCTTTCCTTCCTATTACCTAATTTTGATTTTGCTCTTTATTTACATTTTGAGTTTCTCATATAAGTGAAAACATGTGATGTTTAATTTTGTATGCCTGATTTACTTCACTTAGCATTATAGTCTCAAGTCTCATCCATTTACCTACAAATGCCTCAAGTTTATTCCTCTTTGTGCCAGAGTAGTACCCCATTGTGTATAGCTACCACAATTTCTTTACCCATTAATCTGCTGATGGGCATATAGGGTGTTTCCAAGGCTCAGCTATTCCACATTTTTACTTGACAAAAATCTTCTACAAGTATGGTATACCGTATGATGTTTTGACATGTGTATACATTGTGGACAGACTAAATCAAATTAGTTAGCGTATGCGTTGGACACATAGTGAATTTTTTGCAGTGAGAACACTTAGCATGCATACTTTAAACAATTTTCAACTACACAGTTTTTAACTATAGTCGCCATCTTATACAATAGAACTCTCTAACTCCTTCCTGTCTCACTGAAATTTTATATCCTTTGACAAACACCTTCTCTTTCCTTCCTCCCACTCCACACCATTCTGCCCCCTGCTATTGTGAGTTCAGCTATGTTAGATTCCACACATGGGTGAAATCCCAGAGTATGTATGAGTCTTTCTGTGCTGGGTTGACTTCACCAAACAGAACCTCTGGAACTCTGGGCCCATCCATATTTTTTCCAATAACAGGATTTCTTGCCATCTTTTTAGGAAATTTTGGGTGTGATACTCATCTGGGCTGAATTTCTGATCGGGCACAAGTTCCAAGCATTCTTCCAACCCTCTGCTGAGGGTGTTTGCCTGTCTGGCCATAAGTGTCCATTAGTAGTTCAGTTAGTGTGATGGTGAGGGATGTGGTGTAGGGGTGGGGCCAGGAGAGGTAGCCAACGGGCAGGAAAGAGCCACTCAGAACACATAGTAAGAGAGTCAAGGGGAAGGAGATTTAAAAGCAAGGTAAACTCAGCATGCTGGAGCACTCTTGTAATCCCAGCCACAGGGGCGGTAAGACAAGGGGACCATGAGTTAGAGGTTAGCCTGAGAAACTTAGTGAGATTCTGACTTAAAGGTTTTTAAAAAGACTGAGGATATACCTCAGGAGTAGAGCACTTGCCTAGCATGTGCAGGACCATGGGTTCAATTCCTATTACGGGGGGGGGGGCGGGGAAGGCAGGTGTAAAGGTGTGGGACACTGATTTAGCCTACCTTTGCAGAAGTCTATCTATGTTAAGTGATATTAGCCGGATCCTTTGATGGCAGTTGAGAAAATGAGATTGCTAATCCCTGTGTTAAATGGCAGGACTAACAGGTGTGGAAAAGAAGGAGCAATCTCAGCTTAGAGAGACTTAATTCTCACCCTCCCAAGGCCTCAGGACACACATGGTACAAGAGGCTCAGAGCTACCAAGTCTTTTGTCCCTAGCTCAGGAGTCTGAATGCACTTAAACTGGATTTACTCATAGATGACAAACTCAATGTGCACCAACAGTGTCAGTTTTCATCAAAGAGACAGGAAGGCCGGTAGTATCTGATCAGGGACAGTCACACCTTCAAGTTACCTTGATGGAACCCCCACTCTCCAGGGAAATAAGCCTCTGAGCCTTGGGACCTTAAAATCTCCTGCCAGAAGAAAACACATCAATTAGCTGAACACTCATGCTGTCTGTTTCCTCGCCTTCAATTTTTCTTGGTACTGAAATAGATTTGTTGGCCAATTATGATAAAATTCAGTCAGTTAACTAAATCTCTATTAATGTCTCATGTCCAAGCACAAGGGAAAATTCTTATTCTATCTATTGAGAATTCCCATGTCTCCCAGTTGGCCCAGAAATTTGGAAAGTGGATACAGGGAGGTAGATAGTCTTTATCATTTCCCTGCTAATAAAAAAAATGTGATGAGAAAATTAATGTTGGCTTAATAGAATATAATTCCCTAGAAGGTCAAAACTTGGCCCAGAGAATCAGTCTGTTTTTAATTATGAGAACACTACCTGCTTATTGCAACAAGCTTGGAATAGACATACATACTTATAGAAATATTAATGTTCCTCTATAACCCACTACCCACAGATAAGTTCTATTCACACGTTGGTTATGTTTTCTATCCAATGTATGTTGGTTCATATATTTGAGACCACATTTTGCATTCAAAAAAAGTCTGTGTAGTTCAAATTTATGTTAATGACCACACAAATATTCTTTATGTGGGTGTATTTGATTCACTAAACTATTCCCCTATTATTGCTGCACATTTAATTTATTGTCAGTGCTTTGTTATTATAAATTACATTCTGGTATCTATCTTTTTACCCAAACCATTTCTTGTTGTTTTTAAACATAGTTTATTGTTTTTAATGGAGAGTGAGGTAGGGTGGCCTCCCAAGGACATAGGCTATCAGAATGTGGGGCCTGGTAGTGCTTGTTGGAGGCTATATACTGCTTAGAACCTCATGGCCAGAGATTCTAGAATCTGATAGCTAAGTTCTTGAATCCAGAAATGGGCTATTCTCCGTGATGATCAGACCCTTGGACATTAAAACAGCACAAGAATAAGCCATCATAACAGTTCATTTTATAATGGAGGAATTGGGAAATGCTAACCCTTTTCTTTTGGAGATTAGAACACTTTGGAAAAGCTATCGACAGGTTTTTTGGTGAACAAAGAATTAGAACAGAAGAAGGTAGGTAAAATTGAGAGCTGTGGTAGGATCCAGTGAAATATAACTAGACCATGAGGAAACATCTGTGTGCGTCTGACTTGCTGTTCAGAGGTGGGATCTGGTCTGAAAAGGCAGGTCATAGGGTAGCTGACCCAGAAGAGTATATTTTCCCCCCTGGGTCTGCCCTGCTCTGTCTGGTTCCTGGCTGCCATGAAGTAAGCAGTTTTCCTCTGCATCAGGCCCTTCCACCATGCTGTTTCTGTGTTTGAGCCTGCCCACCATGGACTGAAACTTCTGAAACTGTAAGCTTCTAAGTTGTGGGTGTCAAGAATTCTGTCTCAGCGATGGGAAAGTGACTAAGACAGACTGTCTTCCCAACTGTGAAATAGTAATGATAACAATACCCACATTGTGGGGTTGCAGTGATGTGAGGATTGTTGTGACTCAGCAAGATGACACATATGTAAGCCCTTACAGAAGGCAAACAATGGATTTACTGTTGAATAAATGTTGGCCATTCAACCTGAGCTTTGCATCAACTCTCTGCTTACGGTATCCTACAAAGACCTCTGATGCTTTCATCACCTCCCTGTTTTCTTGTCTTTTTAAATGTTAAACACTCTCTTATTTCTTGCCTTAACTAAAGCTTCCTATGCTCATCACTTCTTGCTCTATGCTGAAATTAAAGCTTCATCACTACACCAAGGCGTCAAGGGTCCATGTTTATAGCTAACAGCAATCTATCACTTCTGATTGCCTCTAGTTTTGTTTCCTGCCTTCTAGCTGGAAGCAAAATATAAATAGTTTTTTTTCTTGGGTGAAGAGCATAAGCAATCTCATGTTGGGTGTTTTAGACTTCATGCAAAGGCTTTTTGTTGAGCTATCAAATGAAATTATATACCACAGGTTGAGCATGACTATTAAAAAATCCAAAATCCAAAATGCTCTTGCATCTGAAATGCCCTGAAATCTGAAGCACCAACATAATGTTCAAAAAGTTTCAGATTTCAGAGCATTTTTGTCTGTTTGATTTTCAGATTAGGAATCCTCAACCAGTAAAATCAATGCAAAAGTTCAAAATTTTTTTAAAAGCCTAAATCTGAAATATTCCTAGTCCCAAGTATTTTTCATAAGGGATAATCAAGCAGTACCAAGTAAGAGAGTAACAGAACCTGGTTGTTTTAGGAATGTGTTTTATAAACCACGTCAAACATCAGGGTCCTACTGATTTATCCAGATTTCCCAAAGCAAAAACAAATAGACAAATAAACAAGTAAGCACAAGCAAAGAGTAGAAAGGGGCAACCTTAAAATACACCAGGAGCAGAGGCTCAAGCTGCTTACAGAAGATATATTCACTGCTGATTAAACTTCTGAGCGCTTCTTGCCGAGTCTCCTAAGCATCTTGGCCTTTAGAACTCAAATGCTCTTTTAATCTGTTGTCACCTTGAGCTGGTGTTACCTCAGGGCAGTTTGGATTCTTCTCAGTGAAGACCAGGGAACTGCCAACCGTAATGAGAAAACTTCAGATTCTTACTATTTCAGAAAGAAAATATTGGACTTTAATGTCCAGAGCCATTGATTTGAGTGAGACTTCTGAACTGATCAGTCTCTAAAAGAAGCTTTAGCTTAGATCGGCATGGATATCTTTTGCTAGATCGTTGGAGGCCTCTTGAGAAACCTGCAGGTTGAAGTACAGTTTGTTAAGCACCTCACTTTCTCCTTAGGAAGCAACAAAAAAGGAAAAGGCCAATATCCACGTTATTTATCTGAGCAAGTGTTACAACAAATATATATTCCTTGTACTTAGAACGTGAACTCGAGTTGCTGTTCTGCCTGTAAAGCAAAACTGTACCGAAGGACCAAGACCCTACTAACCACGAAAGTGTTTGTCAGACATTGATAAATACAATGTACAATAGACATGAATAAGTAAGTGACTAACAATTTTATAATGGTTTACAAAGCACTTTTGCATTCACATATCATTGAATCTTTGTAGAGGGCTGTGTGGACATGAAAAATACTCTTAAAAGTGGAAAGATAAGTACCAGAACATACAGCCATTCTTCTTATAAGTCATATTGCTCAACATCAGGATCTCCTGAGATGCTACTATTTTACTTCTCCTTCTTCCAGTCTGATCATTCACAATCTATAGCAGATTGATTCCAGGACCCCTTTTGGACACCAAAATTTCAGATGCCCAAGCTCCTTATCTAAAATGACATTCTTATGATCTATATATATACTCCCAATATTTTAAATCCTCTGACCTAATGCAGTGTAACTATGCTGCACAAATCGTTGTACCGTATTGTTTAGGAAATAATGATAAAGAAGAGAGTCTACATATTTTCAGGGCAGATGTGATCATCCTAGGTTTAAGTACAAGGTACATGTCAGCAACAGTGTAATATTTTTCCTGATATTTTCACTCCATTCTTGGTTAAATCAGTGAGTACAGAGGCCCCGCAGATTCAGAGGGCTGAATTTGGAAAGCTCAGAGCTTATTTCTATGTGCTCATGGACATAGAAATATGTATGTTTCTCTGCTTGCAGTCTAATTCACAAAACTCTTCCCTTTCCTCCTGTCTCCTGCAATTCTCATTCATCAACTAGAAAGTTTGCATCTTGAATCACCCTTCTTTCTATTTTGCACCATTTGGTAGATCCCTGTTTTACTTTTCCCATGAAACTCACACATGATACCCTCACTTTACAATAGCGGTAAACAACACACAGCCCTGGGGTCAGATCTTTTCTCCCACCTCTTCTGGAAAGAGGGATCAGACTTCCTGAGTAAGTACCTAACACCAGACCTATCATGCAGTACATATTCAGTAAATATGTCTTCCCACTTCTCACACTTTATCTCTTTTTTACACTCGTGAATATCAGGTTTTGGCTAATTTTTCTCTTTTTTATTTCAATGGCATTGCCTATGAGTGTACTACACAGAGGGCAGTGTGCTAAAAAGTAGTAATTGAGATACAGAAATTTCTGTTTTTAAGAAATGTTCCTTCTACTTGAGGTGACAACACAGTGTGAATATTAGAATACAAGAATACACAAGCATCACAGAGACAGGGCTTCTGACCCTACTGGAAGGGCTGAGCAGAAAGGGAAACTTATGGGAGGGGTCACCTGACCAGCATAGGAAAATGAGAAAGGACATTCCAGGGCAATGGAAACAGTGAGACAAAAGCTTGTTGGTAGAATTACAAGGCCTCCTGCAAGACCAGGCATATATTTAGGTATTGGATGGTAAAAAGTGTGAAAAACCACTAAGTCCATTTCATCACTGGTATCTTTTTAAACATAAAATCTTTCTTTTTGAAAGTTCCTTAAAGAGATTTAATTTTGGTCAACCAATTTAAGAACCATGCTCCAAGGCAGAGGCCCTGCATTCACTTTCTGTTCTGCATTGAAATTCCTGACTACGATGAGCTTCCTTCTACTTAGCAACTGTAGTGGATTGATAACTGGTGGTCAACTTATAACCCCTAGTTGAACTGAGTAATCATGGTGCTAGGTGCGGGAGGCCCACCTGAGGACTGTTGCCAGCAGCATAAGAGGCAAAACTGGAGAAGGAGAAGGAGGCTGTTGAGAGCTGAAAGATTGTTGGAAGCTGGTGGAAGCTGTAAGGAACTGTTGGTTGTTTTGGAGGAGCTCATCATGCTGGCTTTCCTGATGAACTTGGCTGTTTTCATCCTCTAAGGAGTTCAGGACCTCGTTGGTACTGAGAATGGCTTCGGTTCACCTTGGGGGAGCTCTGGTCCTCACTTTGAGCATCACTTCCTGGATTCAGGGGGGAAGATGGTGCACGCTGGTCTCCTGGAGAAGCTTGCTGCATTGGCTTCCCTGATGGGAACTGGGCCATCTTGATCATCAGAGGAGCTCGGGAGCTCACTGTTGCTGAGAATGGCTGTGGTACCTTTCAAGGGAGCTCTCAAGGTTCTTCTGAGTGTCCCTTCCTGGCTCTAGTGCAGACCCCTCAGCCTGCTAGCACAGATCCTTCGTCCTGCTGGAACAGATTTTCTAGATTCCACCACTGACTTTTGGGCCCTCCCAGTGCAGATCCATGCAGCAGGCCTGCATGTGATATTGTTATGGGCTCTGGGCTTCCAGTTGGATTCATGGGAGGCATTGTTATGAGTTCTGGGTCTTAAGTTGGACTTACATAGGACATTATCACAGGATCCAGTCCCTTGGTTAGATTCCTGACCTATAGCGTGTGGACAGATTTCCTGCACTCTGTTTTATATATCATTCTTTGGGTAACTATTATAAACAATCTTATAAAATATGTGCCCTGTATTAAATTGTGTTCCCTTGCAAAAATAAGCCCCAAGCTAACACAGCAACTGATAGCAATACATTTCCAAAACAGTGAAAAATTATTATAAATTATAGCCATGATAATTACTTTTGAATTCTCTAATATCTAACCACTTCCCTAGAAATCTAGTGTGATGGCTTAAATAGTAAATGAGAACATAATGGAATGATTGTAATTTAAAACCTGATATGAGAAGATGCATAAAATTTGAGCTAGTAAAGAGGAAAGAAGAATAAACTCAAAAGCACAAAAGGAGACATGAACACATTATGCTGTTGAGGGTACAAAGATAAAACAATATGATGGCCATCCATCCATTCCACAAATCATATTGAAGAATGGTGTTATGATAAGCAATGGAGAAAAAATGATACACAAAATGGATAGTACAGTCCTGTTTGTTCTCATCTACTCATTCATTCATCCATCTACTCATTCTATAAATAGTCCAGGACCTACTATGTGCCACCTGTTAGAAAGGAGACTGGATATATAATGACAGCATCAAATCAGAACTCCATGGCTATGGAAGAACGGATACTTAGGTGCAACCTAAACCTAACATTTGCTGTACACTGAATCATACTGTGGACCACTGATCAACCCCAGTGTCCAGTCCTGGCTCTTCCTTGCCTGTCCAGCTCTTCTATTATTTGGGATGTGAAATGACTCAGGACCTGAAGAACTTAGAGATCTGTTTCAAAAACCAAGGAACCTGGATTAAGTTAGAGGTAACTGGGTTGGATAAGGAACATTTCAAAGCAAAAGAATAACCTTGATTTGATCACTAATACAATTTGAGAGATGATAGAGATATACAATAAATGTTTGCAAATTTTCCTTCCTGGCTAATAAGATATGGCTATGCAACAGTTGAATGATAAAGTTAAGAGGACAAGATAAATATGTTTGCAAAGTCACTGTGACATAGATGTTGAGTCTTCGTTCTCAATAGAAAACATGCAGATTTATTGGACTAGAGCAATATGGGTAAAGGAACAATAGGTAATTTAGATGTTTTTATTCCCTGTTAGTGTCCAAGTAATTTGTGTTTGGGCTCTAATATGCTTTAGTGGCATGAAGATTATTTCTCCTCATGCAGCATAAGGATAGCAGAGTTCTGTTTTGTGCAAATGATAAAGAAAATGCCCTAAATGCATATCAGTTTCAAGACAGACTAGAACGGCTGGAGGCTTCCGGAGGATTACACTAATGTGAACACAGTGGGAAGCTACAAAACGCTGGAAAAACACTGCTGGAATAAATCTAGGCTCAGCTGATCTCCAATACCTCTGCGTGGTAGGGCTTGCATTAGTTTGTCTTAACTTTCAGCATTTGCCGAACTTTGACATTTATGCAGGGTATAACTTTACATGTACATAAAGAGAGATGGAGAGTTAAAAGGAGAGGGAAAGTGAAATGTTTTCATATTCCAAGAGATAAAGCACAACGTATTCTAAATTATCCAGATATTTTGCAGGATTTTAAAGGTGTTTCTGCAGATGGTTGAATTTCTAAGAAATCATTGCCCGATACTGCCCCAGTGAAATTTTTGAATTTCTAAATGCTAAATTTCACCTACTTGCAGCCGCTACATTAGTTTTACTTGGGGTTTGAGCAGTGTGGGTTCCATAAAGCCAAGAGGAAATTGGCTTTTGAACAAACTTCAACTAGGCTGTATAGTTATCCAAAGACAGCAGCCTGACATTTTCTTCAAAGTTGACTAGATAGAAATAATTAATGGGCTAGTTTATTAACACACATTGAGACATTCCACTTTTTGTGGTTTTGATTTCCATCTTAAATAAACTAATTCCAGATTTCATCTGCAACACTAACAATTACACAGGGCAATAAAAATTGCCAAATGTAATCTAAGAAATTTAACAACATCGCTAGGCTTGAATTTTAAACCTGAGATGAACACATGGGAGCTTTATGCCTACATAAACCAGAGTGTTCTATGCCTTCTGGCAGAGTTCTCAAGAATGAGTCATTTATTCCTCGCATTGATTCTGAGAAAGCAAAATATTGAGGACATGGTGGCAGCTTAGTCTGGCTTGGTTCTGTGCTGGGTCTGAGCACTGCATAGGAGCAGAGTGAGAATGGAAATTAAATGTGGGAGACACCACCCTTCAGCTATGCACCGGCTGAACACCCTTGGCTAAGTAGCACAACATTCTAAGGTTCAGTTCCTAAGCTGAGACAAATAGTACCTACCCTGGGGGAATATGGCAATGAACAACTGGATGTAAAACTACCCTTTTTCTAGTCTAGCACCAGCGGCACATTCTATGACTTGGTTGCTAAGAAGAACCGGCTGTGATATTTGTTGCTAATTTTTTTTACTATTATTTTCATGGATACAAGTATTCAGCAAAGTATATCCCAATTTTATAAACGAAGAAACTAAGGCTCAAGAAAAGACATTTTTGGCTCAAGGAAAAATGCAAGAATAGAAAAGACATCTAGGGTAGGCGTGAAGAACAAAAGGAGTGAAGAACAAAGGAACATCTAGGGTAGGTGTGAAGACATCTAGGTTAGGGAGCCAGATAGCCTGAGATTGGAATCTTGACTTTGCCATGTATCAAGGTTCTTTTTCAATCTTGGGCAAGTTATTTAATATCTGTACACCTACAGGTTCTTGTGAGATCTGTGTAATGCCCATATAACTAAATGAAGGAATATAAGCAAATACTTAGGGTAGTGTCCACTACATGCTAAGCACTGGACAATAGTGATTATGATGAAAAGAATCAGAACTTGAATCCAGTCCTCCAGACCTGAACAGCATGCAATGTATAATTTACTGCCCTTTTCTCCAACAAGTATCTCCTAGAGCTCTGCTGACTGTGCCTTCCAAACTGGAAATAAATGCTCTAAAAATAAAATTTCCATTTGAAAGTTTTTTGGGGAAATGAAACAATCCTCTATTGGGTATGATTCAACTAAATAATAACCCAAAGACATGAGGATGGGGCAGATAAACAACTTTAAGCTCTCGAGAATGTTACAACTACTTAGAGTTCCTAGGATCACTAATCTAGAGCACAGGCAATTATATATGGAAACTTAATCCCTAGAGCACAGGTGATTATATACGGAAACTTAAAATGCGATAGAAATAACATTCAATGAGATGATCAAATATGGCTGCTTCATAAATAATATAGTGGGAATATTCACTTCTCTGGGAAACAGACCTGTCTCCTAGCTTATATAAATATTAATCTGTAATATATTTTGACAATCAAATTATAGAAAGTACAATAACAAATATAATATATAAACCTTTGAAGAAATTTTCCATATGACCTGTAGTTGGATAGGTCATGCTAAATAAGAGAAAAGTCTAGAAATCTTTTTTAAAAAAATCAATAAATCCAGCCATATAAAAATTTAAAACACCAAAACAAAAACAAGGTTAACAGCCAGATAATAAGCCAGAAGGAAATATTTATAGCACATGACAAAGGGCTCATGTCTCTATAATTCAAATGACAGCCAAAAGTGATACAGAAAATAAATAACCCAGAGAAAAATACATGAAGAATAGGATCAGAAAGCAAATGCAAATAACCAATAAACATAGGAAAATAGACCCAACCTCTGCAATAGTTAGGAAATGCAAATTAAATCAAGGAGATGCCATTTTTCTTCCTAGAGTGCCAAAAATAAATAAATAATGAATAACATCCACGGCTGTGGAGATTGTGGGGAAATGGACACATCACAGGGCTGACAGGAGTCTAAATATTCATAGATTCTGCCAGTATCTTTTAATAGGACCTGGCAGTATCTATTAAAATAAAGCATGCACTTACGTTGCCTGAACAATGCAACCTTTAGGAATCTTTTCTGATGTAATGAAAGCACTGGTATAAAAAAGAATATGTTGGAGGCTATTTATTGCAGCATTGATTTTAATGGTAAAATAAGATGGAAATAACTTTAATGTTTTTTTATTTAGGGAACGGCTGAATAAAGTAAGGTGCGTGCAGACTATGAAAGCCCTGTAGTCTTACATATCAATGAGCAGCTCTATTAATATTGGCATGAAAGAATATTTATGGCATAACATTACTTGGAACAAAAAACATTTTCATAAAGAAGAACCTTTCAAAATACGTGCATATTCACTTGGGCGGGCTTGTATGCACGCAGTGAACATTGCTAAAGGATTCCTAAGACGCTGCTCACACCGGTTCGCCCTGGAAGGAAGGAGACATGATTACCTCTGGCTTTACACACTTCTGTATTGCTTTGCATGTTACCACGCATTACTTTGTTTGACTTTTTTAAAAAGGAACTCAAATTCTAGTCCCTTTGCTTACTGGCCAAGGGACCTTGGCAAGTTATTTCACCTCTTTGAGTCTTAGTCTTCCTATCTATAAAATAATGATATTATTGTCTCACAGAGTTTGGGGAGGACTAAATATGTCAAGTTCTTGGTGCGAAGCCTATTAAAAGGTGGATGATCTGCAAGGAAAACTCCCCCTTGGTTCATTTCTCTTCACCCTCGATTATTGCATTTTCAGGGATGAAAGTCAATTACCGCATTAGAATCAAGCACAAACAGGCGGCTGAAGCTGCTGCTGTACAAACAAATAATCAGACAACTTTCAAAAGCTAAATTCAAATAAATTTTCTCTGGAACTAAAACCCTTTTGGGCGACCCATATCAATGCGCACTCCCACTAAGCATCTAGACATAGAGAATTAAGGATTCAAAAAATTCACATGTCTGATTGACACCATAAAATTAACTGGCTAATCCTGTGACCTAGACTCCCCAGAGCTCCAAGATGGGTAGTGTGAGTGTCTGAAAGCTTCCTCTTCTTACCTGCCTGCCTGAATCTTTCACCCTCTTTTTATATCTGCCCCAGGGGGATCACACTGTCAGTGGTCACCCTGTTTCTCCCAGCAGCCCCTCTGTCTCAACCCCTCCTCCAATATTCATTAAATACTCACTATAGAACCTATACCATATATAGACCATACGTAGACATGATCTTACTTAATCTTCCCAACAGTTATATGAAGTAGCTATCATTCCATTTTACAGACTGAGAAACTAAGGCTTTATATGGAATTTAGCCGCCTACTCATGATTCCAAGGTAAGAATGTGGTAGCTCATAAGTTTTCTCCTATATGATAATAACTGTATAAGTTGGAGAAGTTAGAAGATCTAGTATCTCAAATTCTCCTTGTTTAATAATAATTCAAATTCCATTGACAATCTATCTCAGTTGTTAGGACTAGTATGTCTCTTTGCATGCAGCACCCCTCAGTGCTTTAACTTGTCACAAGACTTTGGCATCCTTCAACAGTTTCTCCTCTGCTGGGAAGACAAACCCTGGAACTTGAAAAAAGAGTCCAGTCATCTTGCTCCACTCTCTGTATTACACATTATTTACCTTTATTATAATATTTTAAAGTGTTTTGTTATAACTACTTGTTACCTTGCCTGTCTTCCCACCATTCTATCTTTAAAAGTGGAGGCATTTGATTTATCTTTCTATCCCTAGTCCATTAGAGATGGTCCATTAAGTTTTTAGATGAACGCACAAATTAATGATTAGGTGTAAGTAAAATATATGCAACTCCTTAGAGATCTCCAATTGAAGGAATGGGAGGCTCTAGTTAGAAGCTGTCCACATACTGTGATTCCGAATCCCAGCCGTGGAGGAAAGATCCAGCAGCAAGGGAGTTAACATCAAAGCGAATTCTCTCTATGAAATAAATCTGGGATCAGAAAGTGGCCAAAAGCCTGCAGCACTGGGTATTTTAAACATGTTCATTAATAATATCTCACAGTGGAAATTTATTACAATTGAGAATAGGGGAAGGGACAGTAAATCAGCATTGGTGAGGGAAAGAGCAAGAGAAAGATATGAGTTCTTATTTAAGATGTAGTCACATGCTTTATAACCCCAAAGTTAGAGATTGCTATGTCGAGGTGGAAGGCTTTATATGTAGGACTGAATCCACCATAGATATGTTTTATACCAGTATTCTTTTTGCCAATTTTCATTTGCTTTCCTTTGGCTGAAAAGTTGGGGACTACATTTACTGCTTGAAAACAAGAAGATTGCCTTAGTTGAGTCTCTTCCTGAAAATATGCTTTGTTTCAAATAAAGACTTGTAAAACATCCATTGGATCCTAGGAAAATGCTATTTTATTGGTACATATGTTGAAGAGAATAGTTTTCAAAATACTCAATTAGTTCTGCCTTTGAGGTAGCATCTAAACACACATGAAGCAATGAGATTAAATTCATGTAGAAGTCTATGTCCCCAGCCATTGCTTGGGAATCCATTCCATTCCCATTTAAACTACTCTAAGAATAATCAAACATGCATTTGGCTGTGTTGCAGCCAAAACATGCTTCCAATTCATAAATCAGACCATAGTACTCCTGTGCCAAAAACTCTCTCAGTGAATTGCTATTACATTAGAGTAAAATGCAAACTCTATTGGGGCCACATGTTCCACTAAGGGGACAAAGTAGATCTGTCCTTGATCCATCATGTCAACCCCTCTCACTCATCTCATTTTTGTCTGCGTGGTCTATCAAGCTCAAGTCAACTGACATCTTGTCTTCTTGGAGCTCTTCATTGCCAATACTTCTGCTCTTCTCCCTTCTGCCTTGGTCACCCTCTTCTTGTTACTCTTCAAAAACCGTTCTCCCTATCCTTCCAGTAGCTTCTAGATATTACTTCCAGAGAGAGCATCCCTGGCCATTCTGCCTAGGTTATGTCTCCCCTCCTTGCTTTATTCTACACTTTTTTGATGACTTCATTGTCTCTATAGAATGCTTAGCAAAAGTTTTAGCTACGTAGGTGGATATATAAACTTGTTTATCTCTCATAATTCCTACTAGATTGCAAGAATCATGAAAACTAGAGTCACATCTACTTCACTCATTACTAAGAACCCAAAACTGAAGACAATACCAGGCACTTAGTAGGTCCTCAGTAAATATTTGTTACATTAATATTCAATGCCAAGTTTAATGCCTGGCACATTATTGGATTAATAATATCCCTTAGTCACTGCAAACTGATCAGGTGCTAAACAAAAAGAGGTGAATGGAACAATTTCAGGGCTGTAGGAGGATCAAAACTCTCTCACTGAATCCAAGATTCTCTCAGGGCTAAGATTCAGACCTTCTCTGGGTGGTCTGTATTTATTTGGTTATCAGAAGAAGGGAGGGGAGTACTCAAGAAGGGTGGAATCACTCAAGAATTTCTCCAAGTAAGGTATTAACTAATCCTTAGTAAGGATTAAATTAATCCAGCCAAGAGTGAGATGCTTGAGGCTATAGTCTTTATCTAGCTGAGATTAGATCCAACGGGTCCTTGTTTGGGATCTTGTTTTATCCTTTGAGGATTTCAGGCTTCATCTGCCATTATAGACCTTAGTAGGGATCAGTGATTCATAGAGGTTCACTTACTATGAGTCCATTGCCCTCTTCCAGACAAGTGGCTTAGGCTTTGGACAGATTCACAAGTAAACATAAAAAGCCAATTGGTTAATTTAAGTCCAACTTAGGGATGCTTCATAGTGGTCTCCATAAGCACATTATGAGTTTCCAGTCAACAGGTTTGAAGTGAGTTTATTTTATTCCCCTACAATTTAACTAATTCACACAAGCCTTATAAATTAATTTCTACTTCTCTTGTACTCTGCCCACAGCAGCATCTTCTTTTCTAGTTCTGAGGGGTCCAGATAAATAAACAAGAAGGATGCCTCCAAACACAGCATGACTTCAAAGAATCTTTTCCAGAATGAAAATGTCATCATTTTAATACTCAACATCAGACTTGATTCCGCTGGTCTCTTGTTCGTTTGACCTCTTGCCTGTTTTAGTTAGAGCTTTGTTGTTTTTCCTAGGAGTTGCAAAGTAAACTGGAGCTTTTTTGTTTCGTGGGTTTGAACAAACAGCTGATAGGTTTTGCTTTAGGTTTGCCAAGGTTCACAATTTCAGCAGTTGAAGGTAGACATGGAGTATCTTTCATTGCTCACTGGATCCAGAGCCAGGAAGTCACTGGGGATTTGTAGTTTGTGGTAAGAATGGTAGCATTGCCACGGGGAAAATGTCTTGGCAAGATGACACATAGCTGTGATGCAGCAGTTAAGTTCCTTTGTTTTGGCTTTGAAAATTAATTTGCAGACATATTCAAGTCTATTGTGTGTTCTAGCTTGTATGTAAATTAGAAAATTGTATGGAAAAAAATGCCAGGGATGGTAGAATTCAAACATTTTCAAACCAGTTGTCTATAAATTAGTTAAAATGATTTTGACTCAATTTTGCTTTATTGATTTATTTTCTTCTCAACAATATGTTATATCCATCAAACTAGGAAAAGGTATAGCACTAGCAGGTAGGCCATAATAACTGGTGCTTTCAGAAATGGAAAGTTAAAAAAATCTGATTTATTGTAATACCCCTGGAAAGGAAGAGAAAAAGAATTCTACACTGATTTCTCAAAAGTTGGAAACAGAATGAGTGTCATCTCTTTCTATAACCACCCTGTCTGCTCCCAAAGGGGACATAGGAAGTCTATAAACCTGAAGGATGACCCCATGGAGGGTGGTTAAGTATCAGAGCACTGGGATAACTGAGAGTGCTGCAGAAACCCGGAGGGAAAGTTCTCACTCTAAATCGTGCAGCCTTTGTTCCTGTATGCATCCCTGTCCTGCACATAAAGTCAGCCAGCTCACTCTCCACACCAGTGAGCACACACACTACATGCCCTCTGTCTCACAGCCTTCATCCTAAGGCATTTGTCACAACTCTGAATTACGTTACATTTGCAAATCTGTTCTAGACCCATTTGGTACTTGAAGGCCATGGACTAACTTTCAACACTTTAATTCTTGCCCTAACACTTAACACTGTTTCTTCCAGCACTGACTTCTCCAATGATGTGGGCTAAAACTTCATTTAATCTAACCAGCTGCATTATACTGTCCCTAGAACAAGTCTGAGAACAGTATTTCCCATCAGGCCTCCTTGGGGACCTGCAGATGCAACCCCAGCACTTTCTTCCTGGCCTGTATTGAGGCCTCTTTCCCTCCCAGACACTTCTGTCTGCTTTATCCCATCTCTGTGTAGACATTTTAAAATCCTACCTTTATTTAAGACAGTTGACTTTGAAAGCAGCTCGACTTGAACCTCTGTAACTTGAAATTTATTTTAACTTCAAAATTTATTTTGCTTGTCACTCGTAATTTACCAAAAGAAAAAGAGCAGCAGAAAGCTCACAGGATCATGGCAGTAACGAAATTCCCTGGCTATGCCCATCTGCTCATGGACAAAGTCTTGAGATCTGAGATCTTGTCTTTGCTCTGTTCTTCCTCACTTCTGCCTTGATGTGTGGCTATGAGTTGAAGACTCTATGCCCTGATGTTCTCCTTAATTCCATGTATGCGTTTAGATCAGATGATCTCCAAAATAGCTTCTAGCTATAAAATAAACCAAACCAAACCAAACAAAAACAAAAACCTATTGAGTTACTGCTGATTTAAAAATCAGCAAATCATTGGTGAGTTGGTTTAGATGCTCCTTCAGGAGTGGACCCAATGAGGGACACAACCGAGCAGAATGGAGTGTTTCTTGGTTATGCTCTAATTTCTGAGCAGGTGGCTACTGTCAGAGACATAAGACTTGATAGTGAAGTGGGGATATAAAATCCTGAAACTGTTTGTCATAAAGAACCCCATGCCCAATAAAAGCAAAGGCAGATGTTCACATAAAGTTTTTGCTGTTTGTGTTTTTGTGGGGGCATTTTTTGGAGATGAAGTTTATTAGTAAGGCACAGCAGTATCTGCCCATCCACACTGCCACATAATGGCGGTCTTACAACCCATTTATGGGGTTGGGATTATTTTTGTTAATGATTTTCATGGCGGTAGATGAAATGCAATGTGCACCAGCTGTAACTATGTTTACCATGCAGCTGCCTTCCAGGGAAGCCCCCAAATCTCAGACATCGTAGACATCTAGATTGTCAAAGAGGTTCTGTCTCACAGGGTTATAAAGATTAAAAAGGAGCCAACTCAGGTTTTAATATTGCTGTAACATCATCACAGGGTGGCTGAATACAGCACAGACTTATGACCTACAGTTCTGGAGGCCAGAAATCCCAAATGATTCTAACACAGTCAAAATCACAGTAAACTTGGGTTCTCTCTGGAGGCTGAATGTTAAGAAGCTAATGTGTTGCCTGCTCCAGCTTCCACAGGCCACCTACATTCCTTGGCTTGTGCCCTTCCCTCACTCTGCAAAGCCAGCAGACTTATCTTCTCTACCTTTCCTATTTTTTCCATCTTTGTATATTTTCAATATATCCCTGACCCTCCTATTTCCTTCTTATAAGCACTCTTAGGATTACATTGGTTCCACCCATATAAGTTCCCCATCTGGGGATCTTTAACTTAGTTACAATCTGCAAATTACCTTGTATAATGTGTGGTCATCAGCTTCCCATTACTGCCACAAATACCCAAGATAATTAACTTAGAAAACAGAAAGGTTTATTTTGATTCACAGTTTCAGAGGTCTCAGTCCATATTTGGCTGACCCAGTTGCTCTTGTCAGCACATCATGGCAAGAACCTGGGGCAGAGGAAGCTGCTCATCTGCTCATGCTACAGTGGCTGGGAAGTAAAGAAGAAGAAAATGAATAGAGTACAAAAATGGCCTCCAAAGCCATACCCTTTGTGATCTAAAGCCTCCCAACGGGACCCACTTCTCAAAGCTTTCCACCACTTTCCAGTAGTACCAAAACAGGCCTTTGTGACACATTCTAGATGCAAACTATACAGTAAGATATCATATAAATAGTATGTGGTATCTTCAGAAGGGAGCCACTCATTAGTCAGCCTTCCACAGAAGCCATAGAGACAAACCCAGATCCAAGGGATGCATGACTCACCAGAGATCTCACCGCTACCTGTGGCAGTGCTGTGACTGCCTCCCTGGTATCCTTGCACAGGCCACTTTTCCATGCATCGCTGGCAAAGATAGATTGAAGAGTGTTCTGAAGGAGGCTTTAATAATGAACTTGAATTTATTGAGGAACTAGTACAAGATTAAGCCAATGATTAAAGAAAAGATCAGCAGAGGAAATACAGAAGTTTGTCTTTTTAAAAGTGTGTTTTTCATGCAAGAACGTTCTTAAATGTTATACCTTTTCTAGGACAGTCCTCTGTTAAGATGTTATTTGCAGGGATAGTACAATTGAAACAAGAAATGAGACCACTAAGGAAGCACGTGTACATTTATAGCAGTTCTTGCATCTACTACTTCTTTTGCTCCTCCTTCTCCTCCTTCCCTTTGTCCCTCTGTAACTCTGGTCATTCGTGCCGGTTTGGAAATCACTAGTGGCTACAAAGCTGATTCAGGCTCCTTGCTTCAAGTATAGGGAATGCAGCCCTCAGACGTTTATTCCCATGAATTAAACCTAATTCAGTATTTACCTTATTTCACAAAGAATTCAATCTTATGTCAGTACTGAAGATTTGTCTTGGAATCTAAGGAACTTGAGTTTAGTTTTCTCACTTCTACCCAGGGCTGACAGTAGCACAGAAGAGGATCATGACTCTTGTATTGAGATGTGTGTAGACATACTGTCTATGCCAATTCTTCTCCCAAATGATGGAACTTATGTTTGCTAGATATTTTCAAAGGTCCCTCTTGTACCTTTTCTCTGACTATGTGATAGGCAGGAACAATAGCTGCTGAAAGTTAGAGGCTGCATTAAATTCAAGTTTTTGAGAGGCCAGGTACATGTGAGAGAATTGTAACATGTTTCCTATGCTCATTATGTCAGGAATCACCCCTGGCCTTACCTATAGTGTCACAATGTACTCAGCTCCCTGGTCTATTTGTTGTCCTGTGCCTACCTGGCTATCTCATGATTCAACCTGATTCAGGGCTGGACATGGGATAGCAGTTCACTTTACATACTGTGAATGGATGAGTGAATGAATGGCTATATAATCTCAAGGGCATGTGGAAGCTGCATGGATCCTGTGTCACAACAGAAGTGTTGAGAGAGGCAGTTAAAGGCTGAAGGTATAGTTTCCTCCCTGATATACAAGTTAGTAGGCTGGCACTCTGAACAGCCCTGCTAGCTTTCTTAGAAGAAAATGGGACTAGACATTACATAAGATTTATCCTAATAGATGTTTTAATGTGATGCTGGACAGAGCAGACAGCTTTCCTTTGGATATTTGCACGCAGCACTCGATGTCATTGTCATTTTTTTCTGCCTATCAAATGATCACGTTCCTTAGCTGCCGGAACATTAGGTTAATGACACAGTGCTGATCCAAACAAAGACAAAGTCAAATGGCCAAGCTCCTGTCTAGCATTGATTGGGGGTCATAAAAATAATTCACTCCCTCAGCTTGGTCTTGACAACCCACAGAAAAACACCTTGTGTATGCCGAAAGACACTCTCTTTGAAAAACATCAAATGCCTTCTAGATTAGACAAGGTTGATTCTCACATCATTCCTGCCAAGAAGGAAAATGGAGCATTCGTCCTGAAATTACTAAATATTTTGTGTATCTTGGAAACGTTGCAGTGTTGGCATGGCTTGAAAGATGATGTTAGCACTAAAGTATTAAAGCTAACTGTACTCAATGAAGAAGCCACAGGATGAATGGGGCAGTAACAAGAAAACCTGACCTCAAGAGATCATGAATATAGGTCTTAGAGAAATTGACCTAGATTCAGGCCAGGAAAATACCATAAAAACCCCCAGGGATCTCCATCATTGTGAACATTTTAGGATTAATTCTATAGCAGCCTAATTCTAAACCTTCTTTTTGTTTTTAGTTCCTTCTTTCTGGGGACTGGTGAACTCAGCTTGGAATCTTTGCTCTGTGGGGAAACGGCAGTCTCCAGTCAACATAGAGACGAGTCACATGATCTTCGACCCCTTCCTCACGCCCCTTCGCATCAACACTGGGGGCAGGAAGGTAAGCCAGCAAGTTGGTTCAGTTGTGAAGTCGAAGACTGGTGTCAGTGCTGATTCTGAAAGCTGACCCTTCAGGTCTCAGTCTGGCATGTGTTTGTTGCTCCACCTAAAAATACTCAAGACTCAGGCCCACTGCGAACAAAAATAATTATGTCCAAGTTGTGCTTTTTCTCCCTACTCAGTCAAGCTCTCGTGCTTCTAATTATTGTGTACCCCAAAGAGGTTGCCTGAGGTCCCATCCCTTGGTATCTCATGAAGGTCTGAAAACATAGTTGTTTCTCTTGCATATTATGCTGGAAAATCTTTCCTCAAAGACTCTTTATTGGGCCTCCTTTTAACCTCAGTACAGGGGGGAAATTTTTTTTAAAAAGTAAAATCAGATGTTTATCATCCTGGGAGGAAAAATAAACAACAATCGCCTTAGATGATTTATAGGAAAATCAATAATTAATCTTCCTAGGGGTATCTTGCTAGCTAAGGATCTTTGCTCTGGCAAAGAAATGCTGAGGTGTGCTCTGTGCTTCTCACACTTGAATCCCTCTTGCCCTCTCTTGTCCCCGTGAAGAACTCCTCCTTAATTTGTGGAAGAGCGTGGTGTACTCACAGATTCTTCTCTTCACTGGGATCTAGCTTTGCTCCTGCTGGCTTATTTCTCTTTGCCTGTCATTTATTGTCAAGATGCAGGAAATCCTACACACAGAGAAAATTGTGTCTGTGGGTGATTCAGTTATTGTGAACTCAAGAGGGATAAGAAATCATCTGTGTGCAAACAAGGGTAAAATTATAAACAGCTTTTGTTACTGCTAGAGGCTGATTTTCCAAGGCTTGAGCTCGGTGGTCTCTACTCACCCTCTTGTGTGATCTATTCACCATCTTTAACAAGGACCTGCTAAATTATATTTTCCCCTTTTCAGTATATTAGAGTGTGCTTTCTACCACATAATGGTCATACCCAGTACACACAAACCTAATGTCTCACCAAACAGTGTTAGTGAGTTTGACTTGTGTCATAAGGCCTGTTTTAAAAGACATTGCCTGGGACATTGAGACTATTTGGCTGTGGCTCATTTGCATGCTGTTTTAACTATGACTTGAGAAGCACTTTTTTTTTTGTAGAAAGGTCCTATGTAGGTCATTTGGTTAAGTGGTCTGATTCTGCAGAAAACCAAGCTACTCTAATTTTTGTTCCATTTGCAATTTCTTTATAACCTAAAAGAAACTTGATGTTGCTTCTGTATGCACCTCCCTCCAAAACAATGCATGGTTTTCAGTCAGGAACATGTGTGAGCTTCCTGGTAGGAATTTAAGAAGGGAAAGATGGGGCACTGACTAAATGTTCAGTCATCTTTTCTCTCTTGGGGAGGATGATGGAAGATAATTGCATTCTAGGTAAAGGGGAAAGCAATAAAAGTGAATCAGTAGCCCAAGACAGAATGGAATTTGATGCCTGAATTCCAGAAATTACCTAGAGGCTGACCAAAAAGGCTAAATCTCAAAGACCAAAGAGAGGGGTGCTTGCAAATGGCTAGTGGGGGTCAGGGAGGTAGAGAAGATGGCAGAGGGCAGATCCTGAGGCCCTGGTAAGGATCTGGGTTCTTTCCTAAATGTTATAGCATGCACCTCAAAGTTCTGGGGGTAGTGTATACATAGGAGTGGAATAGGAAAGACAGTAAGCAAACAGAAATGGAGGATTTATATTCCACCTTCATTACATCTTAGAAGAAAATGTTGATGTGAATGAAAGAAACACATCACAGATAGCTTCTCCCTAAAATTACTGGGGAGAAGGCTGAGTGATAGCCTGGTGTTAAAAGTCCCTCGCATGTTATAACATTTGTTACTGTTGTATTGAGTCTTTTTCTATTTTTTGGACGAGTGGATTTTTTTATGTTTCCAATTTAGTAGTGTATGCCAGATCCAAATCAATTTTCAGATGCACTGGAGTTTGGGATTTTGGAAGCATTTATTTTTGACGATGTAAATATTTATATCTGGCATGATGTGTGTTGTCAGCAGTTTGAAGAGCTGAGAACTGGCTGAGGTACCCTTTGCATTTATGAAAATTGGAAAATAAAATATAGACACTAGCAGGATAAACTACCTGGTAATGAAATGCCTCAAGATGATAGACTATAGTTAAACCACGTTTGCAAGCTTTTTAAAAAAATGATATTTGATGAGTTGGAGACTTGTTAGAGGCAAGGATTCAAAATATTGCTCTAAATTTACCTACTTGCTTTAGAGAAATAGCCAACTGAAAGTCTGAACCACCACTCTGAGGGTCTGTAGAATTTGGGCAAGATGCCACATTTTGAAGTTGGAGATCATCTGAATGTTGGGAGGCTAAACACACTCCAGTAACAATGTGTTTTATGCCACATTTTTGCCCATAAGCATTATTACTTCTAGCATTTAAAAATATCCTGTGCACAAAACCCTGAACCAGCTTTGCCGGAGCCCCTGACTTGGGTTACCGCATTTGTTTTAGTACCTTTGACCTGGCATGTGGCTCAGACGATGGAATAAAGATTTTCTTAACATTGGCTATGGCTGAAATTCAACCTCGATATAAGAATACCAGGAGTACTAGTCTATGAGACTCTAAATGTACTGTGACTGGGATATAAGAGAGAATTTTTAAATTAAAAATAAGATTCTTTTTAGCCTTATAATTTGCTTGTTTTCAGCAGTAGTTCTTAAGCTGTTTATTTTTTTTCTTGAAGAGAAATAAGTTTTACTTAACTGTCTGTATCTGACACATAGGATTCTAAAGATGAAATTCAGAATGACTGTAGTTTTCTAAATGGCCCTCCATTAAGGTTGGTTGCATGTGAGTATAAGCATCCTACCTTGGAACCAATCTCCACCCTTGACCCCCTTAAACTTAATTTCTGTATGCTACATGATTTATACCTAATTAATCTGTTCTTTAAAAAAGCTACTAAATCAACCCAAGGTAAAAAAAAAAAATGACTGACAGACTTTTAAGGACATCCAATACCAATTTGGGGGTTGAACGCCTCAAGGTTTAGAACCTCTGGAGAGAAGGCAGGTGGTAGAAATAAATGACCTCAGCCTACTGGTATAGTTAGATATAACAAGCCAAAGAGGAGACTGACCTCCAGCAACCCATACATTTGTCTCAGTTATCTCAAAGAAGCAGCCATTCCCCATCACCTGTTCCAAGTTTTTTGCCTTCCTTAAATTTGAGCTGAATGAAGGCCAGGAACACAGCGCTCAGAGAAGGGCCTTACGGTACCTACCCACTGTTGTCATCACTTTGCTTTCTGATTACTCAGCAGGAGATACAAAACATGTACATTGACTGAGTCACTGGAATTTTAATAGATGGATCCTTGATAGCCACCCTGGTCATGAGGGGTGAAGGGGAGGAAGTCGCCCCCAGAACCTGGATAGAGACAGCTACAGAAAGGAACATCTGACCTTCAGCAAGGGAAGCAGGCAGGTCAATGCAACCCATAGGAGAGAAGCTGAGGAATAAAGATCCCAACACTATCCCTTCCCTCTCCTCTCCTGGCAGTCTCCCTTCACAAAGAAGTCAGGCACAGGAAGCCTGTGGAATCTGATTCAGCCTGCATAAGCCAGCCCCCAACCACAGAGGTGACGGGACAAATGAAAGACATAGGGCACAAAACCACAGATGTATCCCAATGACCATTTCCAAGTATCTGACAAAATAAATATAACGTAGCGAAACTCATCATTACCTCTAAGATTGGGTACAAACTCATTAACCTGGTGTTCACAGCTTTTGCAGTACAGCCCCAAATCTCCTCTGCAGAAATTATTTCATTTATACTTTGTGTAACGTTGGTGCCCAGAGAGACTGGAAAAAATGAATATATTTCTCCTTGACCTCAAATCTATGCTTTAGCCACAATGTATCCTGCACCTGTGCCTTGGGGTTCCCTGTCCTACCTTCACATTACTGACTCTCTGTGGTTTGAATATTTCTGCTTCCATGAATCTCCCTTTGGTTTCTTTGGCTAAGTCCTTCATTTAGCTTTACTTGGCTTGTTTGTTTGTTTGTTTCTTTGCTTATTAATTTTTGTGTTTAAGACTGGGTCTCACTATGTAGTTCAGGCTAGCCCAGAACTCTCCATATAGCTCGGGATGGGTTGAACCTGTGTTCCTCCTGCCCCAGTCTTGGGTACTGGAATTACAGGTGTGCGCCATCATGCCTGGTTTCATTTGGCTTCTTAAATTCCTTATTAGGGTTTCTTTCAGTACTTGAGCTGTGGTCCTCATATATTAGCCCTTAGACTAAGAGCTCCTCAAGATAAATGTGATTTTATATTTTCATTTTATACCTGTGATGTTATCTGATACTGCTGGGTGACTGGAAGTGAACCTAGATTACCCTCAATAATCAAAATTATGTGGAATTAGTCAAAAATCACTATAATTTAAAGTGGAGAAAATGTGGGATGTCACCAGAATAAATAGTGACTTGGCTATCATCAAAATGCAACACTAAAGCTAATCTTCAGGTGTTGCCCTTGTCATAAAATATTGAAATAAGTTGAAAAAAAGCAATGTGAATTGGTTTTGTGTTGAAAATTGTGTCATGTCTCTATTTTTATAGTTTCCAATGAATCTCATAGCAACATTCAGTTGACCATAATTAATTATTGCTATTCGTGGCATGTTTACATTGTGATGTTCTGAGATCTTTTATGTGTGAGACACTTCTGTTCCTCCAAGAAGCTTATGATATATGATATATTTAGGGAGAAGATATAGATACAGAGACATTAAATGGCAGTGACTGATTAACTATTTGAGATAACAGTGGACTGGATATTAAAGAAGCTGTGAAATGATTAATTAGCAAGTCATTCATTTTGACATTAATTTTTAATGGTAATAAGAAATTGGGTTGGATGAAGGAAGGTTTTATAGAGGTGGTAAGATATTAACCAGTATGACGAGGTAGGCAGTGTGAAATACTGCTTTTAGCAGGATCTTCAAATGTCTAATGGTATGGTTCTCTGTGTAAAAGATTAGGAATAAAGTAAAGGTGTATTCTTCTTTTTATCTAAATATGTTTCTGTCATGATGATATTTATTGGATAACTAATGAACTTTCATAGACAAATATTCTGACCTATTTAAAACCGATTAGCTATCTTTAAAGACTCTGAGTCCCTTTATGCTGAAACTCTGATATGGAAATAGTAAGTATAATGTCACATATATTTCTGAAGAAGTGAAATTACTACTCTACTATATTTTTGAACTTGATAAATTTCTCATGACCACTATCTCAGAAGAAAGCAATAAAAAAAGTCTGTTTATTTGGATCTAATGCTAACCAACAAGGAAAAACTAAGTATATGAAGTGAATAGTAACTGTAAGAGAAACAGGGTATATTATCTTAGAAAATATGGCAACCCGGGTAACAATAAATGTTAGTCATTGTCAGACATGGGAAGACTTCAAAAGGCAGATGTTAAAATATCATAGTTAAAATAGAGAAATGATCTCATTGCTTGGTGGAAGATGACTCTGGAGGATTAGGGAGCTCTTAAAAATGAAATTATAGCAGCACGATTACAAATGATGACAACAGAAAGAACAGAACCAGTGGGAGTGAAAGTTACGGATGTGGCTGCATGAGTAGGTTTGCGAGAAATAATGTTTTTAAATGGTATGTGGGAGATGTGAGAGAAGGGCTTACCGCCAAGGAGAAGGACGAAAAGAGAAATGCTTCTTCAGAATGGTTTCAGAGAGAATAGGGTCAAGAACGTATTAGGGCTTCCAGAAACCGAGAGACTTTTTAAAATTTAACATAAGAGGAAGTAAGAGCAGGAAGACCACATAGAATTCCTTTCAAGGGGCATAGATGTCCATAGATGACATGGTATGAGACCTGTGTTTGAATTTGAGGTGCACCACTTACCAGCCATATGTAAGAGGTTTAACCTCTTTAAACTTCAGTTTCCTCATTTGTAGAAGTGATGTCATAATAGCACCCACTTCCCACATTAAAAAATACACTTATTGGGCAAGTTACGTGTGACTGGCAGAGACACCAGCGAGATGTCCGTGACCCGCAGAGAAGAACATGTTTGCCCCTTGTTCGCCGCCGTCAGAGATGTGGTGGTTTCTGCCAGGTTGAAAACACAGTTTAACTCCCACATGATTGTTTTTGCCAAAGAAATGAATGTACACATTAAAATTAATAACAGATGTGCAGCAATTGCAATTATTTGGATGGTGAATTAACAGTACCGGTCCAGAGTGTTCGTCCCTGTAAGCAGAGAGAGTGAAAGGCCGTAGGCATAAAAGTCAAGCTTTTTTTGTCAGTATCTGTTTATAAAAAGCTTCCCAGACTCAGGCTGTGCACAATACGTTGTAAGAACATGGTAACAGAGCGAAAGTTAATGGGCAGCGTGGTCGGTACAAGTAAATAACTCAGAACAGATGCCAAGAGAAGAAGGCAGCCTAATTACTTAGTATGTAAGGTACTGTGTCCTTGAGCAGGGAGGTCACTGTCCAGCAGTTCATGGCTGAGCGCGCAGTACGGGATGGTAGTGTCAGTGTTTCCGGTGCCAACAGTCAGATTAGCTAACGGGACAGATGCTGAAGGAGTAAAGCGCAGGAGACAAAGAAGAAGAGGAGGAGGAGGAAGAGGAGAAAAGGAAGGAGGAGGAGGAGGAGGAAGTGAGAACAGGAAGAACCCAAATGTTCTCTTTAATTGTTTCTGTCTATCCCTCTATGCCTCTACCTGAAAGGAAAATATTTTAAAGAGGGATGACAGCAGATTTGAGGAATTCCTGTCCTATACAGCCTAGGGCACAGAGAACTAGCCCTGGTGTTTGGAAGGGCTTTGGACCTGAGTTACAAATAGCAACTGGAGTCCTGTGAAAATTGGATGACCTCTCCCAGATTTTATTGAGACTGCAAGCCAAACAAGAAACAAACAAGCAAGCATAAGAGGATACTGTAGAAGATACTCAAGCCTCTGGTGAGAGCTTTGACTGTAAGCTCCCTTCCCACTTGGAAATACTTTAATGCTGAGACAGTTGAAGCATGTTTGTCTCAAGGCTGACCCCAGAATGAGCACTTACAAAAGATATAAAGCCTCCTAAAGGAAAATTCCCTTTAAAATTAGAGGAAGTTTGCATTGCTCTCTTCTTCTCAAACTTTATCAAAATTTTTCCTGTAAGTTTCAGATACAGGTCTCTCTCTCTCCTTGAGCGTATTTTACTCTAGGTTCACTACAGTGGAGGATTTGGGGAGAGATGAATGTGACAAGAAAGGATTTTGACTAAGATAAAGAAACCAGGCCAAGGTAATTGTGTTTGTCCTTAGGGCAGAGTTGTTGTAAGGAGTAGACGTTCTCAGTGGATAGCAGGGAAGTGATGAAAGCTAAGCAGAATGGGAAAGACTAAGATGCTGTATTCGCGGTCAGAAAATAGCTTCCAGGCAAAGGTGTTCTGTTGTGGGTATCTGCTTTTCAAGCACCATTGCCAAGCTGAAATCTGGGCTGAGGACAGACGCCCGCCGTCCTGGCAACTCCTTGTGATGTTTGCCTCTTGCTATCAGCCAGAAATTCAACGCCGAGTCATTAGGCAAGTCTCCCAAGGAAACATCTGGTTGCAGGCATTAGTATTTTACAAATGTATCTAATTCACATTGTACTCCTCTGGTGAATATTAGAAAAGATTTTGTTGTGCTTTCTTGTCCTGCTACTTGCTCCTTCCTCAATCCTTGTCCTCATTTTCCCTCCTTTCCTCTGTATCTCTCTTGTTCTCTTACACGTTCTTCCTTCTCCAGGCCTCCTCTCCAACCTCCCCTCTCCCTTCCATCTTTTCTAGTCCTTTCCTCCACCTTCCCTCCCTCCCTCCCTTCTCCGAGTCCTAAGTTCATACAACCAAGCAATCTGTGCCCTCTCTTGGGTCAGAAAAGACTCTGTTTTTCTCTCTTGTAGAGCAGTTTAACTGCACATAGAAAGACTGTCAATTGTGTGATTTGGGGGGCAACAATTAAAAGGGGGAAAATTCAAGTTATCTAGCAACTGAGCAGAATATTTATAAGAGAACGTGGGAAAGATTAACCTGAGATGATCAATTAACTTAGAGGCAGATGAACTCCTGGAAGAAAGAAGGTCCTCCAGGAATCACAAAATTTACGTATCCATCAAATCATACTGCTTTAGTGTTTGGGACATGTCATCCAACAGATAAACTACGTGAGAGAGAGGAAGAGAAAGAGCAAAGGAAAACCCATGACCTGGTTGGCACAGACTTCTTTCTGGCTAATTTCATCTCTCAACAGCCCAGGACAAGTGATTCTATCACAATCAAGAATATGAAACTGAGCCGAGAACCTGAACAACTGCAAAAAAGTCACCCGCCCAAGAGAAATTTTTTATTTCGATATTTACATACTGGTACCAGTTTTGATATGCTCCAAGAAGGCTCTGAAATTACCAATTTTCCTATAATAAGCCTGATCACTTAGCTGGATAAAGCAGCAGAGCTACCCTGCATAAACTGTAGAGACTATGAATCCTAATAAAGGAAATTTATGGACTTAGAAACCAGATATTTTGTTCTGAAAACAAAAATAAAAATAAATAACCTCTCTGCTACCTTTTAAATAAATAAATGTGTTTGAATGATTTAAAAATGCTTGTTTTCTTCTAAGTTTTCTTTCTGAAACAAAGGTACTAGATTAAAAACTAAAGACTGGGCTAAAAATTACAATTTCAAGAATCTCTACAACATAAGCAAATGAACATCTGGGCAACTATCAGACTTAATTACTTCTATGAAAATTTAATGTCACAAGTATAGAACTTTATTGCTACTTGAAAGATTAAAAGTAGCAAAAATAACCAGTCCATCTCTTTCCCATAGCACATATTTTTAACATGATCCTAGTTGTGTAATATGCTCAAGATAATATCCAAAGTACAAATAATGTGAAAATCAGTCATTTAACTTAACATCTGTTTTTCTCACATCATAAACCCACTGTCTAATCAGTAAGTCAACAGTTTCATTTTGTTAATATTAGCAATGGCATGCAATGCTCCAGATTATTTTCCTCTTTTACTCAGATATTTCTCAGAGATAGCATTTAATATGAAATTAGTCCATTCTGGCCCATATCCCTAAGTCACACCTGCTACAACCCATACATAAAACATTTTTTCATAATATCATGTGTTGAAAGTACATGATCTGATTTTTACAAGGGGTGAAAGTACACTCACATGAATATTCTGTGTCATATACAACAGAAACCTACCAAAGCAGGAGCATCTCACCTGCCTGAAAATGTTTCTGACACCTTTATATTAAAAAAATTCTTCCTATCACATCTAAAAAGCAGAGATTTTTCCTTGTTTGTATTTTTTTCTAAAATACTCAGAAACTATTTTTAATTAGGAAAAAAGTCTCACTCTTCACTTTTTAGTCATGTAGCTGTTCTCACTAATACTTAAACATAAGCAAGATTCTTTATTTGGGCTATGATAAAATGGGCATCCACTACATGAATCATGTTCTTATTTGATACTCAGTTGCCAGATGGGTTTGAATTTAGAAATAAATTCAGTGCTTGTTGATTTTCTAGTTATTTATTCAGAGCACGTAAAATGAAATAGAATAAGATGGTGGCCAAATTATCAGGTTAAAATAAGTGTTGCCTCACCCTTGCATGGTCTGATGTTCTCTATGACCAGATTTAGAGCCTGGGATGGAGTGAGATTCTCAGCCAACTGATTTCCTGAAGAAATGTTCTCAGGAGAAACTTGTGTGGAAGTGGCAAAGAAGATCAGGAGGAGAAGTTCAGCTGGGAGCTCAACTGGACTCTACCCAGAGCCTGATCCCACAGAGACCTCTTGAACATAGACAACACCACGCTGCTATCATTCCCCCTGGGACTGGGAAGACACCCGTTAGTACCTTCTAAGCGGGGTGTAATCTCCTGCCATTTCCAAGCAAGGTGACCCTTAAAGCAGTGGTGTACAGGAGTCTGCTCATACCAGCTTTCAAAAGCCCGGCGTGCACATCTCTTCCTGCCTCCTCGTTCTTCGCACCAAGTTGATAACTTGAGAACTATCACGGTAGAAATATTTACATCCCAGAAATCTGGAGTAGCAAAACCTTAAACTAGTACAGAAGTGGAGGACATTGCTTTGTTAATGTCAAGGCATTGGGCAGAAACCACACCATATGCCAAACTAATTTTTCCAAAGATATCATTAAGGAGAATGTAAATTTTAGGAGACCAGTAAGTAAAGAGCTATTAAAGGAGGAATTAAAGTAAAGAATAGAAGCGTCAGGTTCTCCTAGAATGCTGTTTTGGACTATTTTATAAACTCAGCCACCATTTGCCGCCATCTTCCTCCTGACGATGCTAGGTTGCAGCAACAGAGTATACAATGCTGTACACCCATCCCATGAATGTGCTCCAAAGCCCACAGCAAGGAAATAGGGAAGAGCTTTTAGGTTTTCTCCTGTACATTGCCAGTTAATGATTATTTCAGTTTCTGGATCAAAATGCAAGATTTTTTTTAAATGTAAACAAAAGTAAGGTAATAACCCTGTGCTGAGCAGTTTTGAGTCCACGTTTGTCAATGAATTCGAAGTATTACCAGCATTTTCCTCTTGAGTATAATATACGACAACTGCCAAGCATTCCTTTTGCGATTACATAAAGGACAGATACTGGAGCGAGCCATATTTCAGCACTGCAGGGATATAAAAAATGAACTGCTAAAAACAGCCCAGGAGGAATGAATAGCAATAAGACATCAATGTCATCTGTATACTGATTTGTGATGAATTTCCAAAAGGTTTAATGGTATGATGCTATGATATATAGAGGCCTCCTGAAAGTTAATAACTGTAAGTTATCTACTGGCAAGCATGTAATAGGGAAAAGTAAGAGGTCACAGATAATATATAAATAAGTAACTTTATTAATACAGTCAAACTGCTCTAAACGTTCTACGCTGTTGCCCTCTATGATTAAAAACACAAAATTAAAAAGACTGTGAAGACATGAGAAAGTTAAATGTTATATAAACATGCAGGAAGACACACTTGATGAGGTCTTGCATTCGCCTTTTAATACATTTATACCAATATAACTGAAGAGAAGCATGCATCTACATATGCTGATCACCTCACCAAGGGGACTTAATAACAGCCGGAGTCCTCTGATCAAAGCATTCAAGTGAGAGCAACAAAGTCTGTTTGGGTGAACAAATGGTCCCTCCAATTATCATGTGGTCTAGTGTTTGCCACATGGATTATGTGCTTAAACCATTAGCAGATAAGAGGCATAGAAATTTGCATGCAGATGCTTCCATTCAACCTGAAGTCTGGGTTCTTTTTGGCCCAATAATTTTTATGCTGTGTTAGACAGTTTCTGGTTAGCAACAGGATACATGGTATACAGAAGGTACCTGATAATGCTTATTGAGTGAAACAATAAATAGATTAATAAAAAAGGCCCACATCAGGGGATTTTTCATAGATGAGAAAAAAGAAACTAAATATACTGAGTACTTACTCCATCTACTTGTGCATTAATATTTTATCTAATTCTCTGAACAAAGTGGGATGGTCAGTTATACAGACCAAGAAACTAAAATGTATGGCTGTTAAATAATTTATCTAGAATTTCAGGGACGGTAAGAAGCAGAGCATGCCACTCCACAGCTCTATTCCTTCCCAGAATGATGCACTGGAGCTGAAGGTGGGAAGAAATATTTTCTGTCTGTACCAAGACTTTAGGAAGAAGAAGGCATGGAGTTGGGGAAGTCCTGACCTTCAGCCAGTGTCTTTATCTTTAGCATGTTTTGAGAGAATGAAGAAAAGCGGGTTCCCTTGTCTCCCCATAGATCCCCCTGTTAATGACAGCACTGACACCTGTTTCTCTTGGCTCTGGGGCCACGTGTACCTCATGCTCCTGGGTGCTGCTAGAAGTCTGTTTTGTTATATGGCTGCCGCCTTCCCCGGCAAGGTGGTAAAGCATGTACTAAATGCACTTCCGAATGGGTGATCTCCCTATACTATCCATGCACAAAGTGCCATATAAGATGTCCAACCTGGTTATTATCATCTTGATGCCAGTTTTAGCAGGTACAGAGCCAGGGGACTAATACTGCCTTGGTTTCTAGAACACAATATGGATGCTTTCACTCTGTGCAAAGGATGGTGATGCCTTCCCTGCCTCCCCTATTGCCTCTCTTTTCTGCTCTGTCTCTCTTGCTTTACGACAAGGACACACCTTGGTGTTCCTGCACCTGAGATGGCCCCTGCGGGAACGTGACTGCCCTTTGGAAACTCTGATAGGCTCATTTCCAAGCTGTGCAGGGCTCAGGAAAGATCAGGAATAACTTTTTAAAAAGTCATGAGCCTCAGAGGACTGGCCAGTATAAACGGCTTGTCCCTGTTTCTCCTAAGCAGTCATGCTTTAAGCCATTTCATACGATGTGCATAATTTAACAGGAGTGAAGCTGGCACATTTCTGCCATTCATTTCTCAGTCTGCCCTTAGTTCTCTGTGGATGATAATGATGGCAATGGGTGGAAATCTTAGGGTTGTTCTTTTTCTTGTCCAGTATTAAGACTGAAAGGAATGTAACAGTGACCCTCAGTTTCAAGTGACACAAAATCAAATGCTTACCATTGCAATGACATTTGACTCCGTGTTTCCACTCAAGATCATTCCTGCCACTGCTGATCATTCACCCCAGGCTCCTCCCTGTCCCGTGACCCTGGCTCAGACATGCTTCCTGGGATTGTGACACATGAGAGGGCTTCTCCTGCTTCTCCCGCCTGCCAGCACACTGCCTTGCTCTTGGCAGTGTCACTGGGACAAGAAACTGTTGTTCCCATTGTGCAATGCCAGGGCAGACCTTTCTCCCAAGCCTGAGCTGTCTGTCTCCAAAGGACTTCAATTTTCTTTTGAGTTTCCCAGAAGACAGCATGGCTTCTCCAATTTAACAAATGCATCTGACAAAAAGTTTGAAACAAGATCTCTGGAGATCTGTTCAGAAGCCACTCGAGTGACCACACAAGGTGGGAGTCAGAAGCTTTCAGTCGCCAACAGAAAGTCACCTTGCCCTCGGTGGATGCCTTCAGACACTTCTGCTCAGAGTGATTCACCCTGCCAAAGGTCCCCCGCTACTGGAAATAAGCATCTCCTCTCCCTGCTTTTCTTGAAGTTCTCGCTGTCGCTTCAAATTCTCTTTTGCTGCTTCCTGAGACGTCCTGAATATCTTCATGTGAATGACTCTTTGAACAAGCAAATTAAGAAAAAAAAATTAAGAGGAAAGAAATGGCTCCCCACTCCAACCTGTCCTCATACGTGGACACCCTGCTCTCTGCCCCCAGCTTTCTCTTTTCATCTGCCATAAAACTGAGCAAAGCCACCGAGTTAAGAATTTTCCTTGTGTACCTGAAGGGTGCAATCTTGGCTCAGCCAAATGAACTGCCTAAGAGAGCTGGGAGGGCTTTTTAACTGCTAGTAACATGAATGCAGACTGATTAAAAAGTACTACAACTTTTAGGTGGACATTTTATCCTTTTGTTACCAAGGCTATTCAAAAGATAAACTATGCCTTATACTGCATGGAGTATATGAAAGTTCAGTAAAATATGATAATTTTGGGCCACACGCTGTTCTCTTGGGTATGATATCAGGAAAATGTTTCTCTCTGACAGTTTCTCATAATAGATGAAAATATTCCCTCTCACTGCACACATAGTGCGCAGTTTGAGGCCTATTATTGGAGTCAGGTAATCTGCCTCTGAAATACTGGTATTTGAAAAGCAAATTTAAGGCTCAGGACATTTTTACTTTATGATCATTGACACTGATGTTAGTAAACTCTTTCTCTAGCTATGAAGAAGAGAAATGGCAGGCAAGTTCTTTTTTTTTTTTCCAGTTGCCATTTGCTTTTTAGTGACTGCACCATATGGAGCCTAGTAAATAAACTCTGAAGGTGACAGGATGCAAGGGAAAACAGAACGCACTTGGAATCCAATGGTCCCCAAGCAAGTTATTTAGCTCCTTGAGTGTACTTCCTGATTTACAAAGTGGAGACAATACTGAAGCATCATGGTAAGAATCACAGTTTATTAGAAGGGTCCCATCACTGGGTCTAGCACATGTGTTCCTACAATTTAAATTTAAATTCACAGGGAGATCTCTGACCCTGAAAGTTACATCAACATGTAGTAATAGGTTTGTGATTTGAAATCAGTATCATTTATGTCATCAGTGTTACTGTACTTTGTAGCCCTTAAAAAAGGCAAAGGCCCTACATAATATATGGTGAAATATGGACTAGATCTGGAGGTTTTACAAAATAAATGCTAATTCATGTAAATCACGCACAGACTTGGTCGTTGTACTACATACAAGCATGTGTATTTGCCTTGCCTATGCCTGAGGCCACAAATTATTTGACGTATAGTAGGTGACCATTAAATATGTATTTAAATTATTGACAGGTGCTTGATAAAAGTTTCTTTTATTTGTTTTGGCTAGGATGATCAAACTAGGAATACAGAGTGTGATCAACATATACAATTAATGCTCACACTAAAAAAAATTCCAGCTAAAGGTCCATTGCCATTAATCCCCCTCAAAATCCTTCCCCTCAGCTTGAACACACTTTTCCCATCCTTCTTGCTACTTTCTGGAGCAGTTCTGGAAGTCCTCTTTCATAAATGTATTTATAAATTGTAATAAAAAGTATAGTGAGTGCTGGAGCCACAGGCTGTCCAAAGGAATGGCAGGCTCATAAAAATATTATAGTGGGTCTTCATCCACCATACTCACCAGATCCGGATCTTCCTCAGAGTCAAAATGACACAAGGTAAACAAATCAATGTAGTACATTGAGACATCCTTGATAACACAAATAAATACACAAAAGAGGATTTCCAGAAATGCTTCAGAAAGTGGCAACAATGAAGGGACAGATGTGTTCAAAGTGTGTGGGAGTATCTGGGGGTGGGGGCAATGGCAGTGTGTCTCTTCCTGTAATAATTTTCCTAAATTTAAAAACTCACTGCATTTTTATCATACCTTGTATCTAGAGATGCAGATACTTTCCTCATAACTCCTATGGCTGTACATTCAACAAAGAATTCCCCATCATCATTGTTTAGGTACACACCAGTCAGACTTGTACTCTGGATTTCAAATTTCTTCTGGTAACTCATTACTATTTTGTCTCATTCTTTTGAGATTTCTCTGTATTGGTCTTTTGCATTATCTTAATCATCAGTCTCAACTCAACTCCTCAACCCTTATGGTCGGCCAAGTAGATGTAGTGTCCCCATACACAGGGGTTCATATCATGGGTGAACTATCAGGTCTGGTAATGCTACGTAGATTGAACCACCACTTCTGACTCTCCAGCTGCTCCCAATTTTGGACAATCCTTCCCCTGCCCCAGCACCAAGCAGTAGCAGCTCTACTGTACACTCCATAAGCCACCTATGGGAATAAACATAAATGAGCAGTTATAATTCACCCATTACATTTTGACACGTAAGTGATATCCAGGAACACTCTCTCAGTCTTCACAACAGCTTGGTGAGGTAGTCAAGGCTTATTAGGAATAACCTACTGCTAAAACAATGCTATTAAACAAATCACCACAAAATCTTGATGGTATAAAACAGAAGCATATATTGTTCCTTCACTTGGGGAGGTCCTATTTAAGCTTTGGGTCAAGGTCAAATGCATTCTATCCCCCACTATTTAGATCATGTCCCAGTGGCTAATATCAAAAACCCAAGATGAGCAAGTGGAGGCATATGATGCCACACCAGAATTTGGCTCAAAGTCGACCCTCTACCACCTCCTCCATATGCATGAGCCACTGTGACTCCCACCCACATTCTTCTCCCAACCCACGTTGGCCATTATTGAATATCAAGCAATTCAAGGTTAACAAAAGTAATACAAAGTAATAAAAGCTACTCTCTGGATCCTGTAGCTCCATTCTCATCTGCGCTCTACCCGCTTTGATTGCTGTTGCTGTTGTCCTTCTGTGTAACATTAGACAGTAAGGGTTTGCTTGCTTCTGTGACTGTATCAAGTCATTCATGGAAGGAGGCAGGAGAGCAGAAAGAGCAAAACAAATAATTAAATTAAGCTGTGCACTGGCAGGAGCACATGATCAAGAAAGGGAAATCAGCTCATCCATCTCTCTGCCCTCTAGTTTTATTAATTACCATCGGTAGGAGGATATTCTGTTTATAATCAAAATTAAACCAAATCTTTGGAGATTAAGTTTTCTAAAAGAGCTTAACTAAGGGCAGGATCAAAGAAGGTTCAGTGCATTGTCTCTAATGCTGCCCTCTGACATCACCCTCTGCTAAGCCTGTCATTCCCTCATACACCAGGCAGCACCCACAAAAGGACATGACTTTCCCATTCTGCTGTTAGTTTCTATCACTTTGCTTCTCAGGGTGGGTCTGGCTTAAGCATTTCCAGTCACCAGTGTTTGAAAAGAAAAAACACCAGATATAAGCAAGAGTAAACAGATTAACTCAAGCAGTTCAAAGCAATATTTTATTGCATGTCTACCATTGGAAAAGTGGAAAGAGGACCTAGCCCCAAAGGCAGAGTAGAAGGAGTCTCAGAAGTGAGAGTAATACATTTAAAACAGCTTGGGTAGCAAAAATGGAAGCGTGTAGCCCGGGCTGGGCAGCAGCCTTTGAAGAGAGAGAGCTTTCTCGCTGCTCCCGCTACCTCTTGTGAATAACGCCGATGAGACGAGGACACGGTAGACGAGTGAGGTCTGCGAACCTCAGAGGTAGTGCATAGTCTCTGGAGAGACTAGGATGCTTTTTCTAGGAAGCCAAATTATGAAAAGCTGAGTCTCCAGCTGACTATTAAATGAAAAGCTATCAAAAGAACATCTGTGGAATATTCCTTGAAATAGGATTTTTGTGCTTTAAATGAATAATTAGAAATTTACAGGTTCAGTCTCGTCTCAGCGCTATGGTTTTGCTCTTATAAAAGGAGTTGCTTTTCATTTCTAACATTTGCTGCTTCTTTGGTGCCTTAACCGGCCTCAAAATAACTCCATAGCAAGAGCAGGGGACACCAAGTTTCTTCTTTCACACTTGCAGCATTCGCCTCTAAATTCTGCTTGACTCACACGGCTTTCATTTCCTTGAGATTGTGGTGGGTAGCTCTAGGCTCAGCGTTGGGATGAGCTGTGACTTGCTCTCTAAGCCTGAGCCACAGCACTAGAGGAGCCTTCCTCCTTTCTCTGTCCTTCTGCAGAAATAGAGAAGGCATCCAGTCCTGTGTGTCACTGTTTTAGCAGGAAGCACAGCTTTTACCTTTAAGAAAGGCAGGAGGAGATTGCTCAGCACACTTTTCTCACCTGTACCTGGGAAGGGACTGCACATTGACACTGATTTTGGGAAATATGCCACAGCTGCTCTGAAATATTGTGTGGCCATATATGCATTCACTTGAGTATTGATCTTCCCTGAAATATAAAGACAGCTGTAACTCTGACTTTTGCAAAGAACCAGACAAACTCAAGTAGAGAGAAATTAGGTATGATAGCCTAAGAGACTTTATTCAGTATGAATGGCCTATTTTGCTAATGTCTTTGCATCCATATCAGATTATTATGACCAGAGTTTGATTCTCTCTGCATTTAGACAGTTGTCACTGTCCATGGCTTTCTCAGTGGTTTGATACAGTAGGTGCTAAACACACCATTGAAAGATGAGAGACGATGCCATAGGTTTTAATCCAGTGGATGAGACAGGAGTCATTTGGAAGATACAGTACCATTCCTTCACTGAACTGGTTTTTTATTTAGTAAATGGATTTGTGTTTCCTCAGTAGTCAAGAGTGAAGGTTGTCAGTATGCTCAACTATCCCTATTGGCTGCCTTCCATTTTATTTTGGAGTTAAGTTGCCTAACCCCCCAAAATATTTAAAGTGCAAGTCAAAAATAGAAGATATAGAATTGAACACTCTCAGAGGAAAACTCAGCTTCCTAACAAAATCTAATCTAGCAAGCAGGAGCTGTCAACATGATAAATATTCTAATCTTTAATATTGGTTTACATACCAGGGCCGAAGAGAAGGATAAATTAGTCACATGCTCAAAATTTGTTAAAATGATGGTGTTTGACTTCAAGTGACAGGGGCCCAAGGAAATTCAAAGTGAAGATGGAAACTTTTGGGCAGAGGTTGATCCTGAGCTCTCCAGGGGCCTTTCAATGTGTCGATGCCACCAGAGTAATTACACTGTCACACATGAGCTCTCCCAGGTTCAGCGTTTGTGGGAAGGAATTTTTCAATTAATCTCTGTGTCTTGGCTAACTGCAAACCTCATCTGGTACCGAGTGCACGCAAGAGCAAGGGTAGAATTTCAAGTGGAACCAGATCCCACTTAAGGTAGAAATGGCTGGGTGGTAGCACTGGGGCAGCAGAGTCCATTGGCTTTGAAACTCTGTAGCACTGGGTCTGATCCCAGTTCTGCTGCTTTATTTCTTTCCCAGATCTTTATTGAACACCTACTGGGTGCCAGACACTGTTCTAGAGTCTGAGCAGTTAGCACTGGCAGAGCTTATGTCTTGGTTACCTTTCTCTCGTTGCTGGGACAAAATATCTGATGACCAAAACTAAGGAAGGAAAGGTTTATTTTGCTTACAGTCTGTGGAGGTTTCAATCTGTACTTGGCAGATTATAAGGCAGAGTGACACATGGCAGAGGGCTGCATCTCAGGGCAGCAGCACACAGCTAAGCAACAACCACAAACCAGGACGGAATGGGGGAGGAATGCCCCAAGCACTCTTTTCCTCTCCCTTACCTATGCAAACTATCCACCCCAGGGCAGGTGTAGCTCTCACACCCACAATCATTCAACTCTAATAGCCTGCCCCAAGGTCGCATGAGGCTTTGGAGGGGACACACAGACATAAACCATAACAGCTTATATCTGTATAGAAGTTTTCAAGATCAGCTTCTCTAGGAAACCAACTCTCAAGTAGACATGTAAGTGTAGGAAGATGATTACAAAGAACTTCCAGACTTTACTTCCAGGGGAAAAAGAAAGAAAGAAAGACTGAGCTTTTTACACCTTCTCAACAAAACTGTCCCCCCAGGAGCTCTGACGTTGGGATGTTTCTTCACAGTGGTCCTGCACAGGGATGAGGGGTCCATAGGAGGCATTAATGACAGGTTCTCAGAACGGGACATGATCTTGGCGAGAGTTTTCACCAGCTACAGGCAACTCTGTGGGAAGGTGACATCTGAGGAATCCCAGCAGCAGTGCTCCAGGAGCTCGGGGAACAAATCCTTCAGGGTTAAAGGGTTATCTGATCAGCAAAAGTCATTAAACAGACAAAGAAAAATATAAAATATTTTAACTGTGGTGCATTTAAAAATAATAATATTGTATAGTATAATGAAAGGGTAAGGCCAGTATTTCTATCTTGGACAGGTTCCCTGGGAAAGTCCCACCAAAGGAAGAGGTGGCATTGAAACCAAACTCCCTCCATGATCTACCAAGCTATGGATAACTTGACTCTTGACCACTTCTCTGTAACAATATTCCCTCTCTGCTTACTCTTCTCTGTTTTAGTGTCCATCTGTCTGTTCCTCACACCTGCTAAGTTTGTACCCCCTCCTGGTCCTTGAGCGGCTCTTGCCTCTGACGAAACATCTACTTCCTTACCTCCAAGACACCTCCTCAAGTTATCAATGGCTCAGTGGACCACAGAAGGAGTCTATTTTCAATGCTGATGTTATAGGAAGCCACTGTAAGGTTTTCAGTTGAGAAGTGGAAAGATTTGTTAAAGTTTTTAAAAGAATGTTCCAAGTGTTGTGTGTGTCAAGTTGACTCCATGGGGCAATGACAAAAACAAATGTAAGTGAAAGGAGAACTCATCCCATAATGACAGGCATGGAGAAGGGAACAAGCATAGACATGACTGAGGAAGACTATTTGGTTGTGGGCAGATGAAACAGCTCTGTCTGACTGCATTGTATTCCCAATACAGTAAGAGAATGAGAGGTAGGACCTTAAAGAGGTGGGTGGGGGTGGATAATGCAATAGCTACCCCTGAATGTGGGTGCCAGGATGTCGTGGCATTGCTAGAGAATGCTGAGGGCACACTTGAGAGTTATGGTTACAAAGGAAACGATAGCTGTATGTTTCTGTAAAGACACATTCAATAACTTAGAGATAGGGACAGAGAAAAGTGGGAGGTGGGTGCAACCAGCTCTAGGGTATGACAGGTGAGTTGGATGAAGGAAGAGATCTACAAAGGAGTTGGATTGTAGCATATGAACTGATAGGATATGAGCCCAGAACCCTAAGCATGTGAGAAAAGCCAAACAATAAAAGAAATACTACTTAACGCCTAACTGTGGACCTTTGATTTCTTGTATCAAGAAGGGAAGTAGAGTGTGGCCCACAAAACTGATTATTTAAAGATTTATTCTGTGTCACACACTTTTAAGTGCCCTAAGTTAATCCTTACAAGCCTATGAAGTCAGGAGAAATCATCACCACCTGATCTGCAGTGACGTCCATCTGTCCAGAGCCCTCTAACTTGGTGTGTAAACTCCCTTTCCAGGGACACACCTGTCAGTGCCATGGGGGAGAGTCAACTGCAATTTCTCTTAACCCTTTGGGTTTCCAATCTTGGGGAAAATCTTCACCCACTTCCTTGGTGTCATGAAGAGAATGCAGAGAATTTACTTGCGTATTTGACAGTTGAGATTCTTGTGTGTCTTATTAAAATCTATCACACTGAACATCAGAACAAACAAAGCAGCCACCTTAGAAGACTGGGAACATGCAAATAATACTCTTTAACATTTTCAAATCTTTGTGAAAACATAATGAGTAAATTGAAGCTTGGAGGAATTAGGTAATGCATCCAAGCACATTCAGGTATGAAGTAGCAGAGCAAAGACCTGGCACCAGCTATGCAACAGGCTAGAGAGATACAGTATCATGGGCTGCATACGACATTGACTGTCTCCTCTGGCTCTAAGAAACAAAGTGCTCCTGGGAATACAGGCTCCCTCATCCTATTACCTGACGTTAATAGAGGCAAAGGGAAGTTAGGGAGGGAGTGACACTCCTGGGCGTGAACATAATGAATAACAAAACTGAAGTAGAATTTAACTGCACATGTAAGAGATTTCCAAATGCGTACTTTTACTATGGAATTATGTAGGACTTTATCACTCATAAGTTTACCATATGATTTTTTTTTCTGTCCTCTGGTTAAAATTCCCAATAAAGTGTACATGATGCTCTGAGTCTGCTGTAGGGAGAGAGAATAGATGAGCCTAGGGAACGCTCCTGCTGCAGGGTAGCTGCCCAGAGATGAAAGATGTAGGGGAGGAGTGGGGGATTTGGATGGATGAGCTAGTTTGGGAGCAGGAAAGGTCTCTTCTGGTGCTCCTAGGAAGAAGCAGTTCCATCCTTCCACATTGCCCCATGGAGACAGAAAAGCAGACACCATGAGTTGGTCAATATTAATTTCTAAATCTGTATGAAAAATTTTTATAACCAGAATTTTTCATGCATTGCAGATGATTAACATATCTCAGCCTAGCTCACATTTTCCCAGTTTTAACACTGACATTCTTGCAACCCAGACAGCCTTTCAGTCCTGGGCAAAGAGGGATGGTTAGCCACACATCCAACGTACTGGATATACAGAAATATACTCATTTCAAATATGCTGACTTCTGGTCCATCCATTCATACACTCCAGACTATAAATTTCCCACATACACACCAAGCCATAGACTTCCCATTTTTGTGTAAAAGGTGTAACAATTCTAGTACGTCTAGGAAAGGAAGAAATTTTCTCCTATTTCTGCTAATCGAAAGAACTGGGGGCTGGGGATTTAGCTCAGCAGCAAAAGCGCCTGCCTGGCAAGTGCAAGGTCATGAGTTCGGTTCCCGGTACCAGAGGAAAAAAAAAAAGAGAGAAAGAACTGAAGCCTTGGTAAAATAAAAGAGCTTACTGCACTATTCTCTTTCTTTTATATTCTAAGAGTTTACTACCTGTCAGAATATGTTGATCTCCTCGCTTGCTCTTGAAAGCAGAGTTTCCAACATAATGTAGATGGAGTACCATGTGGACTGACTGAGTTTGGACACAACACAGTCATCTATGAGATGGCTACAGTATGCTTCATTTAGGAAAGTTAAAAGAATTAGAAAAAGCGTAGTCAGATTTGCATTTCTTGTAGCGTAGGCAGCTTGATACCATCTTATCTCCCTCAGTAGTGGTGCTTATGGTATGGAGCTGAGGCTCTACTGTGAATAATGTGGACATGATTGAAGCTATCTGTCCACTAGTGTGCGCCTGCCTTGTTAGAAGAGGAGAAATCCAAAATCACACTGAAGGCATGAACTGAGAATGAGATGAGCATCTATTCTGTGCAGGGATGAGAAAGGAAGGAAGGAAGCAGCAAGCTGGTAAGAAATAATCTATCAAATTATCACAGTAAAAGGTATAAACATTATGGAGCAGGCCACTTCCAATCAGCTCCTGAAAACTATCCTATGATTATCCAAGCCTTGAAAGGAATACAGAGTTTTTCAGTCTTCAGTAGCGCATTACAAAGAAATTCCCACCAGAGTCCAAAGGTTAGACCATGTGATTTGTATGACAATAAGTTTTGACACATTTACCACTTCTGATTTAATGTAGATCTGATAATATCTTATGAATTCTGTACTCACAGCTAGATGAATATCTCTGAGAGTAAAGATCATGAGTGTCTATTCACTGTGTGTCTCCAGGATCCAGCACAGGATGTAACAAAAAGGCACTTGAAGGTGGTATGAAGTGAAGGGCTTGAATGAAAGTATCCCTCTTGTGGAGCTGATCCTGTGTTATGTCTCTTTCACTTCTCTAATCCCGCTGTATTGTACTAATAGAAGAGTTGGGCATATAATGTGGATTTAATGATCTGTTTCTCCACTTAAACTACCAGAAGGCAGCATCACCAAACCCTTAGCACTTTCATTATGCTTGGTGTCCATCAGCTGTGTTCCATGGGGGACAAGTAGAAGAATCTGATACAGCTGAGGTTCCTTTGACTTTGCTATGAGGTGTAATATACTGAATTTATAGCTGGCATTACACAGACCCTCCATCCATAAATATTTCAGGTAGCAAATAGACTTATAGGCTTGTCCTGCCAAGAATAATCAGGACTCACGTAGATAGCTGTTGTCATCAGAGAGAGCACTGGGTGGGGCTGAGATTGGATTCCATTCTCAAACTTTTATGAATTCATTGTGTGGTATTAGCAGGTCACTATATTCACTGTCCCTCATTTTCTGTGACATAGACATTGACAAAGCCCAGTATCCTAGTCTGTTAGGCTCTTATTAGGAAGAACTGGGAAAAAAAGGTGAAAATAATGTTACTGAGAGAAGAATAGACCACCATAGGACTCTAAGATCATTTATTTGCTTACCTCTGTGATTTATCAGAGATATCTTTCCGTTTCTGAGAATCCTACAGGCATGTTCCTCTCTGGGTGAATTCTGAAGTAAGTCTTACCAGAAAGATCACTAACAATTGCTTTTTTATTTGATGAAGAAAAAATCTAACCTAGGTTTCCTGGAGGCCCCTAAAATCAACTAGCAAAACCACTGCCCAGTCATCTCCAGGAAAAAATTTCCACATTGCTTGTGGGTTCCAGATAAATTCTCTTGTGTTTTCTCATTGTAAAAGTAACAAGGACTTATAAGAGCAAATTTTTTTAAAAAAAAATCAAGAGAAGGAGAAAGGAAAAATTACATGTAGTCTTACCTTTGAGAATTAGCCACTCTGAATATTATACTGTATCTATTCCTGGATTCCTTTTTTTAATAAGCAGGTTTTCCCTTGCAAAAGATAAAATTTTATGTCTTGCTCTTTCCCTTGCTCTGCTTCATGACAAACTCTTGATAATATCATCGCACACAAACTGTAGAACTCAGCTTTGTAAGACTGTTGTGTCGCTGAAATGATTCCTAATGAGGGCTCAATAAATGCTGGCTGCTATCATCAACATTATCATCATCGTTACTGAGATTCCCATAGCTTACTTACTGTTGTCTTATGTTGGATTTTTAGACTATTTCTGAATTTGGAATAATAGGAATATGTTCCATGCTGCTAACTCCTTCTTTCATCAAATTCTCCAGGCTGTTTAGGAAGTTGTCATTTAGCAATTGCTTTTCCATGATTATTTAAAATCCCTCTAAATTCAAAGAATATTAAAATTTTTAAGTGACAGATGCTCATATTTCTTGTCCCCATTAGTCCTTCTATACTGAGCTCCAAAGTGGTACATGTGGGTGTTGTAGCTGGGATATAAGGAAGCCTGTAAAAACCTATCAGGTTCTTGATGCTAATTTTCATAATTGTCTGCCAGCAGTTGTGCTTAGAGAATTTATTCCCGTAATGTTTGCTATGATTTAGAACTAAAATGTTCCCCCAAATTCTCATATCTTTTGCAAAGTAACTGAATCCTGGAGGCGCTATACTCGTCAGTGGGCTAATGGTGATTTGAACCCATTAGAACACATGGATGCTGCCCTTGGAGCCTGCAAGGTGAAAGACAGGGCACACCAGAGGCATGACCTGGAAGGGTTTATCTCTCTTCCTGGTGCCTCACTTTTCCCTCTGCTTCCTGACCGCCATGGGTTGAGCACTTTTTCCTCTGCCATGTCCCTCTGCCAGTTTTGTTTGTTTGTTTGTTTGTTTGTTTTTGTTTTGTTTTGTTTTTTTCTGTTTTGGAGCCAGCCAACCACGCATTGAACCTGTGCATCAAAATAAACCTATCTTTCTGTAAACTGTAGGTGTGGGGCATTTTGGCTTGGTGATGGGAAAATGTTCCTTTGCCTTTAGTTATCATCACCAAATAGAAGTAACACTAAATAGAAGCTGGCTCCAGGATGGATTTGGTGGTACATGGATATCAGGTTAATAATATCCCTTAGTTATTGCAGGATGATCAGGTCCACAGTCTCCCAAATGAGTGTACAGCAAAGAGGTGAATGGAATTACTTCAGGGCCCCAGGAGGATCAAAGCCCTCTCACAGAATCCGAGATTCTCTCAGGGCTAAGACCAAGACCTTCTCTGAGTGGTCCATATTTATTTGGTTATCAGAAGGAGGAAGAAGAGTACTCAAGAAGGGTGGAATTACTCAAGGACTTCTCCAAGTAAGATATTAAACTAATAATTCTTAATAAGGGTTAAGTTAATTTACCCAGGAGTGAGATTCCTGAGGCTGTAGTCTTTATCTGGTTGAGATTGGATCTAGGTGTCCTTGGCTGTGATCTTGTCTTATCCTTTGAGGGCTTCTGCCTTCATCTGCCATTACAGATTTTAGTAGAGATTAGTGACTCACAGAGGTTCACTTACTATGAGTCCATCACCCACTTCCAGACAAGTGACCTAGGCTTTGGACAGATTCACAAATAAACATAAAAAACCAATTGGTTAATTTAAGTCCTGCTTGAGGCTGCTTCACAGTAGTCTCCATAACATGGAGAACTGTAGCTGAGCAGTTTCTGTTTAACTAGGTCCTTCTGGACTACAGTGAACCCACAGGAGGGACTTGGGAGGCCAGAGTAAAGGAAAAGATATATTCACAGAGGTGGCATACCAATGTTAGCATACATAGGTTCAGATCTCATTCTGTCACCTTTCAGCTATCTGGCCTTAACCTTTCTAAGCCTCCTTTGTCTATGCTTATGGTAAGATAAAAATGGTACTTGTAGCCATGTACCATTATAATGGTACTTGTAGCCATATATGAAGTTCTCAGGGCAATGCCTGGTACAAAAATATGTACAATAAGTGCAAGCCCCTCCTATTGTTGTCATCAGAAGCAATATGATTATCCTTCTCCTCCCTACCCTCTTCCCTTTCCATCTCCTCCTCTATGTGATCCAAGGCAGCATTTCTAGTGCAGAGAACATCAAGTATGATCAAAGAGAGACTGAGACTATAGCCTGGAATGTGGTACCAAATGGGAAATGTCATAGAAATTAAGGCAAGGGGAATAAATAAAACCATGAAGAAAGGTATCTGTCACAGGATGGAGGCATAAAGAAATAGATAAGATTGTGGAAAGAAACGAAGATCAAGAATACAAGAGGTGTGAGAATTTCACACAAAGGTGTGGTTTTCTTCTAGCTTTTATTTGGCATTTGCCAAAAGTGGATCTGCTGGCCAAAGGGTCCACTATTCATTGCCACTGTCTATTTTTTTATTTAAAAGATGGATGGATGGATGGATGGATGGACAGACAGATGCAGCTCTCAGAATTGGCAAAATAAAAATTTTCAGCAAAACCTAAGTAGACAGTAATACCTTTATATGGTACCTATACAATAAGGTAATTTTATCTTAGGTTTGTAGTAATTCTGTTTTTCTTTTATGTATGACCCAGCCGGGTGCAGCATATGCAGCACGTTATGGTGAAGTTGAATAAATATGACCTGTCTGTAGAAGACATTGATATGAAGGGCTGCATTCCAGATTAACTGAGAAAGGGAATAGCAGATTTACCACACCGTGGAACAATGAAGGAAAAGCCACCAGTGGTGTCCCACTCTCCCTCCTGTGGAATAGAACCTGTGATTTAACTTTCTTTCTCTGTGTCAGTGAGGGCAACTGATAAGACCCATACCTCTCTCAGTCATAAAGTAAGACAATTTAAAGCTTGATTTTAACTAAAATCACTCAAAAGAAGATTGTATTAAAAAGTCAGCTTAAATTCCACTAAATACAGAATTTTTATCCGTAATAAGCAGATTCAAAATCAACTAAGATTCAGATAGATGGTCAAGGTTCTCATCACAGAGTCAGAAGGAAGAAAATCATGTTTTGACAAAAAACAGTCTAGGTTTGATTTCATGTGGATGATTTTTGTTATGTGAATGTCAACACTGCCTCCTACAAACCTCTAAACCGCATTCACTTATCTCTGTACTCCAACTCTATCCCCAGCAGACTTCTTTTGCTTTCTCCAGCAATTTAATATTTTCTAATTGCTGTACTCTCTCCTCTAGCTTCCAATTCATTCTCCATTCTCCCTATCCTGAGGCTTCAGAATTAAAATCTCCTCACCTCCAAGAGCAGCAATATTTGAAACCTTTCAGAAGTTTCCCATAGTATTTATGAAAAATGTAAAATCCCTTACTATGCCCCTACTATAAATGCTCAATGAATCTCATACCATTCTTTTGAAGCAATGATGACAGCTGTAATTTTATTTTCACTCCTGTGATTGTTACAGGTTTACTTGCTTTCCCCACTGTACCATAATTCCACTGAGGCCAGACATACATAATTTTACCTAACACACTACTTAACAAATAGCAACTGCCAAAAAGAAAATTTTACGGTACTTTTTACCCTCACACTCTGTTGGTCCAATGGGAGGGCAGCCAGAAGTAAATACTTGTAATCAGGGGACTAGGTTCTCAATTTCTGAGTTCTTGGTTTTTCATATTACAAAAATTACATGGTCACAAACTGGTGTTCTCTGTGACTTTTGCTGCTGGTATGCAAGTACACAAACAGCATGAACGCTGTAGTCAGACCCTGCCACTTTGTAGCTCTAGGGCCCCTGAGAAATTCCCAAACCTCTTTTAGTCAATTCAGGCCGCTATAACAAATTACTCCAGGCTGGGTGTTTTATTATCAATAGAAATTTACTTCTAGAGGGTAGAAACTCAAGAATAAATCTCTAGCCTTGTCAGTTCTGGGGAGAGCACTGAGCTGTAGATTGCCAGCTTCTCACTATGTCCTACATGGCAGAAAGGGGTGAGAGACCTTCCTGGGGTCCCTTTTGCATGAGCCCTAATCCATTCATGAAGGCTCCACCATGGCAATTGAATTAATTCCCAAGGCTCCACTTCCCGATACTATCACACTTGGGATTAAAACTGCAACATATAAATTTGGAGAGACACAAATGTTCCATCCATTCCCCCTTCTAAGTTTAATTTTGTCATCTGTACCAAATAGGGTGGTTGTGAGGATTAAGTAAATAATAGTAATGTACCACTTAGTAAAATGTCTGCCAAACAATACATACTGACTAAAGGGTGGTGTGTTAGTCACCCTTCTGTTACTATAACAAATACCTATTTAAGTCAATTTCTAAAAAGAAAGTCTTATTTTGGCTCACGGTTTTACAGGTCTCAGTGCATGATCTGTTGGCTCTTGGTAATGTAGCCCATCATGGCAGGGGTGCGGGGTGGGGTGAAAATGCTGATTTCATGGCCAGGAAGCAAAAGCAAAGAAGAGAAAGGAGCATGGGTCCCAACATCCCCTTTGAGGGCACATCATCAGTGCCCTGAAGACCAGTAGCAGGTGCCATCTCTCACATCTTCCACCACCTGCCAGTAGAGTAGCACCATCCTGAGATCCAAGCCAGGGAAAATATCTGTTATTTTGCTATGTTTTCTATTAGCACCACCACCATTACTACCAAATTACTATCCACCATTCTGTCCTCTAGTTACAAAAGTCCCATGACTACTACAAGAACAAGCTCTTGTTAGAGAACAGCCACAAATCTTTTACATTTCTTTATGTCTACTCTTTGTAGATGACTTCAGTGGGTTTTTTTTACATGATAAAGAGGAGAGCACCATGAACTCTTCCAACAGATTCAAGAAGGCAGAAAATGTCAGGAGAATTTTGATATTTGAAATGTGAGGGATGTTCTCATTTACCTAGACTGGGAAACAGTGTATTCATCATATCTATTTTGTCCCTTTCTGTGGTGCCAACAAAGAAGACTATACTTAGTGACTAGCAAGTGACAGAGCCAGTGGATGGTGGGGGTGGAAAATATCTCCTTATTTGGGTGATAATTGCTCGGAGTTTACTCAACATTATTATTGAATTAGTATTGAAAAGGCAATTTCATGCTTCGTTAAGTGGCAAATTTGATTCATATGCTGGGAAGGCAAAAGAACAAATGTGATATTGACAGTAATAATTACATCCCACCCTGAAAAAAGCAACATAAACACTCCACACCCCTTTGGCCCGAAGCATGCTTTCTCTTTCACCTTCTTATTGACTCTCTGAGGACGACGGGACATTATAAGATAACAGGAATCTCTTTGTTGGGATTTACTGGCCTGATCTTTTTGTAAGTAATAAAAAAGTTGCATTGTGTTTAATGTGTTCAGGAACAGAGTTGTGAACTTGCTAGCATAAGAAGGATGAATGGCCACTGTTCATCTGCATGCAGGTCTGGAATGAACTAGAAATGTCCTCTGCCTCCTCAAGGTGCAATCAAACTCTACCCAGCTTGGGTCTTGGGTTTGGTTTAGAAAAAGCTTCAATCTGTCAGGAAAAATGGACTTCCCTCACCTCTAATTCCCCAGGGGCCATTTATTCCTTCCCTCTTCACTTTGTACAAGTGGATAGGGATGTTTTAATAGTGTTTCTACTATGGATGTTTGATCCAAAGACTTTTCATCACACTCTGTCATGTTTCCTTTAAGAAGTACTTTTTTTTTCATCCTTAGGATTAACCTAGTAAATGACTGTGTGGACAGTTTGAGAAGCAGCTTTACAAATTCGTTATGGGAGAGCTGGGGATTTAGCTCAGCGGCACAGCGCCTGCCTGGCAAATGCAACGTCCTGAGTTCGATTCCCAGTACTGGGGAAAAAAAAAAAAAAAAAAAAAAAGAAACAAACTCGTCATGGAATTCATGGTGGATAGGATTACTGAGGTCACCTGCATCGGTGCTGTGTATAAAACTGCAGAAGTTTCTGTTAGACCCAAGTGCTTAGAAAAATAACAACTGTTTGCAAGGCCGTTACGGGTTGGGAGATGCTTATGTATTCCTTCTTGCTTTGCCCCGTAGGATGCTCTGCGTTAGATTTTTGACTCATTAGCCTCAGATTTATGTGAACTCTCCTATCCCACAATCCTGCCACATTATCTTGCTTCTATTTCAATTAATTCATGTATTTTCATAGGTTGTTTTCTATTGTAAAAGTATATATTTAGATTTTTAAAAAAACAGTTCTAAGAAGGTAAACCACAAGGATAACAGTCAAGGCTGACAACTCAGTATCATGCAGCTTTTAGACTTTTCTATAAACACAAATATATATGTACTTACACACATGCATACATGTACATGTCTGTATAGATGTGCAAGTGTGTGTGTGTCTGTGTGTGTGTGTGTGTGTGTATTGGCTTCTCTGCTTTCAAAATATAGGACCATTCTTCCACAACAGTATGCAAAGATCTACTGCATTATTTTTTAAATTTGCTCAGTATCTTACAGTATAACAGGGCTATACTTCACTGAGTCTTTCTGTTGTCAGAACTGAAGTTACCTTCCATTTTTCTCTTTCAAATAATCATACCTGAGTACCCTTGCAGTATGGACTCCTAGATATAATTTTACTGTTTCAAAGAATCGATGTTTTGAATTTTTTTCAGTGCCAAACCCATTTTATTTTTTATTTTACGAAGAACTAAAACAAAATTTTATCACAAAATAATAACCATAAGGATATTGTACTTAATACATAGTGTATTTTTGTCTTCAAAGTAGTTACTCAGAGAAAAAGATGTTCAACGTCACTGGCCATTAAAGAAATGCAAATTAAAACTACATTGAGAGAACATCTTACCCCAGAAAGAATGGCTGTCATCAAAAAATCTAATAATAGCAAATGCTAGTGAGGACATGGGGAAAAAAAGGAACTCTACTATATTGTTGGTGGGAATATAAACTACTATAATCACTATGGAAATCAATGTGGAAATTCCCAGAAAAACTAAAAATAGAAATTCCACTTGACCCAACTCTCCCCCTTCTAGGTATTTTCCCAAAGAAGTTAAAATCCTCACGTTGCAGAGGTATTTTTCCCTAACTAAATAGAGTAATATTTTTTATTTCCCTCATTCCAAAGTTAAAGTTCTTTAAATAAAATATTGAACCAAGTGCCATTCAGTATAATATATCTTTGTAGTTCATGTTCTTGTAATTTATCATATTTCTTATTTATCTTACTTTATGTGTTACTTTAAAACTTCCAACTTATATTTTTGATCTGCTGGTGGACATCCTTACACTCTTTACAATCAAAAATTATTTTCTCATCCTCATAGAAATGAAGCAGCATGAACAACCACCTTTCTTAACCAAAATGAGTAGTATCACTATCTTAATACTTGCCTTTATTTCTTCCTTACTACCTCCTCAGTACTATTAAAAACTATCCTAAATTTTGGTTCCAGGCTGTTAACTTCTTACTTTGTGCCTCTTCTATTTTATGAATGCCTACTTAACAATTCCATTAAATTTCACTGCCATATTTTCAACAATTACATAGTATTAACTAAAAGTTTTACTGATATCATTGCCCATTTTACTGGTATGCATTGCATTTCTGTTTCTCAGCTTTATCTTGCTGACATATGATCTGAAGTTTTATATTTTTGTGTGTGTGTTTTGTTTTCAGAAGAAGTTATGTTGGTAGTAAGTTTTCTGTGCTCTTGTATGTCTAAAAATGTCATAGCCCCATCCTGTATTTTAATAATAGGCATTAACTTAAAAATATACAGTCTTAGTTCTGTATAGACATTGGTCCATTTTTTTTTCTGTTTTCTGTATTGTAGATAAGGAGTGTAATGCAAGCCAAGAAAGTTGTGTATTTTAGAAACCTCTGTGTCAATTAATACTTAGCACAAATAAATACTGGAGTTAGTGATAAGAACAATTTCTTTATGCTCTTAGTTCTGGAAATGTATAGGATTCCTCTTTATCCTTGTGGGGGGGTCAATATTTTACAATTTTGCCATAAAGGCCTGAGTCTTTTCCTGTGAAAACTCAAGCCCGCTTGCAGCTCCAACTCATTTCTTTTATTTATTTGCTTCTATCATAACTTCCATCTGCCTCTTTCTTTCCTTGAATTCTCATAACCCAGCAACTGAGTCTGTTGAATCTGTTCTTTACGGGTACTCGCTTATGATCACTGCTATTACAGATTACCACAAACTTTCTCCTTTAAAACAACACAAACTATTTCATACTTCCAGAGGTCTAAACCTGAAATGAGTTGCAGTGGTCCAAAGTCAAGGTGTCCGTAGGATCCGTTCCTTTGGAAGTGCAGGGGAAAAACCACTTCTGCACCTCTTCCAGATTCAGCCACATCGTTGGTGGCAGCTCTGTCCTTTATCTTCAAAGTTAAAGGCATAGCGTCTTCAACTCTCTCTCCAGCTCTGGCACTCCTGTATCCTTTTTTATTCATTCTAAGGGCACTTTTGATTACACTGTGCCCACTGGGATAATCTCTCCATCTCAGAATCAGTGATTTCATGTGTTAAGGAAATACATTCGCAGTTTCTGGATTGGGACATGGGCATCTTTAGAAGAGCTATTATTCTGCCTACTATAGTAGTCTCTTTACTCTCTCTAGAAATTCTATTTTCTAACTTGTGTTCTCTGAGAGAGCTATTTGTCTCACTTTTTCAGACCTCAGAGATGCGTACATGTTTTATTTCCACAAAGATATTTTTAATTTTCAAGAGCTCTAATCCAATGTTTTTATTTTAAGCAGAAGAGAATACAGAGTGGTCTCTGAAGATACTAAATTTACTTGCTTTTACTTTTTCAGCTTTCTGCATCCTCTTAAGGGATTTGTCTGTTTATACCTTCTATGAGTTGCTTTCAGATTATTTATTTTCATTAAATATTATAGATTAGGTAATTTGCCCCCATGTATGAGTCAGGATGCGAAGCACCTAGGGTTTGTAATGGAGTTCCTGTTCTATGCTGAACTGATTAGTGACCACAAATTATCCATCTGTGGGTATGGATTCTGGAGATAGAAGCCGTGACTCCCTTCAGGGATGGGCTAGAAGTCTTCTTCAGGAGGCATGGGAAGTTACCCTTGTCTTTTCACCTGAGTGCTGAGAACCCATCATAAGGGATTCCTCAAGCTATTCAGAGAGGCTTTCTTCTGGCGTGCCAGAGACAAAGGTTGCATCCGCCTTTCTAATGGAACGGCTTTTTGAGGATCCTTTATTCAGTTACTCTACACCCTTCCTCTGATCTAAGAGTCCCTCCAGAATTTTACTGGGAAGATACATATTCTTAGTCAGTCCTTTATTCCATCTTGCATTTAGTTACTGAGTTTTTTAACAATTTCATTCAATATGCTGTCTTCTCCCTTAGACCTTTTGGAAATCCCTTAATATTCTCACTGTAATCTGTATTTTTCCAGTGATGTTATGATTTTCTTGTTTTTCATGTACATCATTTGCCATTTAGTAGAATGTTCAGTAGGAGACAGGCATAATCAACTATCTTGAACTTTAAATTCTTTAATTTATTGTTTATTCTACTGCTAGGTATGTTGCTGTGAATTGTAACAACTACTTTTAAAAATGTGTAAATAAACAAAGGTTGTGTGGACATTAAACAGGTAGATAGAAATGTGGACCTACTGGCCTCATTAAAACAGGATCTCCAATTTTGTCTGAATGACCCTACATTATTTATTTGCTGATTCACAGATCTATGCATAGGGTTCTGCTATGCACTGGAGCTGTTTCTTTTTTTACCAGAAGATAACCTCTCTTGTCTTCCTGGTCTCTATTGTTTATAAGACTCAGTTTTGCAATTCAGGTTCATTCTGAGAATTCCACATACATTACAGATTAAGATTCTGTCTCATTCAGTCACTACCTAGAGAAGCCTGAAGGTCAGAGAATCACTTCCAGGGACTTTCACTCCCCTGATTCCCAAACTCCTCACCAGAAAACCAGTCTCTCTTTGTGAGCCTCATCGCTCTCTGTCTTCATGAACACTGAGCACTGAATTTAAGTGAGAGTGACAGAACCCCTTTTGCAAAGTCTGAGAGCTAATTTTGCAGTCATCACTCAGAATCCTCCCGGAGAAACGTCTCCCTCCCCACCTCACTGCCATGTGTGCTGGGTTTCTGCTTCTGAATTGAGAGTCCTTTACAGTAATCCCAGCTTTGGGCTTATTCACCAGATTTTCCCAACATCTGTGCAGACAATTTCCAACCCTGCAGAGCAAACATGATTTCATGCTACTCTCAATCCCTTTTTTCTGACTTTGTTCCCATCTTTTCATGAGGATAGCACATATTTGTTTATATATTTTTTATTTTAGTCTTTTCATCTAAAGGGTAGCAGGTAGTTTGACATTACCTAATTCTTACAATACTGATGACATAGTATGACATAATATTAGTAATAAGCACCATTATTGAATATAAGGTAACTACCAGGTGCTAAATAAGTACTATATAAATTTTGAATGTTTTTAACTGAACGTACTAGAAAATGAAAGCATGGTATCAAGTGTTAAATTACTTAAACAAGTAATTTTTAAAAAACAAGTAGCTTATTTTTGTTATGGAATAATAAGTCTGCCAGTTGGTAAAAGCTAATGATGGTCCAGTTATTCAGTGTTATCCATAATAAAGCCTTTCATGTTTGCATTGTGTTTCCCTCACTGTGCTAGGATGACTGCAGCAGTTCCAGCCATCACACCTCCCAACAGGGACAAACTTATATTGGAAAAGTAAATCTATTCCAGAGACTATAATCAAACCATATCCCTGCCCATGTTTTTTTTCCCATTTTTTTTTATTTTAAAGAGAATTTTTTAAAAATGGTGCAGAATTTCAAAACAAGATGATAGGAAATAAACAATGGCTATTATATTGCATGTTGTTATCTTCAAAGTAATTGTTCAGATGACCAGATATAGGCATGTAAAATTGATCAAGCAATATAAGCACTAACTGTTCCTTTCAATAAACTAATAGAAATTAGTAGTACAATTACCTTAGCTATCTTGTGTGTATATATATATATATATTTTTCCCTTCCTTCTTTTCTCCTTTCTCCCATCCCAGTTATTCTTTCCTTTTGAGCAGTTTCTTTCCCTTTCACAATATCTATTGTACCCTTTTGGATCTTATTTGCTCTTTCAGTTTCTTACACTAGGGAGATAACATGATATTTACACATGCAGGTCTGATTTATTTCAGACTACCTGCTACCCTATGAGTATGGTGTCTTGTTGTATCTATTTACCTATAAAAGCCTCAAGTTTATCCCTCTTTATAACTGGGTAATACTCCATTGTATAAAAATACTACATCTTTTTTATCCATTCCTCAGTTGATGGGCACTTGGATTGTTTCCAAGATTTAGCTATGACCCAAATGGCCATATGTTTGCCACACTCACATTATCTTATTTTATAACATCTGTGCCAAGCTCAAAGAATTTATGTGGCTAAATCAAAATCACACCACTGGACAGTGACATGACAAAAAGTCTAATACCTTTCTGTCTTCCTCTGAACTCCCATTCTTTCCACTTATTCATCCAGGATTGCCTATGAAATAGCAGTAGGCTAATTAAAGAAAGACTGAAGAAACATGAGTGACTGGCTTCCCCACTTGGTGTTTTTCATGGTGCTATTCAAGAGATCCCTCTGTTAAAGGCCCTACAGAGTCAGCTTTGTCAAAGGGGCAGAAAGAACTTCAGAGCCACCACCAGCCTGAGTTCAAATCCCCATTCTAACACCTACCAGTACATGACTATGGATCTAGCACTTCGTCTCTCTGAACCTGAAAGTTCTCGTCTTTTTCTTCATGACCGTTCTCTCCAAATCTAGTTGAGTTTGCAGCCAAGTGTATTAGCAAGAGACGCCACTGAACATCGATTATTTCGCTACTCAAAACCATTAATTGCTCCCAGTGGACACTGTTAACTGGCTACTCAAAGGCAACACACATCTTTGTCCTTAGCTTTCTTTTCCAGGGAGACAGATGTGAAACACTCAATTTCTCAGCCTTCTGGCTGGTCGTGGGTGATGTAACACATTGCTGGCCAGTGAGATCTACGTGACAGTCAAGATGTCCATATGTCCGTTAACCCAGACCCTTCTTCCTACCTGTAGCACAGATACAAGGCCAAAAGTGGAGCAGCACCTTCATGCAGTGGTAAACATGAGGACAAACCCACCTGTAGAAAATAACAAGACACAGGAAATGGACAGAGCCTGCATGTCCCGTGGTATCTTGAGCTTCATGCCAGCTCTGCACTGCCTGCCTCCTAATTTCTCATTGCATCGGATAAACAAACTCCCTTCTCATTTAAATCGCAATCTGTTACAGTGTTCTGTTATTTACAACCGAATAAATTCTTCTCTGACCACAATTTCCTACCAAATGAAGTGCAGACCCATTAAGTCAGGATTGAAGATGCCTCTACCATCTTTCTAGATGTTTCTTCCACTGCTTTTACTCATAAACTATATATTTCACCTAAACCAAATCGGTTAGTGTTGCCACCTCTGGCTAAAGCCTAGAATGAAATGTGACCTGCCCCTCAATGAGCCCTCCTCATGTTGCCTGACCCACGCCACATTTAATTCTTTAGCACTTTGGTCCTTTATCATTCTCAGCATTTTCTCATTGAATCATATTTATTTAGGTATCTGTCTCACTGCTAAATTTGTGAGTTCCATTTAGGAACTTATTATTCATCATCAAAAACACTCTCTCCCATATACATGTACCACCTAAATCTCCCACACAGCACCCTGCCCGGGTGGGCCCTGCATATATCTGTGGCAATGAATGGATAGAAGTATACAGGATCGTTTTGGATTCTTTCTATTTTATCTACTAAAGATATTCTCTGGTATCTCATTTGTCTCTGCTGCTGCTGCTGCTGCTGCTGCTGCTCGCATCTTTTCAATCACGATAGGTTTCTTAGAGTCATCTTTCCTGAACTGTTGTTGACCTACTTATGAAAACCTGGAAAGGAAGAGAAAATTGCCTTGTTTGCAGCTTGGTTGGTAGGACTCTTCCCAAGCCGTCTGCTACGCACTGAGGAGAAGCAAGTTTTTAATTCTCTCCTTGGCAGGCAGGCAGATTGGGCTGTGCTCCTGGCATAACTGCCAACCAGTTCCAAATTCAGCAATCTATAAGTGAAACAGAAGAAGATTTGAATGCAGGAAGCATAAACAAATCTTCTCCTCTACACTTCCTAGCAGAATGCCTTCCATGGGCGAGTTAGCTGCTAAATATTTTTGATTGTTTTGAAACTGTGGTTTGAATCTAAGTTTTCAGACAGGCTTGCTAAAATGCTGTTCACTCATTTCCATTTATGTGTATTATTGATACCCTATTTCTCAAACAGATTTGTGCTAATGAAAAGCTACAGGTATGCCATAACTATTTAGTCATTCAAGTGAGTCTAAAAGGACCAAAAACAAACAACAAAAACATCCCATGGATACAAAGATGTAGGGTACTATTTTAAAGTTCAGCCCACTTATTCTTGCCAAAACTATGGGTCTCATGTTTTGTACAAAGGAGAAAGCCAGGAGAGGGATCAGAAAGATGGGGCAAATGGAATCTCCCATTTGTGAATTTCAGAGTCCATAATTCAAGCCAGCATCTGCTGACACCATGGTTTGCCTTGTCTCTTAGTTCTACACTGTGATAGGAGCAGGGTTCTACTCACTCAGGTACACTGTCCACATGAACAGACCACAGCACAAAAAAGAGCAATGATTAAGTAAAGTGCATTATGACAACCATAAATTAACTGGAACATTCTATTTACTGAAGTTTCCTATAAAACCCTAAACCTCTGACACTCAAACAGCATGGCTGGAAGAAAAGAAGCTTAAAAGGAGTCTTGTTTTGCTCTAACCTTTTCACTGGATGAAGAAATAAGGGGAATTGTGTTACTCAAGATACTCTGCATAAATGTAGCATCTATGTCAGCCTATATCACATAGGAGACTCCAACTTCCTGTTAGGGATTAGATTAAAATACTCCCAAAGGTCATATGTCCCCAGTGGGTCTTCAGCAAAGATTTTTTGATAGCTTGTTTTGTTGCTTTTGTTGATAACCTTGTTTTCATAGATGCAGTAAAACTCGCATATCCAATTTATAACTAAATGGTTAAGTGGCCCAACTTGTAAAAGTAAAAATATTCTTATGGCTGACAAAGTTTGATTAGAAGATAAGTAAGCATAGCAGCTAGTCTCCTAAGATGGCCCCACAAAGAACCACCTTCCACAGAAGTCATCCCTTTATGTACTCAATTCTTTGCCCTCGACTAATGATGGCCCCCCACAATCAATAGAATGTGCGAGAAGTGATACTGCAGGACTTCAAAGCCTACATCAAAAGAAGAGTTGCAATCTCCTTTGGGGCCTCTTGCAATGCTCACTCATACAGTCTCCCTCTCAGTACTCAGCCACAGTGCCCAAGAAGTCAAAGCTTCCTGGAGAAGCCATATTAATTGTCTGAGTTGATGGCCCAAGCTGATTCCTGGCCAACGTAGCAACTGTCTATCTTGAGAGCATGCCATAGATAGCAATCCCATAGAGCCCTCATAACACTGTCTCCCAACACTATCACCACACAGAAAACCCCACTGCACCCCACTATTCCCAGTCAAGCCATAGGGTGATGAGTGACACCAATAAATCACTATTTTAGGCCACTAAGTTTTGAGGTAATTTGTTATAGAGCAAGAAGAGATAAGGAAAACATTGGGTCCTACTAAAAGATTATCTTTTCTCTCCAGTTTCCACAAAATTCAGGAACAAGACATATTCAATATCTACCAAGATCTAGTAGATGGTTAAAATTGAAAATTATTTACACTTCCCTCCAATCCTGCCAAAGATTGTGCCATTTCCAGCCAAGTTATTTTTTTCATGCCTAAGTGAGACACTGAAGATAGAAAGATCTTGAAAAAGAAATGCAATTTTAAAATGTCTGTTGAGATAGGTTCTGTATTTTGACATTTGAAGGGAAGAAAAACAATTTAGAATGCTATAAGAGCTTTCCAATGTTTACTTTAGTATTATTCCACTCTGAGCTACAGAAAATAGTAGTCCTTATCCTATGATCAAGTTATTTAGAGCACTCCACAATAGCATGATGTATCCTTGAGAGATCTTAATTGAAATGTACAATGTGACATTTTATTTGCAGTTCACCTACTATATCCTCAGTGGGACTGTGCTAATTTTCTTTTCTTTCTGTCACCTTTCCTTTTTCCTTCCCTCCCCTTCCCTTCATTTCCTTCCACTTCCATTCCTGTCCTCCCCCTCCACCTCCTTCTTATCTTTGCCCAGTCTGCCTGTGTCCACCTTCTCTGTCCTATTCCTACCCCACACCCTCTTCCTCTTTCTCTTCCTTGCTCCATTATTGTTTTTCTTGTTCCTTCTTTATTCCTTCTTCTCTTAATTCATGTCAATTTCTAGTTATATTTTATGGGAGATAAGAGAAAATAATCTAGAAAAAAATCTTATTCAGGGGACCTCCTAAGTGCACAGTGCCACACTAAGTGATCTCACACACTGTGTTTCATTGAATCTTCACAGCAGCCTAGCCCAGTACTGATGTCGTCCCCTACAAAGGTGAGGAAACTGAAGGGGGGATAAACTTGCTGAAATAACTTGTTGGGATTTACTGACCCAAAGTAATTGGTGGAGCAAGGATCTCTACCTTACTTTTTCCTATTCCATGGACCTTGTTTTTTCCATTGTACAACTGGGTACTTGAAATCTGTACATAGGTTCCTGAGTGCAGAAAAGCACACAGAATGACTGCGCAATGTTTCTGTTCATCTCAGAACCCCTGCCTGCCCTTGGGTATGAAGGCAAACAAGCTTTATATAATTGCACTTTTCTCCACTCTGTAACCCAGCTCCAGCCCATAAACTTCATTTGGGATGTCCACCTTCTAAGCATAATTTCACTGGTGATATGGGCCACAGTATTTACAGAGGCTCCATCTTCCAGCAAATAAATATATCCTAACATTTTTTTTCTCTTCTCTCCACTTTTTGGTTGCATTAGTTAGGATTCTCCAGCAAACAGAATCAAATATGTATGATTTATGATGAGTTTGTAGAAGTTCATGATATGATGATTTATTATAGTGCTATGATGATTTATTGTAGAGCTACAATGATTTATTGTAGAAGTTATAGCTATCTTCAAATGAAGAACCTAGAAAGCCAGAAGTATTATTCAATCTGAGTTCAAAGGTCTGAGAAATGTACATATGTTGAAGAGGGGAACAGACTCTAAAGGTGTAAGCCCATATCTGTAGTCCAAAGACCTATGAACAAGGAGAACTATGATATAAATCCTAGTACTAATCCAAAACCTTGAGAACCAGGAGCACCAAAGTCTGAGGGCAGAAGATGGATCTGCTAGCTCAGGTAGAGACATCAAATTCCATATCCTTTCTGACTTTTCTTCTGTTTGGATCCTCAACAGAGAATGATGTCAACCCAACTTAGTGAGGGTGATATTCTATGCTCAGTCTACCAATTTAAAAGCTAATCTCTTTCAGAAATGACTTCATAGACATACCTAGAAATATTGGGCATTCTTCAGCCCAGTCAAATTGGAAAATTGGTAGACTATAATAGATGAAGTAGACGGATTTAGAGGTGGAACCTTTTATTGTAGGAATCCTTAAACATTTCCATCTTAATTTCCTGAGGGCTTTTTAATAAACCAAATACTTGGGCCCCATGTCAAAGATCTGACTAGAGGGGATTTTAGATGTGACCTAAGAATTAGATATTTAAAAAACACTCCAATAATTCCATAAGAGTGGCTCTAAGGCTTTGTGGAACACTGCTTAAAAGTAAGACAAGATCAACCAGACTTTTGAATTATGTGATAGTTAATCTTTCTTACCAACTTGATTGGATTGAGAGATACTTAGGAATCTAATAAATCACACTTCTAGGTGTCTGTGAGGGTGTTTCCAAAGATAATTGGCATATGAGCCATTGATCTAGAGTGGGAGGAGGACATGCCCTGAATGTGAGTGACACTATCCAATGAAAGAAAAAGTGGAAGAACAGAAAGTGAACCAAAACATGGAATGGACCTCCAGTTCTTGCAAGCTTTATTCTCCCTGTGTGGGCACATTTTTCTGCTACTGCCACGACCCATGGACCTCTGACTCCACCTTCTTCAGCCTTTGAATGTGGACTCACACCAATGATTCTCTAGGCAGATTTCAAGACTTCAGCCTGTGCCGGGGCTGATCACTGTTCTCTCTTCTTCTGTGGCTTCCAGTTTCTTGAACTGAATAGTGATTGGTTTTTCTCATTTTATTGAGAGAAACCAATAGACAGCTAGCATGAGGCTCTGAGTGTACGTGTCAATTCAATAAATTCCCTTTTAGGGTTGTACACGTATTTTGTTGGTACTGTTCCTCTTGACAGCCCTGACAAATACAATTTACTTTGGGGGAGGGAATTGTTTCTCCAGAAAGTTTTCATTGTTGGTAGCTGCAGTTTTTATAGCCATTTAGTCTCATCGATATCTAAAACCACACTGGTAAATTCACCCACAATGTTTGTGGCAGTTAAGCTTAATTGTCAACATGATTAGCTTGGAAGCTGCCTACAGGATTAGTAAAACATACTTCTGTTTGTGTCTGAATGGGATATGCAGGCATGACTTTGAATGCTACATCTCGTTCTTGGCCCCTTCCTCTATGATACTGTTCTCCTGCTATGCCTCCAATATGCCATGAAATAAGCAGCTTTGTTCCACCACACTTTCACGGTGATGTTCCAACCTTGAAGCCAGCAGACCATGGACTGAATACTCTGAAACCATGAACCAAATAAACAATTTCCTTCTTTGGTTTTCGCTATCAGGTATTTGGTCCCAGTAACAGGAAAGCTGACTAATACAATGTTCAACATACTTCTAGAAATGGTTCCAAATGATTGGCCTTTAACGATGATGCAGGAGGCTAAGGAAAGATCCTCCCTCCACTTACTGGACTGGTATCAGTTTTAAGAAAGATTGGAGACAAAGTTCCTTTCTTGGATTACTGCACAGTCTATTTTGAGTGCTTCTTTTCTAATCTGCACTCTCTGCCCATGATGGAGGGCTTTCCTGGAAGGCATTTGTTTATAGCAACTTCAAAAATCCTTTTGAAACCTCACTGTTTCTACTCTTCTCATTGCCTGACTCTGTATTGCTTGTGCTCTAGGGCTCAGTGGCCAGATTACATCTGCTCATATTTCAAAGCCCAACAAAGCAAATCTTCATTGTTTTCTTTCACTCTGCCAACAGGTACTTAGCATGCAGCCATCACAGTCCACACACTGGGCAGATCCTAGAGGTTGGAATGAAAGGGAGATGGAGTGAAAAGGCCTCTTGTTAGTGGGCAAACTCAGGGTTTCCCTGATAAGAAACCTGTGCATTCAAATGACACAATGAAAACATTTCTAATGAGAAAAATAGAACTAGAAAGTACCCAGAGAAAATGGCTGTTAATTTTGCAGACGAGGGCTAGGAAGGTTTCCAGGCATGAGAAATGAGCTGATCTTAAGGGAATGTGTAAGTTTTTAACAGAGATCCATGTTGTGAAGTAAAGGAAGGGTGTAGTTGGGAGGAGAAGGTAGACCATCGAGTGTGAGGGGTTGTGAAATTGCATGTTTGGGAAAGAACCACATCAGTAAAAATGAGACTCCAGGGCAAAAGATGATAATGATAACACAGCCCAAGTGAAGACCAGATGGTCCAAGAGCACAAATGCTGTATTCAGTTGTTGGAGCTTTCATGTATTGGTCGTGAAGAACCAGCAGGGGGTCTCTATCAATCTGCCATTCTTTACAGGCCACATTCCTATTCAATCCAGGCATCATTTTGGCCCCTGAAGAACAGCAGGAAAAACATCAAACAAAAATCTTTGTTCATATGCTTTATTGAAGAGAAAGACAACGAATAAAATAATATGTCAGATGGTGCTGTGGGTTGAATTATTTTCTCCTAAAAAGATATGCTGAAATCCTACCCTCTGCATCTGTAAGTGTTACCTTATTTGGAAAGACTTTGCAGACGCTACTGAGCTAAGAGGTCATACTGGATTAGATGGGTCTTAAGTCTGATCTCCTTGGAATGAAAGTCGTGCAAAGACACAATAATACAGACAAAAATGAAGGCATGAGATAGTAGAAGAACCTGATGGAGTACTTCCTCCACAAGTCAATAACACCAAGGATTGTTGGTGACCACCATCATTTAGGAGAGACACTTGGAGCATATTCTTTCTCAGAGCTCCTACAAGGAACCAACAAGTCTGGCACCTTGATTGCAGTCTTTTGGCTGGCCTTCAGAGTTATGAGATGATAAATTTTGTCGTTATAAGCTTTCCAGTTTATTTTTATAGCAGAGCAATTAAACTAAGAATTTCTAGGAAGAAGAAAATACTGAGAAGAGGATAAGAAATACCAAGAGGGTGGAGGGAGTGGTGTGCTATTTTAAATAGTATAGTAGTGAAACTCTCGTTGAGAATAGGACATGGAGTCAAAGAACCAAATGGGTTAAATCTGCAAACCATTGGCTATTTGGTGAGAGAAATGGTCCATGCAGGAAGAACAGCAAATGTGTAAGGCAAGGTCAGAGTTAAGGGTAATGAGGTGAGAGGAATAGCAAGATGAGGAACATCTGTAGGATTGTAAGTAAGGTAAAATATTACTTTATACTTTGAAGAATTACTCCATGCTGTCAATTACTGGAGGAGCCCGAAGGCCAAGCCTGGGTGGCCAGTGAAGAGGCTATTGCAACAATTCAAGGAGGAGTGGATCTTTACCCAGGAAGACAGCAGAAGAGCTGGTGAAAAGTATTAGGATTCTGGATATAATTTGAAGAACAGTCAAAAGGCATTTGGCATTGGCTTAAATATAGAAAGAGAAAAAGATAAAGATCAGGGTCATTCTGAGGTTTTCTCTGGAGCAATTGAAAAAAATGGAGTGATCACTTATCCTTTTTCAGAAGAATGCTACAAGACCAGGATTTGGAGAGAATATCATGAGTTTGTATCTGTATGCCCTGAGTTTGATGTACTTATCAAACATCCAAATAGAGATGAGGAATAGGAAGTAGAGCAGGCGAATCTGGAAATTAGGAAGGACTACAACCGAAGCGGGGTAGCTAGGGGTGCATGTAACATCAATGATGTTTAAAGCTATGACTGATAGATTCATGATGGATGAAAAGCTTAAGGACTGATCTCTGGACCACCTCGATGAGGAAGAGTTGATATCAAATCACCAAAAGCGATTCAAATGGACTTTTGTCGTGGTTTAAATCTAGATGTCCCCCCAAGGCCTCCTGTTGTAATCGGTAGGGTTTTTGAAATATGACTGAATCACGAGGGTGTTATAGCTAAACATGGTGCTGGGAGATGGGGTCTGGTTACAAGAGGCAGATCCTGGGGGATAAGGCCTAGAAAATGTGTCCCCCCACCCACCCATTAACCACATTTCTTCCTCTCTGTTTCTCTGCACTTCGTGGCCACCATGATTGGGGCAGCTTCCCTCCAAGGTTCCTTTGCCATCCACTTTCTAGCTTGGAACCAGCTGACTATGGCTGGAACTTCTCCAAACTGAGTCCAAATAAACCCCTCCTTCTTTAAATTGTGGGTCAGGTATTGTGTCCCAGGGACAGAAAAGTGCCTAAGACAAGCTGCCACAGGGGGAGCAAGAACACTAGAAGAACAAGATGTTCCAAGGTAGAAGGAATCATCCATGGGTCACATATGATGAAGACTACATCAACATTACACTGCCCTTGAGTGACTTTGACAAGATCAGAACTAACAAATAGGAGGGAGAAAATATCACTAGCATGTCTCCATAGGAAAATTGGAAGAAAGGACTTAAATGAATACAGACAACTCTTGAATTTTGCTGCAAAGGGAGCAGAGAAATGGAGTAATGGTAGCTTAAGAAGGAAGAGTGATTAAGAAAGGATAATTTAAAAGTAGATTTTAAACTATAACTTTTCTAAAAAGGCAGTTTGTTCTTGGGTCACAGGTAGGACAACAAGCCCTTGTCCTAGGCTCATCTGAACATGGCATCTGAGGGAAGCCAGCCCTATTCAACTCCATTTTTTGGTAGCTGAGTTACATCCTCCCCTGCTATGGTTTGGACATGGATCAGCTGTTTAGCTGTGTACCCCAAAGATCTTTTGTGGTTGAAGTCTTGGTCCCCAGGGTGGTGATTTTTAAAGATGATGGAAACTCAGGTAGGGGGGCAGTGAGAGGTCCTTGGGTCTCATGGAAAAGTGCCCTTGGAAGAGTCTGTAGGGGCTTCGTGTCTCTTTGACTTCTTTGTTTTTTGGTTTTTGTTTTCTTTTGTTTTTTTACTCACTTTAGTATGTACATTTTATTTTATTTTATTTTACTTTTTTATTTTAAAGAGTAAAAGAAGGATATCATAATAAAAGGCGGGGCTCGCCAAATTACAGATAAAGTGGTAGGAAATTATCAATGGTTGTTGTTTTACATGTTGTTATCTACAAGATAGTTTCTCAGGAAAACAAATAGACAAATAATAGTGAGTTACAGACAAAAGAGGTAGGAGATTATCAATAGTTGTACTATACTTTTGTATCTTCAAAGTGGCTTCTAAAGAAAATAAATAGAGCTATACATGAGTGACCTATTGAATAATCATTAACTATTCTCAATGGTTGTTGTAGGAAACACATAATAATAGACATGCATCCATTTACAAAATAGAATAGGAACAATACAAGCATTACAGAGTTATGGATAAATTATCATGGCTGCTGTAATACATGGTGGTATCTTCAAAGTGGTTTCTCAGGAAGACAGAGATACACAGGAAGGATATAACAAGTAGTTACAGCCTAAGGGTTGTCAAAAATAGCATATTACCTCCTCACCAGTGACTCCTGTCACTGAGGTGTGACGGCTGGAAGCAAGGCCAGGATTGAAAAGAAGGACCGAGAGACTTGCACCTGTGTCTAGCAACAGGCTGTTTTCTTGTTCCTCCATAGTCATGATTACCTGGGGCTCCTCCATGGAGATGATGGTCTGGCCAGAGGGAGAAATGCCCCAGGCCCTCTCATTCCTTTTGGACTAACTGGTAGGATGGGTCTGAGCTCTGGGGCCTCCGCTTCAGAGGGCAGACCAATCTCCAGTGGTCACCTTTGCATTCAGGGCATGGCCCAGGGGCCCTCTTAGGGCAGTTCCTCTTGAGGTGGCCTGGCTTTTAACAGTGGTATCAGATGAATGCAGTCATCGAGTTCTTCTTGGGGCCCCGGGAATCAGACTTGGGATCTGTTTCTCTTAGTGCCTCAGTAAAAGCAGCTGCTTTTTCTCGGTCTCTTTGCTCTTCAACTTCTTGATCCACACCTGCTCCTGCTATGATGTTCTGCCATCCCCCACCCTCATCAGAGGCTGAACCAGTAGGTCCCTCTGCCCACATCAGATCTTGGGCTTTGAATTTCCAAAACTGTGAAGGAGATAAATCTTTTCTTCTTTATAAGAAAGTTGCCTATGGTGTTTCATTAAGTGACAAAAAGTTAACTAATACATTAAAACATATATATATTATAGACACATATCCCTGTGGGATGCTTGCTATATATTGGGGGATTTGGGAGGATTTTGAGGTAGGCAAAGGTGGCAGATTCTAGATTTCCTGTACTAAGATCTGTGGGAGTTCAAATGAGCAACTGAGAAAACTGAAAAGGGACATGATGTCATTACATTATTAATTTATGGAAGAGATTTTTATCAGTCCCTTTACTTATATATGTGCATACATGTAAATATATATAATTATGCATAAACACATACACACTTATGACATAGGTAATATTATACATGCTGTATTATTTTTCAAACTTCACTTTTTTGTTTTAACCAACAGCATAAGTATCTGTTTTAAAACTCAAGACTGTTAGTTTATTATTTCTTTTCAGCCACCGTAAGTTTTCCACAGTATTTGGCCATGGCTATTGGTGAAACTAGAATGCTTCCACCACATACTACAATAAATAATATTGAATCTAATATTTTGCATACATCTTTATGCACCTAAGCAAGCATTCCCCAAGGGATATGTGCCTATAAGCGAAATGGCCAAACCCAAAAACTCACAAAAGCACAATTTTGATGGATTCTATCGTGTTGCCTTCTCCAAAACATTCTCTTTCTTATCAACAACATAAGATGCTCCTCAGATATTCTCCATCTTTAACACTTTTGCCCATCTGATATGTGGAAGACGTTATCTCTTGCTGACTGAATTTGCATTTCCCTGATTGCTAGGGAGGTTCATCACCTTTTCATATGTTTATTTGCCTTTTGTATTTTTCTGTGAATTACCTATTCATATCCCTTGCTCTATTTTTCTATTAGAATAGGCTGCCATTTTCATATTGATTTTTATGAGTTTGTTATACATTCTGAATACTAACCATGTTTCAGTTTTAGGTTTACAAATTTTTTTCCTATCTCACCATTTGTCTTTTAAGCATGTTTATGGCAACTTTTGGTGGTGCGTGGAAACTCCCATTTTTAAAACAAAATCTGTAAAGCTTTTTCTTTGTGATTTGTGGGTTCTGTCCTTGTTTTGAAAAGCCTTCTTTAGCATAACATTATAAAAACATTATCCTATTAATTTAATCCCTAAGGTTTTTTAACATTTATGCATATAATCCATCTCAAAATTATTCTAGTGTATTATATGATAAAGAGATCTAACTTTTTTGTTACTCAATTTATTTAATAAATCCTGTCTCCATTAATTTGAAATGCAACTAAGCGCCCACGTATGCATGGTCTGCTCTGTGCTTCTCTTTCACCCTCTCTCCTCGTCTATTCAGGTACCAATACCGCACAGTTTCATTGTTGCCATTTCATCATTCTATGTGCTCTCACACCTGAAATTATTTTCTCGTCATGCTTCTACATAGGCTTTTATCTTCTTATTTATTTTTTATTGTTGAAACCTACTGCATAAGCAAGATAAGCAGGATTCATACTCTCTTCCTCTTTCCCTCTCTCTACTATTTCTCTCTCCCCCTCTGTTCTGAGACAGGTTCTCATTATGCAGTCCTGGATGGCATGGAACTCACAATATAGCTGGGGCTGGTCTCAGACTCGGGAGGCTCCTGCTTTAGCCTCTCAGAGATTGGGTGCAGAGTCAATAAATCAGGACCACCAGGAGTTCCATAAGTAGGAAGATTTTTGTTCTAAAATATAGTGCATTCATTAAAAAGATCAGAGGTACAGGAAAGGCAACAGGCCAGGAAACAATTGCTATTCAAAAGGCAGTTTGTCACTTACAGCTCTGAAGAGGAAAGGGCAAAGCCAGCTCACACCCACTCCAGAGCACACGAGGAAGGACCCAGTCAGTCAGGAAACAGAAAGGAAGGGAGGAATTACGGAAAAAAACTTTGTTGTGGTTTCTGCTGAAAGGGGCAAGACAGGGGAAGCAAGGTTAGGAGTGGCCACTTTGGAGAGTTTCAGCCAGCTCTGGATCATAGAGGTTGTCCATTGTAATGTGATACCTGGCTACAGAGTTATTAGAGTAGGTTGCTAGAGGGATAGTGGTGTGGTAGATGTGAGCCCAAGAAAGGAAGTTGTGGAGGTGAGGGCTCAGAGTTAGCTGGTTGTGTATGAAAGACATGCTTAGAATGTCTAGGAACTGGATACCTCTAGGAAGGACAGCTCCTCCTGGGTCAGCAAGGCCCCAGCTAGCAAAGCACTAGAACACAGAAAATAAAAGACCCAAATTAGGCACCTTCATGTGAATAGGAAAGACAGAAAATGGGGCCAGGGAGAATATGTAGAAGATTCACACAGCTTTCTTTAATCTTTGCTTCCCCACTAATTCAATATTAATAGTTTGTCCCTAAAACATCAGAAATACATAGTAAAATGTATGCACAGAAAACATTCAGCACAACTTGATGTTCAGTTGAAGATAACTGGAATCTGCCTGAAATGTCTGACAGTAAAGGAATGACCGCAGAAGTATAACTGTCTCACAAAATACTATGTAGTTATCTAAGTTCAATTTTGAATAAATTAAATCATAGGGAGATAAAAAGGAAGTTTACAAGCTTTCTATATGTTGTATGTTTCCAACATATGCTATATGTTGTATGTTTTCTTTTTTAAAAAATGAAGAAAATCTAAACAGACTAACTGGTTATTTTTAGATTCTTGGAACTATGGGATGTCATTGTTATATTTAAATATTTCACAGTTAATGCAATGAACAAATGTTATATTTGGAAAGAAAAATAAATTGTTGAAAAAAATCTGAATGATAGGCTCACTTGGTAGTGAAGAAACAATTATAAATCTGAAGAACTTTTATTTGATCCATATGATGTACCAAAATCCTGGCAAAAAATAGAGGATTCCCCAATTCACGTATAAATCTAGTGGAGAAAACAACACAAATGTTTGGGTCATAGGAAATAATGGATTAAAGACTTTTATGGATGGAAGTCCAATTCGCACATTTTTCAGATAGAAACCCTGGGGCCCACACAGCTAAGTTCTCTGCCTAAGCTCCCTTTGCCAGTTATGGGAGATCTCAGGGATAAATGTCCAAGTTGGGCAACAATATGAAAATATTCTATGGCAGATTGTGTTTCTACCTGGCAAATAGTGTAGACATTGACATTCTCAAATGGCTGGGACAAATGCAGGAATCTTCTGGGTCTTATCAGAATTCTCAGGGTCTCATTCCCCACAACAAACACAGTGATCTCTGAACTTATCTCTGCATTGAAAGTACATGAGGAACATTTAAAAATGGGTTAAATCCTAAACCTCTTTATAGATCTATTGCTTCAGAATTTCAGCACACTTAGATCTTGGAATGTGAATTTTCAGATTTCTGCAGGTAATTCTAATGCACCATCAACTTTGAAAATCCTTGTGTGTTTATACCTCTTTACATTCTTAGAAAATAGAGATTAGACCCAGAATGTGAAAAATTACTAACCAGGGAAAGACTTTTAAGACACACAATGACCCAAAGAAGACTGGTTTTTAAGTGACTTCGTGAAGGTAATTGTCATTGAAAAGGATATTTTTGCTCCCACACAGTGTTTCTGCCTGCTTAAAGCCTGCCGGTATACCAGCACACCTGAAAGTCAGCTGGCCAGTGAAATGGGTGCTTACTTTAGTCCATTTGTTGAAACCTATCTGTTCTTGAAACTGCATAGTTCTTTTAATGCATTACAGAATTAAAAACCATGAGTTTATAAAAAGGAGAGCCACCAGGAGATGAGAGGTTCAGGGAAAACAAAATAATTATACCAGCAGCAACTTATTTTGAGCCAAGAACTGCACCAAATACCTTACCTACAATTTATCTCACAAATACTCATAGTGATCCTATTATGTAGGAGTTTGATTTAGACAAGGGGTGGTGGGTATCAAGCAATCTCCAAATGTCAGTGGCTTAAAATAACAAAGCTTTATTTCTCACTCATGCCTCATGTCCATTTGAGTTTTGGCAGGAAACTCTCTTTCATGTCATTTTCACTCAAAGACATTGGCTGATGAAGTCCCCACCATCTGGAAGGTAGCTGGTTGCCAAAGCTGGGGCAAGGGAAGAGACTGCAGTGTACAGCAGCCTTCCCATGTGTCCAATGTGAAGTGACCACCTTGCTTCCACTTAGGTCTAGGCAATGCACATAATCACATGCAATTTAAAGAGGGATGGAGATGAAAATTTTGCAACAAGAGTTGCAGAATCTGAAACATTAGACAGCGGAGCTAATATCTAACATAACACTGTTATGTCTGATTTTTAAACAAAGAAGCCACTAATTACTAGAATGGCAGATTTTCAGAATCTTGGTAATACCAAGGGTTGACAAAGACATGGAACAACTGGAACTTTTGTTCACTGCTGGTATGAATGAAAAATGGTACATAGACACCCTGAAACATAGCCTGGCAATTCCTTTTAAATTTAAACACATACCTATCAGCTGGGTGTTTTACACTGGAGCATCAATTCTTAACTGAAGGTTATTTTTCCCCACTTCACCACCATCACCACCACCATTACTCCAAGGATATTTGGCAATGCAGCGACATTACTGGGTTAGAAAGTGCTGTTGGTATCTCATGAGTATATCCAGATATGCTACTAAACATCCTACAGTGAGCAGAACAGCTCCTCAAAGTAGAGAATAGACCCACTTACAATGTTAGGGTTGAGGAATTCTGCACACAAGGAGTGAAAATGTATATTCAAACAAAATGCTATGCATGAAAATTTATAGTTGCACTATCCACACTCACTGAAAACTAGAAACAACTCCAATATGTTTTAATAAATAAATGGTTAATCTGTGGTACCTCATACAATGGACTGTTACTCAGCAATGAAAAACAATGATCTATACCTTTGGTAAATAGAAGAGCACAGATGAATCACAAAAGCATCTCCCACAGTTGCATGTTGTATGATCCAGCATGGAAAACTGAACTGATTGGAGGTCTCCACAGTAAAGTGGAAGAGAAAGAGGAAAGGATTTTGTACCAAAAGGCACCAAATGAATGAAATGTTGAGGATGAGGGGGGTCGTCCTGTATCCTAAGTTTGGTGGTGATTATGTAAAACTACATGTGTTAAAATTCACTGATCTAACATCCTCCAAAAAGTGAATTTTAATATACTAATATAGTATTTAGTATTTAATATAGTATTACTATATTAATATACTAATTAATGTACTAATATAATATTTAGTATTTAATATAGTATTTAAATTTAAAAAAATAAAAAAGTAGGTAAAAATACAGAAAAGAATGGGGACTGAGGCACAGCGTGGAGTGCAGAGTAAGAAACAGGACCCAGGGCCCCATGACTGCTGAAGCAGCACTTTCCCAAACCCATAAAGCTGGCTCAGCACAGGGGAAGACGGTGAGCTGTAAGCACAATTTAAATGGCTTTTGAAATCAGAACATTTCTTACTCAATCATGTTGGCTACTGAAAATGTCTTCTGGGGGCAGGTTGGTGCCTTGTTATAACATGACTCTCCATCTGTCTGTGAACATAGACCCAAATACAAATTATAAAGCTACCCTCCCTGCTCTGAGCACCTTCACCCCACCCCAAGCAAGATGCCCAAGGATAATAAGGGGACAAGTTGCCAAGTAGAGGACCCCAGTTCAAGTTACAATATCCTCCGCTAACACCAACATTCTACACACATGATAGAAGCAGAGACTGAATTTGGTGCTATGATCACTTCAACTCACATCTACATTCCAATTTCCAGACCTTGACCTTGTAGTAGTCTTGAAATGTCTTATTCTAAGAGTGACCAGTTGCCTGAGGAGCCAGAAACAAAACAGGGAAGAACTGAGTATCATTGTTTCAGCACACTGTACATTTGGAGCAAGGTTAATATGGTACACCACGTGAGTGATGAGGTCATCTAGCACCCTCTCACATGGCTGTCTTGGTACATGCGGTCAGAAGCTATTGTAATCAGCTCTGCCGACCTCCTGACACTTTAATAACAGAAGTAATTACTATTGCTTAGGGAAAAACTTCCAAAGGACTTGAGTAAAAGATCAGAGAAAGAAAAGCTCAGTTGTGGGGTTTTTAAGAATTTTTTTAATAGTTACTCCAAGAATAGGTGCTCAGTTGGAATTTAATGGAATTAAGAAGATAATCTCAGAGGTCGGACATTACTTCCACTAAGAATAAGAATAAATGCACACAAATGGTTTTGGTTTCAAGGAAATTTTTTTCCAAGAAAATCACTTTCTAAAAGGGATGACCTTAACTCTCACAACTACCACATAGTTCTACCCACTAAAGCCACAGCCATGTAACCTAGGAAGGGAAATGTATAGTTGTCTTAGGAGAGGGAGATCTTAGAAAATGAAACTGTCAACAAACATTTCAATTAAAAATTACTAATAAAAATTCTTACTGTCAATGAACAGATTTCTCAAGGACTTACTATACTTTTGCCCACATTCTAGACAGATAGTTCCAAAATAAATCAAGTTGGTGGTAAGCCATTGTGAATGGAGTCTCTTTTTTTCCCAAAGGGAAAGTAGGGTTGATCAGTATAGGTATAAAAGAGGGACTAATATTTATTAAGAACATGTTACATGCCAGGCCTGCATCTAGATATTTTAGGTGCATTATTCTATGTGACTACATAAAATCACAAACCCTGTCAGTCAAGGTCTAGTTGCAGAGCATAAATACATCTTTGACCATTTTATGCATTGAACTGGCTATTTACAATATCATTAAAAGAGTTTAAGGAGGTCTCCAGACTGGATCTTCAAGTCTGACTCCAGGAGTAAAACTGTAGAAACTGTGGAGCTACTTCCACAGCCACAGTCAGGAGCAGGGCTCAAAGGTCTGCCTAGAAACACAGGTGCCTCTCAACACCCCCACAGCCAGTTGTGGACCCTGGGACTTTGCAGCAGAAAGGCCAGCATCTCTAAAGTCTTGACTGTCAACTGAAAGAAAACTCAGAGAGAAAAGTTGGCTTTAGCTTTATATCTGCATTCTAAACAAGGGCATCCCATTGTTTGAGTTTAATTCAACCATGAATGTTAGCTGCAAGGGAGTCTTGGAAGTGTCATTTTTCACCTTCAAAGCTCTGCAATATTAGGAAGAAGCAGAGGAGGCTAGAGTGAATGATAAGCATCAACTACCTAAAGCATTGCACCCTGTGAAATAGTTCACATTTTTCTAACCCCTTATGTAAAGGAACTGAAACCCAGAGATGTCAAATAAAGCTACAGAGCAGAAGTACCAACATTTGAACCAAGGCTGTCCACAAAATCATCATTTATTGGGTACTTACCCTGTCCTGTGCATTTGTTCCAAGTACTTTCAATATTATCTTATTTTACCTTTCCTGTAATGCTGAGTGTATAAATATATGATCCTCACTTTGTAGGTGAGGGAAAATGGGTTACACAAACTTAAATAACTTTTCTGAAATCACACAGTCAATAATACTTAGAGCCAGCATTCTTAGACACTAAACTCCATTGCTTCTCATCTTTTCCCTGCACTGAACAGCAGTCTTGGCAGTGGCTCTTTGCTTAGCACCTTTGCTGATATACAACTTGAAACACTTCCTGGGACACCAACATTCCATGCTCATGCAGTAAGGAGATAATCCTCTGACGGCCACCAGTGTGCTCTTGGCTAACTTGTGTAGAATGTTTGAGGACTTATGAGAGCTAAATACTTATTGTAGTGCTGTCTCATTTTTTAAAAAGTATACAGCAAACAGCTCTCTGAAAATAAGGATGTTGCTTTCACTCTTTGCCAGTTTTTATGCTATAAACACTCCCACCATGGGCAATTCTAAGCTACCAATATATCCACCAGCTTGCACAGTTTCTGAAAATTTAGCAATTGGCTCTTCCCAGGCCACTGTGAGCCTGCTCCAGAGAGCATTACAAATGGTCCTTGTTTGTTTAGGACCCTTACAAGGAAACTTGAATCCCTTCCACATTTGGAGTTCTGGCATATATTGAAATGACTGAACACTGGCAGTCTCTTGACAGGAAAAGGCAGATGGCAGAGAGAAACAGAAAGATCTCTGAGGGGAAAAAACATAAGTTTGGCATGATCTGGCAGGATGAGCTTGATAATGTGTAAGGGAACAATGCTTTGGTTTTCTTGAACGCCTGGTCTTAGGCTTCTGAGTTAACCATGGCTACTAGAAAGTGAGGAAATTTTAACTTTAGGGACGTGAAACACTTTGCCAAGGGGAGCTCCCGGATAACTAGATGAGTCATATAGCTGAAAAAAAACTCAACAACTAAGATTTCAAGTCACTTTTTGGAATTTTCCCCATCTTTCCTTGCTGTCACAAGAAAGCAAAGGTAATTTCACTGTAGCCAGAGACTGGTGTGAGCACCAGCACTGAACTGATGCTCTGTAGAGAAGACCAAGCAGAATCCCTGCCTTTCTATTCCCTTGTCTTTAACATGCTGTTTCCTACCTGGAGAAGACTTTGTTACTTCTCTGCTGATGGAAACCCTATCCTCCATGTTTAGAATCCATCTTGGATGAGAAACTTTCAAAAAATCTCTACAGCTGGAATTAGTTATACTTTCTTTGGCTTATGTTATGTTTACAGATGTGTGTTTTATTTATTATTGGTTTCATCATTAATTTCTGCCTACATACGATTCTCTGACAATAGCTGCTGAGTCTCTGAGGGTCTGTTGGTGGCTCATTCATGTCTGTGACTACACTACTGGTACATAGCAAAGGGCTTGTCACATGAAAATGTTCACAAGGAATTCCAGCATTGTTACTAATTGTGCAGAGGGGTAACTACTAATGATAGTGCACTTTAAGAAAATGAAGGAGGGTGTTAGAGGGAAAGAGAAGGAACAGAAAAAAAGAAGGAAGGAGGGAAGGGAGGAGAGAAGGGAGGAAAAGCAGGGAAAGGAATCTCCACCTCCCAAAACATTTAATATTTAGCTTGAAATTTGGGAGTACATTTTTTCTTGGTGATTGGAGGGTAAAAACGTAGCTTCAGAGGAAAGCATAAATTCCTTTAGAATATGTTAGAGATTCCTGCCATAGTCATGGCATAAGAGCAATCTCCTCTGTATTTCCTATTTATGACTCATCCTTTCTAGGAAAACACATGTTTCCATAAGAAGTGTTCACCAGAGAGATTGTCCTTGGCAAAGCCATTGATCAGAAGCCAAAGCATTGCTTCAGTCTTTGTGCCAAAGCCTCCCAATGGCAAATGCTTCTAGAGTGCAAACACCTTCATCACGTTGTTTCTGTAAGCATGCCAATAGGTGCTCATATATAATATATGTTTGCTTACAGTCTATATAGTACACACGGATGTATGCGGTGTTTGGTGTGCCATGCCTGAAAAAACAGCTGATTTATTTCATAGCTTTTATGGACTGTTTTATTATTCTCAACAACATCACATCCATTCTCTTTGCATACATATTTTATAGCACCTTGATGGACTTATTTGATTTGACCTAGAGTTTTGATGACAACACGGCCATAGCAAGTGTACATTAACTAACACAAATCATTTGCTCAAGTCATTTTAGAGTGTGATCCCGCCCTCAGGTGATTTGTAGACTGCCAGCTCTTTCACAGTGGACAAAATAGCATAACATGCCCTACAAAGCCATGCCCCAAGAAAAGCCATTGGTAATTCATGGATCAACAGAGCAGTCTCCTAGGAGGGGCTGCTGACTGTAGTCAGTCATTGTCATAATTATATCACTTACTTTGTTCTATGTATGTGCTTTTCTTCTGGCTTTTAACTTACTGAAAGACAGAGTTGAGACAGAACATCGTGACTGTAGTTCAGATTCTTAAATCCTATGTGATCACACAGCAATGGCCTGATCTTAATAAATACTAACTAAAGAATGATTTGAGTGAGAAAGTCTATGATTTGACCCTGAAAACTGCTGACTTCATTCTTCCTCTCACTCTTGAATACAGAACTGCACTCCAAGGTTTATATCTTTCTCTTTAGGTGTCCTAGTGTTTACCTGACTGAGGAGAATAATATCATACCTTAGAGCACAGAACACCTGGGTGTAGTGGTGCTACCATCCATACTTCTCATGTTGTCACCTCAGGAGATTGCACCTGGCTCAGATGAGCCTTCATTAAGATGCCATTGATTTGGCCTATGGAAGTCTGCATCTTGCCCAAGTCATTTGTTCTACATAGGTCAGTGTTCGTACTGGATTCTGGGGTGTGAAACATTCATTCAAGCAACACATGCATCCCTTTAGCATGCTCTCTTGGCAGTCTGATAGATGCCAGGTGCTTAATAAAGCCAGGGATCTGCCTTTAAAACCTCTCACTAGTGTAGCTGTAAAAACTACACAGTCCCAAGAATGACAGTTTATGGGCGCGGGGCTCACATGAGCATTCAAATTCAAGAAGCCGTGCTTTAAGCTCTAAGTTAATCTTGTGAGGTACGTTAGCATGGGTTCCAAATGATATCTCTATAAAGTGCTATGGGAGCCTATAGAATGCAGTGGCAAACTCTGTCTGGGTGAGTTGAGGCCAGCCTTCCCAAAGAGTAGATATCTAAGCTCTTTCTTGTCCTTCGATGGTTTACTCTGTCGGATAAACTGCTTTCTTTCCTTGGTCCATCCTGAGTGGAAAATGACTCTGTCCAGGGTTCTGAAACGAGTACAACTATCATATATAATATCAAGGATCTAAAAGGAAGATTCCTGTTTAAATTTCCTGGTGAGTTTTATATTGATTCCTTATGTTCAAGAGATCTGAGGATTACATGAATAAATTCACACCTGGGGAAATTGAGACCAGAAAAGGCCTAATAACTCAGCCTGGTTCACAAAGTGAGCTCACGACAAGACCAGGGCCAGGTCAAATTTCAGGTTTTGTGACTTTTAAGCAACTACAATGGTCTCCCCTCATGTATGGTTTCACTAATTAGAGTTTCTGCTCCCCTTAGTCAATATTAAATGGAAAATTCCAAAAATAAACATTCACACATCATGCTGTTCTGGGTAGCATGATAAAATCTCACATGATCCAACTCTGTCCCACTCAGGATGTGAATAATCCCTTTGTCCAATGTATCCATGCTGCGTACACTACCCCTTCATTAATCACTTAGTAGCCATCTAAGTTATCTGATCAACTGTCATGGTATGACAGTGCCTGTTTCCAAGTAATCCTTATTTTACTTAATAATGGCCCTAACACACAAGAGTAGTAATGCTGGTGACTCAGATTTGCCCAAGAAAAGCCATAAAGTGCTTACTTCACTTGAAAAGATAAAAATTCTTTAATTAATAAAGAAAAGAAAAACAGCTATATGCTCAGGTTGCTAAGATGCGTGGCAGAAACACACCTATCCATGAAACTACGAAAAGAGTAAAAGCAATTCATGTCAGTTTTGCTGTTATATTTCCACCTACCAAAGTTATAGCCACTGTGCATAGGTGGTTCATTAAGTTTGTGTGTGGATGTGGGTGTGTAAGAAAATAGCATAGTAGATACAAAGTTCAAATCTATCCATGGTGTCAAGCTCCACACGGTAATTTTGGAACATGTGAGGCTGCAAGGAGGCCAGAAGATCAGAAGACATAGTCACATAAGTCATGCAAACACTGGGCAAGATTCCTAGTCGGGAAAGAGATAAATTCATGACAAGCAGTGTCATCTTTTTTTTTTTTTTTTTTTTTTTTTTTTGGTTTTTCTCCGGTACCGGGAACCGAACTCACGACCTTGCGCTTGCCAGGCAGGCGCTTTTGCCGCTGAGCTAAATCCCCAGCCCCAAGCAGTGTCATCTTAACCGCAGAGTGTGTGTCTTTTCTGGGGACCTGCACTTTTCCACTGGGTCGGGCAGGAGGGGCCAGGATTAGAGCACCACATGCCTCCTGCACAGCAGGTCAGTTTCTTCCAGAAGCAGTAAAATAATCATGTATTTATAACCCGGGGCAGTAAAAATAATTTGAGTATTATGAGGAAGAGTGGAAGAGATTCGGGTGTTCTGTGTAAAAACCTTTAAATTCCCATTTCATTAAAAATTCTTCTCTGCAGCTGGTAGCAGAGATTACCATGGTTCACCATCTGTGCAGATTAATGTTTACTAAAAAGGGGAGCGAGGGAGAGAGCAACAGATAAGATGAATGGTTTCCAGTTACAATAGGAAACCAAAGTAGAATGTCTTTCCCTGACTCCGTGTCTGCGCGTGTGTTTTACACCTGTTTCGTTTGAATGTTGTGATAAACAATTCTTATCTATTTTTAAAGACTGAATAATGTAGAAGCTATCCATCAGCATCAAACTTTAGATATACATTTATGCAAAATTCGCTTTGAGTAGACTTTAGAATCTGTGAGGAATAATTAGGCATCTTTGGTGCTTGTCCTTTACATTTGACATTCTAGGAAGAATTTCCCTGATAACTTGCAGCTTGGTTCACATGTTAGAACCCCAGATTCTGTCCTGCAGGACCACATATTGCCAAGTGCCTCTTGATCTGAGTCTAATCAGTCGTAGAAGGGCTTCTCAACTCTAGACTGACTTAGCTTCAGAAGATCATGGACTGGTTGCCTTTCAGTACCAGGAGAGGCTGGTAAACTAATAAGATGGTATAATGTGGGATTTCTATTTGTGTTTTGATTACTTTTGTTGTGATTATTGCATTGTTATTTTTACTCCTCACAACTTACCAGGAAAGGAAACACTGCTGGCATCTCTATTTCATTAGAGAGGACACAGACTTGGAGAATTTAAAGAACTTGCTGCATGTCAAAAACTTCATACAGGCTAAAGTTGATAGTAGAATTTATGTCTCCCTCCTCCCATACTTTGAACCATTGTATTGTACAGTCTTATTCGATAGGTTATTTCCAATTCTATTTGGGTGCATTTTATATCCGATCTTAATATTGGGAATCTCATTTCCTTGAAAATCATGCATTTGCCTCTTGATATGCTGTGAATCGGCATTTCCAGGAGCAGAGAGCATCTTACTTATTGCAATTACAGTTGCTAATCAATTCTGCCTCACTGTGCAGTGTTATAAATGTCTAGTAACCTACATTCTATTGACTTGTGGCCTCATTTCTTACTGAAGTGGACAGTAATCTCAGTTTAGAGGCTTGCTTTCTAATGGCACAAGGAACCCAAGGAAATATGTCAATCTTATTGCCAAGCAAACAGAAATAAACCATTGTGGGTATTCCTTCTATCAAGGATCCATGAGTTCAGTGTAATCCAGGCATTTCTGAATTTTAACTTCTCAAAGAAAGAGATTGTTTCTGATGAGCTAACATTATTTTCTCATTAATTCTTCTATATATGGTTGTTTAACTTACATGAACGTATTTTTCTGTGGCTTAAAAGCTATTTCATAGGGCCACATTTCTGTTGAGCTTTAAAAAGTGTAACCCATATGTCTATCAGCACATGAATGGATAAGAAAATTGTGGTATTTACACACAATGGAGTACTACTCTGCCATAAAGTAGGATAATCTTGAGTTATCTGTAGGAAAATGGACGTACCTTGAGATCATAATGTTAAATGAAAAGTGAAATAAACCAGACACACCAGCTTAAATTTAGCATGGTTTCTTTTATACAACCAACTCAAAATCTAAAGATCAAAATAAAAGATAATAGCAAGAAGGGGGATAGATCTTTCTAAAAGTAGAAAAGGATCAGGACATGGAGGGGGAGAGAAAGGGGGGTAGAAAAAGAAATGAAGGTGTGTTCTGTGCACTCTCCATTATGTTCACACATAATGCACTGCTCACAGGTACTAATAAAAACAATGATCTGAGAAAAAAAAAGTGAAACATCATAAACCATGCCTGACCATGTCAGAAAACTTCCTGGGATCAATTCCGTGGCAGAATGGCCAGCCATGCTGAAGGTGATACGATGGGAGCTACAGAAGTCCCGCTGCCTCTGAAGGAGAAGCCAGGAATCATCAAGTCCAGGAGGCTGTCTTGCTGGGCTTAGCATCAGCCAGTTGCTTATACTGTTATGTGCAGAGCAACTTACTAGGGTGGCTGGAGAAATGCTGTAAGCATGGAATCATCTTGAAGAATGAATTAAAAAAGTCAAATGAGAACACAGGAAAGAGCTGATGCTACCATTGAAATGAAAACTCACCACAAAGGAGCAGGGCTTGCAGAGGGGATGGTTGTGAGGACAGGCATTGTCTCAGCTCCAGTTTACCACTGAACAAGGCATGAAGAGAGAGTGGTAACTTCAGAGCCCTCTTCCTGATGGATGGATGGGGGTTGCTAACCCACTGCTTTGCTGGGGCTTTATTGCCTCAGATCTAGAGTGGAGGGGTCTTTAACCAGAAGGAGTCAGATTAGTATGAAGGACAGTTGAGATGAGCTAAGTGGATCGGTAAAGAACAAGCAAGACATGGTAGAGATTTTTAAAATATTTCCTTGTGTTTCTTTGTTATGATCTTTTTCCTCCTTAATCTCTCTCAAAAGTAAGTAACCAGAGACATACTCAACACACGAAGGAAATCGGTGTGTGTATATATTACCCAGTCCAGCTTCCTGTAAGTGGAAGGATGGTGTGTCTGCTCCCAACCTTACAGACCAACATGGATTCCCCTGAGCAGATTTGTCCAGTATAGGCTGTGGGCATCTGCAGGGGAGCAAAATCATCTTGCCCGTTTTTGTGTTCACCAGGACTTGGTATACAGGCAGCCTAACATCACAGATGGAAAGAACAAGGACCATCGAGTCTCCCGGGCCTGGATTTAAAGCTTAGCCCTAATGCTGATAAGCGAGAGAACCACAGGCAAGCTTTTTCACTACCCCTCCATTTCCTCTCTTTTGAAAGGAGAATGATGAATCCACTTCACAGGGATAGAGTGAGGATTAAAACAAAGATAACATATGCAAAGTGCATACTAAATTCTTTGGCTTTGAGTGCTTACTGGCTCTTGCTCCTTCATCTCTGAGGCCCAGGACACTGAGTGCCCCATGGTCTGATAGCCTGGGAACATGTGAAGCCCACTCTAGAGCAACAAACACATCTTTAAATGTTTTTCATTAGCACAGAGGAATCTTAGCATCTCAGACCCTTGTTTAGTAGATCCAATCATTCAGCAAACTATTATTGAAGAGTTACTGTGTTCCAGGCAAAGACTGAAGCTCTGGAAACATAACCATGAAGCAAAACAGACAGACATCCTTTGCTTTTATAGAGCTTTCTTTCTAGTGGAAGGAGACAAACAAATCAAAACCTAGGCAAAGTTGACATTGTGTCAAATATTAATACAAGGAGAAAAAGCAAATCTGGGAAGTACAGTGAGGTACACCAAGACAGAGTGGTATAATTGCAGTTCTAAACAGTTAATGCTTAAGTTGTTTGACCAGTTTTAGGTGCTTGTATCTGGTAATTTGAACAACTACTTTGAGGACAACAATGTGCAATATAGCAACCATTGTTGAATTCCTATCATCTTGTTTCTTGAAATTTTGTATCATTTCTAATTTTTCTATTATTTTTTATTCACTTTAAAATTAAAAAAAAGAATTTAAGGAGAAAATTTTTTTTAAAAAAAATTGCATCTTACCTCAAAAGATTGCATAGAGACTTTAGAGAATTTCTTTTGGTTAGGAAGGACCTGTGAGGCAAAGACCATTCATTCTATGTGTGTGTATGTGTGTGTGTCTGTATTATGGCTTGTATCTGTATGTCCCCCCAAATCCTCATGCAGTCATGAGGCAGGCTTCTAGATTTATGATTGACCCATGATCCAATGCTGGGATTACAGATGTCAGTGCTACACCTGCCCTGGGGTGAACAGTTTGCATATGTAAGGAAGGGAAAGAGGCTGCTTGCCGCCATTCCTCCCTTTTGCTCTGGCTTTTGCTGTTTTCTGCTGCTATGAACTGTTGCCCTCTGCCATGTGCCACTCTACCTTGGAGCCAGCCGAGTATGGACTGAAACCTCCACAAACTGTAAGCTAAATAAACCTTTCATTCCTTAATATTGGGCATCAGGTATTTTGTCTCAGCAATAAGACAAAAGTAGCTAAGACAGTCTGTGTGTGTGTATCTCTGTTGTCACCTGGATGAGGCTCAAGGGATAAAGCATGACTTCTTAGACCTGATATCTGCAACTGCAGCACATCTGACACCTGCTAGGCACTCAATAATTGTTTGTTGAACCAACCTACATCCTTCAAACCTTGGCAGGAAGCAGTGTGCCCTTTGACACCTGAAATATCAGTTTGCGATAGCAGCTCCAGCTTCATGCCTCAGTGTGACAAATTCTCAGCCTCTGGGTTGCTTATTGATTTGACTAATAATAAGTAATGGAGTGGCAACTCAAGTGATATTAAAATAATGTGTGAGGGGATGAACACTGGGATTGAAATGCTCTCATGCTTCAAGGCACCTCTAAAACAGAGAGAGGAATTTGATTTTCTCACACAACATTTTCTGTCTCACTTCTTCAGCTCTCACAAGTGTAAAATCCCATTGAAAAGGTGTGAAAGGCAAAGGCAGGGTTTTAAACAGAAGCGTATAGACTGATTTTCAATAGCAGAGGATAGTGTTGGTGGAAGGAATTCAGTGAAAATAAGAAACAGTAGAGAAGGAAATAGTACAAGGGATGTAGGGTTTCAGAAACCAGAAATAAATCTGTCCAAAAAAACTTGAGATAATTGGCCAACTCTTTCCAGCAGATGAAGACAATGACCTTGTCTTGACCTTTGATATTCATTATTGTTTATTCACCAAATATTTACTACCTACCCTGTTTTGAGTACACTCTTAAACAATCAGAACATACGATCTCTGTCCCTATGTAATAACAAATTTGGTTGGCCTTTGTTGTCCTTGTTTCCTGGGAGGTAACCACTAAATTTCTGGGATATTCTAAGTGATAGGAGTGTCTTTGTTATTCATGGTTAACCTCCAGGAACATACTTCTGATACATTTTGCTAATGATCCCCCCACGCCAACAGTTAATACCAACAAGGCAAATGACTGAATGGGAGATGGGCACACCAGAAAGACCAACCATGTGACATAGGGCTGGGGCTTTGAGGTTTGAGTCACCTGGTAACAACCTAGTCCTGGGAGAGAGAGAGGGATAGATGTTTACTTAACCACCTGGATGAGAATTTAATCAATCATGCAGGCATAAGGAAGCCTCAGGGAAATATCTGGATATCAAAGCCTGAGTGAGCTTCCCTCCTTGGCACTGCTCTGGATTTTGTCTTATATTGATGTGGCAAGAGGGGAATGCATCCCTGAGGACCGTAGAAGCTTCATGTTTAAAACCCCCTCTAATTTTTAAAACTTATTTTTATTCTCTTTAATTGTTTGATCTATCTTGCATTCTTACATCTGGTAATCTGAGCAACTTCATTGAAGATAACAATATGTAATATAACGACCGTTGTTAATTCCTATCATCTTGTTTCAAAATTCTGTGTTGTTTTTATTGGTTTTGTGTTGTTTTTGCTTTTGTCTTTGTTGTTATTTTGTTTTCTTTTCTCTTTAAAATAAAAAATAAAAACTCTTCCTTTGGGTGGTTCTGATTTGTATGCTGACCATAAATACAGGGCCTCCCTAAGTTCTGTGAGTGTCCCGAGTTCTAGCGAGTTATCAGACTTGAGTGGGAACTACTGAATTTTCACCCAGCTTATCTGAAGAACAAATGCCCCAGAGGACATGCACACGTGTGGCTGGTGTCTGAAGTGAGTATAGTCTAACCGCAGGCTGTGACCTCAACTGTGAAGTTCACTTTAACTCAGGTAGTTCTTCAAGCAACTCCGTCTAGCTAGAGAGACAAAAAGGAAAATCATATTCACAGTGCAACAAGAAAGCTGTCTTCACACTAGTGTGTCCTAATATGTCACGGGAGAAAAGGCAACTGCCATGTACCTTATTATGGATAATCAGGGGCAACCTTCTGGGCAAAGTGAAACGTGAGCTGAATTTAAGCAACAAAACAAGGGCTAGGTGACAGAGACAACACCCTATAGAACAACTCTCAGACTCCTTTCCATCCGCAATGATGATAACGAGAACACCAGTGACAGTTAAAATTCTTTGGACTCTTTTTCATTTAAAATGTGCTTACTGCTCAATGAGCTGCACAGTTCCTACAAAACCTCGTGGGGAAGCAACTGTGCTTTCTATTTTCCAGTGAAGTATCTGAGACTTGGGAGTGTACAATTTGGCCAAAGTTACCCACCTGGTAAGGTGATATACTATTGCTTCAGACTTTGGTTTATGTTATGAGCTGAAAGCTTGTGTCCCTCCAACCCCCAGCACTACCATAACCAGTGCAATGTCTAGAAGCAGTGTAAACAGTATTGGGAGACAAACCATCAGGGAAGTGATGAGGGTGAGGTGCAGGTAGGGTCCTTATGACGGAATTAGTGCCCTTATGGGAGACAAGAGACACTAGAAGCTGTCTTGCACACCCTCCCGTTCTGTCCTCACACACGGAGATGAAAGGCCATGTCAGTGAGGGAAAACAGCCCCTAGAACCAAACCATGCTGGAACCCCACTCTTGGACCTCTAGACTCCAGAATTATGAGAAAGTAAATTTCTATTATTTGGCTCCCCCATCTATGATATTTTGTTAAGTAAAGTTAGGCAGATAAAAGTAGTTTCTCAACCCTGGGTTCTTTTTTTTAAACTTTAAATAGAAAAAAAAGAAAAATAATGATACAAAATTTCAAAACAAGATCATAGGGGAGTAACAATAACCCAGGGTTCTTATACATAATTATTATGCTGTCTATCTTTTGGAAAGAGTGCCTTAGCTCTGGGGAAAAAAATGACCAGTGTAAGGCCTCCTGTGTCCGCCTCTAAAGTAATGGCACACCTAGAGATGTAGGAAGGTGCTGGGTTGTGATTAAAAAAAAAAAAGAGATCCTGGTTAAAGACTAGTCCCGTCTAAAATCTGTTACATGAATCACTAGAACTGTGAACATCTACTGTAACATATCTTTGGCTCACTAAACTGGTTGCCAATAAAGCCCAAGCATCTTGGTACACCAAAGGACTTCCTCTTCTTATCCTAGGTCCAGGCAGACCTCCAGCTAAAGCTTGACTAATACTAGTTGTAAGGAATCAATTGCCTTTCTGTGCAGCTGATGTGCACATCAGATCATCTGAAAATTTCTTGAAAGAGTTGAAATTTATCCCTGTGTGATTCCATTCGTTAATCTTGGCTCTGGCTATAAGAGAATTAAGGTAGAAATTAATGACAACAAGGAAGAGGGTGGCTCTTCTACATGGGCAGGCATACAGGAAATCTTGTAGTTCTGTTGCTAATCATTTATAGCCCTGTATACTCCATCATAGCTCATTTTTAAAAAGGCATGGGCTGGGAGTGGTGGCACACACCTGTAATCCCAGCACTCAGGAGGCTGAGGCAGGAGGATCGTTGCAAGTTCGAGATCAGCCTGGGCTACAAAGTGAGCTCAAGGCCAGCCTGAACTGCTTAACAAGACCCTGTCTCAAAATGACAAAAAATAAATAAATAAATAAATAAATAAACGTGGATCTGATTTTAAGAAAGTCATAGATCTGGAATTCTTTTCCAATGTAGCCTTTGGTGATTTGTCTTTCTCTGTGAGCTTTTGAAGTGTCTAGTTATATACATAAGTAATCTTTTATTCAACTTTTATTTTCTGTGTATGCACTCATTGTTCACATTAGACTTCTTTTATGTAAATCAAGTCCCCTGATATGAGGGGAACAAAGCAAAGCCAGATTAATTGGCTAATTTTCAAAGGCTGATTCTACATTGATTGTAGCTTTTATTCCCATGAATTTTTTATTATGCTCTCTCTTTGCAATGCCAAGAGTTGCCTTTGAAACAACAGTATGGAAAGTTGGCGTATAGAAAATTGACCCAAATCATCTTATTTAAAAAAAGAAAAACCACATATCTGTGATCACGACCTAGTTTTTGTTTTTCCAACTCAGCAGGTTTAGAATATTATAGAAAGAAGGGAAAGGGCGGGTTTTTTGTAGTCATGGCTTTTCCTCGCGCTTTTCGAACCTTATATGTTGTGTATATGTATTTTCTCTTGTTCTCTCCTGCTCTGTTTTTCCTACCTTTGCCATTTTAACTCATGAACTTAGGCAACATAGACCGAGATCAGAGAATCAGATAACCTGAGTTTGGAAGGAACATTAACAATTATCGTCACTCTTGCTTGAAGCCCCTCTACTCTGGCACGACAGCCTCCTGCCTCTACCCATCACTTCTGCTGGGGAATGCATTGCTTCCACGCATAGTAAATCTTCTGAGCAGTTCTTGCTTTTTACATAAATGACTCCTTCCCTGTCAGTCTTTGTTTGCCCTCCTGGCCCTTGCAAATCATGCTCATCCCCTGTCTATCTCAGAGCCCTGAAGAGACTCCACCTGCACCACCCTCTACCTCTGACATTCCCTTCTCTGGGTTAAAAAGAATGTCCCTTCTTCCCCTTCTAATTTCATGTCATAAAAACAGGAAATGGGTACCACTTCCAGGTTTGTTTTCCTAACCTCCCGATATGTTAGTATCCTCTGCTATAACAACTTTACAGGAAGGGTTTTTTAAAGTGTTTACATATAATTGCTGTATTAGCTTTCCTGTGGCTGGATAAAATACCTGACAGTCACGATTTAAAAGAGGAAGAGTTTAATGTGGCTCATGGTTTAGGGACATGCAGTACATGGTCAGCTGGGAGCATCATGGCGGAAGGGTGCGGTGGAGCAGAGCTGCTGAGTTCAGGGCAGCCATGGAGCAGAGCAGGGAGCAGCTCCAGAAAGGAATGGGCCAGGGACTATATGTAGTACCCAAGCCCATAACTCCATGACCCACCCAGACAGAAGGGAGGAGGGTGCTCTAATAATCAGCTAGGCATTTTTTAATCCAATGACATTGACATATCAGGATTAATAATACCTAGTATTATAAACCTAGCCATAATTACCATAATTATAACATACCTAGTATATTATAAACCTCAAGATATTTTATATGATCATCTCACTAACATCCCAAACAGCTCCATGAGGTCTGCATTTATCTCCATAGTCCAGCCATGTAACTTTCAGGTTCCCTGGCTCATTAACATATGAAAAATCTTCAGCATGCATAGTTACCTCGGCTCCAGATTATCTTTCTCGAGCATCACCTATCTCCTGCTGGTTTTTAACAGACAACACATAGAGCATGCATTTGTGTCTTTGATTAAAAAGCAATGCTGTTAGTTCTCACTGCCAGGCATGTGAGATAGCAAAAGCGGTATATACATCAGAGGACAGTCAGAAGGCAGAAACTACATTGAGTAATTTAACAGAGAGAATTTAATATAAATTATGGCTAACAAGATGGTGCGTGTCTGAAAAGACAGAAGTAACAGTGAGATATCACACAGGTAGCCACTGCAAGGAGCAGATGCCACCGCTTGGGTATGCAGAACAAACAGAAAAAAATGGGAATTATTAAATCCTAGAAGCTTGGCTGATGTGGCCAACCTGGGACTCTGAGAAGTGGATGTTATTTGGCCATTGCAGGCTTCTCTGAGCTGAGAAGACCCAAACCCCCGTGGAGCACCAGATGGTGCTGGTGTCTCTGAGGGACCAGAATGAGGCCGGTTCTGTCGTGTTGGAAAGACTGCAAACTGGATCAAACTGCTACTGCCACAGAGGAAAGGACAGGCCAGCAACATGCCAGAAGCACCAAGCGCACACTAAGGGAGAAAGCCCATCTCTCCTCCCCCTCCAGCCTCTCAGCCTCCCTCTACTGCCTCCTAATGGCAAAAATCCAACTGGCAAAGCAGAAATGTGGTTTACAGAGTCCCAGCCCCAGCATCACAAAACAGCGTGCAAAGCTGGATTTGCAACTGAGAGACACAAGCAGCACTAGTGGCCAGGGAGGTATTTCATGCTAAAGTTTCACAGAGTATGGTATCTGTTGTTGGCTCCACAGGACATCAGCATAATACAGCCCACAAATAGTCTGGAGAGGGAAGGAGGAGTGAATGGAGTAGTTAAGGCAATATCTTCATCCTATTCTCGCCTTTATTCTTTCTTACCAAATCTCAGCTCATCAAGATGGCTGCTGTCAGAACTTCTATTCTGAAAACCCCCAAGGGCAGTTTAATGTGGAGAAAAATCAATAGCTGCTGTGCTGTATTTATATATCATTGAGAGACAGATAGATAGATGCATAGATAGATAGATGATAGGTAGATAGATACATACATACATACATACATAGGTAGACAGAAAGATGTGTGAATGCATTGATAGATAATAGATAGGTAGATAGATACATACATACATACATACATGCATAGATAGGTAGATAGATGCATGCATAGATAGATAGATAGATGCATAAATAGATAGATGCATAGATAGATGATAGATAGATAGATAGATACATATATACATAGGTAGATAGATAGATAGATGCATAGATGCATGGATAGATGATAGATAGCTAGATAGATAGATAGATGATAGATAATAGGTAGATAGATACATACATACATGCATAGATAGATAGGTAGATAAATGCATGCATAGATAAGATGCATAAATAGATAGATGCATAAATAGATCAGTGGCACATAGATAGATAGATAGATGCATGCATAGGTAGACAGACAGATGCATAGATAGATGATAGGTAGATAGATAGAGAGGTACATACATACATGCACAGATAGATGGGTGCATAGACAGATAGATGCATAGATAGATAGAACAGTGGCAAGTAGATAGGTAGATAGATAGATAGATCAATAGATCAGTGGCACATAAAAATACATCATTAGAAGTCTGTGGCCTATTTCTGTTTGGATAAAAGTCAAAGAGGAGGAAGAAATCAACTTGCTGCCAGTCTCCTCCCTGATGGAAGGTTGGGAGGAAGCACTGAGGACAGCGTCCATTCTCTGGTCTGTCCCAAGGAGAAGTGAGTGGGACAGCCCCTGACCATCCCCTGCCAGTTCTTTTCTTCAGACATCCAGAAGTTATTCTTGCAGATCTGCAGCACGAATAGGAGGCGCACCTCCTCCAGAATCGAAATACATAGCACATACTTAGCCCACCCTTACAGTCAGACTTCCAGCCACTTAACTAGCTGGGTGTTTCAACAGAGAAAAAAAGAGCATGCTGCAAATGATGTCTCAGGACTGGTGAGGCAAAGAGAATTGCAAATCTGGCTGTGCTCAAGCCTCTCTGCAATTGGATAGTTCTAAATAGGAAGGGCTAATTTCATGGGGTCAGTGCTGGGTCCTATAAAAGCATCTACCATTTAAAAATTAATGTCTGATGAGTGCTAAGTCCAAAGTGCCCCAAGAGACCCGAGAAAGGGTTTCTAGGAATGGGACTGGAAAGAACAGAAGGATGAAACAGGATAAGTCTGTACGGAAAGAAAAAAGTATAAGGAAGTCCAATTCTAATAAATCAGAAGTGAGTAAACCTTGTTGTCTTCCCTTACTACATCCCTGGTCCTGTACAAAATCTCCCTCCTCACTATTGTACACTCAAATTTCCCCAGCCCCCTGATCTTACCTTTGAATAAAAATGTAATATTGCTTTTACATGTGTGGCAACCGTTAGCCACAAAAGTCCTCGGTCTCTAATATAAGTAAGTGATGGGACATTGATCCTTACCTCCAGAAGTAATGAGAAGTAACATTTATGATACTCTTTAGAGCTGTAAATGCTGTTTTGTGTTATACTTTAGTCCTCACAAAGACTATGTGCAATAAATATAATTCCTATTCTCAGATGACAAAACTGAGGATCACGGGGTTCATGCAATGTGTCCAAGGTCACATCATCCATAGATGGTGGAGCCCGGACTTGAACTCAGTTCTCCTGACTCCAGTACGGAAAGCCCTCCCTTACCTTGTGTAAGACATGGCACAAAGAATGCTGTGCCTCTCAATGGCTCGGAATTCTGAGGTTATTTCCAAACCCAGCCATGAGCGTAATCCTAGCCATGCTTTTAGGCCAAATGATTTCGATCTCAGAGAAAAGGATAGCAAATATGGCAACTGGGAGGTACTGATGTTCTAGTCCACAGTGCCAGTAACTGTATACTTGTCCTCTCTCACTCACAGACAAGGCTGGGTGGGAGTGTAAGTCTTGCTATAGGCCAGAACATCTTGAAGAAGAACAAGGTAGGGTATGTAGTTGTTTACTCTAAGTACTTTCAGTAAGATGATCGCAACACTTTCTTCGTGTGGATACAGTCATGAAACTTCATTCAGCCACAGATTCTAGATCCCTGTGCTGATATGGAAGAGAAAATGGTGTCAACTCAAAGATAATAATAACTTTTAAATATGTGCTCCCATTTTTCAGATGAGAACACTGAGACTTTCAGAGGTTAAGTGAGCCTCTCACAGAGGGATTAAGAAGTAGCTTTAGGACTCAAGCTCAGTTCCTCATACTCCAGCGCCTGACTCCTCCACCACGCATCACCCAGTCTAAACCTGAAATCTGCATTGAACCTCCTTTCACTAGTCACAAAGGTCCTTCCAATACCATGTTCTTCTCAGTGGATTTGCACAAATGTGTGAGTCATAACAATTCACCACTTTCCAGGAGAGGCAGGAACCAAGGCACATTGGAGCCGAGTGTTTTAATAATCTCCTGCGCCGGCAGTTATAAAAATGTAATTGTTGCTGCAGGTTCAAAGGATTAAAATATGGCGAGGTGGAAGGAGCTCCTAAAGCCAGCTTTCAGAGGTAGGGCTTTGCCCTTGTAAATAACTTTTATGCAGCCCTTTTGGAGTGTGTATAACGAAATGACTAACATTTTCAGCTGGAAGCAGAGCCATTATGCAGCAGCCCAATGTTTTCTAGCTTGAAATCTGTTCAGGAAAACATTGCAAATTGGTGGAATGGGTCGGCTACAGGGACTCCTTGTCTCTGCAGAGGCACATTTTCCATCTTCCCCCTGGGAGCGACCTGCACAGAGCAAAACGAACTCAAGGTTCCAGGTAAACCGCACACATGCCTCCCCATACGCACTCTCTCCTGCCCATTTTTTTTCTACTTTTAATGCCCACAGCTCTTCCTTCTCTCTCTCTAAAATGGAACATATGGTCTCCTTTTATTTTTACTCTTCTTCAAAGAAAACTACAAGCTGAGGATTCCAGGTGCGTACCTGCAATCCAGGAACTCACATCATTTACATTTCTGATAGAGGTTCCCAGAGAGATGAATGATGAGTCAGTTCTGTCTCTCTCTGCTTCTCAATTTCCATAATAATGTAGTTACAGTTGCAGATCGTTCTGATGAATATTCAGGAGAAGACAGTATGAAGTCACGCAGTCCTCTTCCCCCTGAATTTCAGAGGATCCTCCAAAGATGGAGTGATTGGTGCTAAAAAGAAAACCCTGGAGTTTCTCATCCAATCTCAACCAGCGCTGTGCTAAAACGCCTATTTTCTAAGGGGAGACACATCACAGAATCAGAAAGGTCATTATTCTGCTTGCTCCTGGGAACAAGACAAGAAATCGTAAAATTATGAAAGGAGGAGACTGTGCTGTGTCCTCTGCTGTCTCTTATATCACTCAGATCGTAAAGATACACTGTCCTGTTTGGATCATCATAGGAGGAACAAAAAGAACTTTGCTCTTCTCCCAAACATAATAGTAATCTGTTGTTAGAATTAAAAAAAAAAAAAAAGAAAAAAAAAAAGGAGCACGAGGGGCCCTGCCATATCATGGCAGGGAAATTGGGCCAGTATCATGACCTGAAACAGCTCATCATGGTGTAATGTCTCACAGCAGGATGCAGGGTATTCCTAAGAATGAGCCTGGAAGAGCTATACTAGTCGTGGTGCTTTTCATCCCGAGCTCTTCCCATTAAAATGGCAGGTCATGTTCTTGGCTGATAAAATCTGTAGCACATGGTGGAAGGTGTATCCCGCTGAGGAGAGCAAAGCATCCTGTGATTCCAGTAGCCTGTTCCTCAGTCCTTGCTGTAAGGTAATGTGAAGATTGTGTCCCTTCCCAGAAGCTCAGCGTCCTCAGCTATAAAATGAGGATAACAGTATGTATTTGAGAGCATGGTGGTAAGGAGTGGAGGTGATCACAACTATGCAATGCCTGGTGGCAGCAGATGTTGACACATTATTAATATTGTTGTGTATGTTCTCTGAAGAAAAAGCAATCATGGGGCTGGGGATTTAGCTCAGTGGCACAGTGCCTGCCTGGCAAGCGCAAGGTCATGAGTTTGATTCCCGGTACTGGAAAAAAAAACAAAAAAAACGAAAAAAAGAAAAAAAAGAAAAGAAAAAGCAATCATTCTGATTCATTCAGAGGATAGTGTTTTATATCTTTATATTTTAAATTTTATTTTTATTTCTCTGAAAATAGTTTTATATTTAAAAATTTTAAGGAAAAATAAAATGTCTTTGGTCTTTTCCTTAAATTTTTGAACACTAGTTTATTTTTATTTTGTATACACAATGGGGCATTACTATGCCGTAAGGCAGGATAAACTCAAAGCATTAAAGGCAAATGAATGCAACTTGAGAACAGAATGTCAAGTAAATAAGTCAGACACACAGGTTAAATATCACATGGTTTCTCTTATATGATATACATATATGTATATATTTATACCCCTTTGATTTTAAGAATATATATTATCTATTATCATTATATATTATATATCACACATTGTATATTATATATTATACATTGTATATTATATATTGTTATATTACTGTATTTTTATGTATTATATGGATATATTCTCAAAATAGAAGATAAATAGGGAGAAGTTCAAATAATTCCCCAAATTGTTTATTCTACTGTTCCAGAAATATTTTCATACATGTGCTAATTTGTGTCATTTACACTAGCAGATTCTCTTAATTCACTGAAAAGAAAGTTTTGTGCTGCCGTTTGTTTCTTCTTTACAAGTCTTTTTCTTCTATGTCTTATACTCTGGGTAACTTCTTTTAAAATTAAGACATTCAGTGTATTAACTGTTGTTACACATTGTGTTACCATAAGATTTTGTTATATCTCTTTCATTAAATACAGAGGAAAATATTTCGAACCCTTGATTTACCTCCTAGTCACGTCACGCCCTCCGCAAAGCCCGGATGTTACTGTGCACTGCAGTAGGATCAAATCCATCTCCCTGTGTCTGCATCTCTTCCCACGCAACACGCGTGCGGACGCACTTGAAGCCCACAGTCCAGCCCTCGCCCATGCTGGGCTATTGTCCAGAACCACAGACTTTGCCTATCCTGCCCCAGTCACCTAGAGGGCCACTTCTTCCCGCTCCCGATGTTGGATCTATAAACAGCCGGTTCAGCTCCATCTATGCCCCAGCCCTCGGGCCTTTCTTCTACAGGCCTCTACTTCAACCTCCTCCAACCTGGACTCTCTCTGGGCCTCTGTCCCCAGCCATCCACACACGCAGCCTCCTAGTGAAGGGTCTTGCGGCTTTCTGTGTGCCCCCTGAGAGTCTTAGAACCCCCAGAGGATGTGACTTGCGGTCCATTCAGCTCCGCGTTCCTCCCAGCTGTGAACTAAGTCAGGGGACGTTGATGTGAGCTGAAGTTTAGGGTTTCTGCTGCCAAGCACTGCTCTAAATTTCCTAGTTGTTCGTTCGTGATTTGTGTGTCTTGTCGTTATTTTCACGCTCCTTGGCGGCCACTTACTTTACAACTGCCTGTCTTTCTATATTAGGCATCTCTAGACTCCTTGTGGTCTCACATAAAGCATTCAGGGATTGGGGGAGTTGTTGTTGCTGTCATTTTACTGAACTGTCTCCCTTACCTATTTTCCTTTGGGTGACCCTTTAAATAACCCGAATTAGCATCAGGAAACAAACTGTGAGTTTAGAATTCAGAGTGTCTGCCAGTGGTTCTGTGTGGAGTAAAAAAATAAAATCTGTGATGCACTAGGACTAGCTCTGCTTTGGAAAAGCTGTTTCTAAAAAGCAGGTTGGTCCTTCTGCAGGCAGAAAGTTCTAAAGAGCAGAAGACCAGGGCAAAAGAGCAACGGACAGGTCAGAAAGGCCTGACGCACTGCAAAGCATTGCAAAGCCCAGGCTGCCCATATCATCTCCAAGCTAAGCCTCGCACATTTGCCCTGGACATGGGCACACACTTGTTCAGAGCAGGAGGAACCAACCTATCTCCTCCCTCCTATTGCTGGTGGACTGGGTAACTGGGTCCAAAGAGGAGCAAACCAGCCCATGTCCTGGAGGTAATTAGGGACGGAAGCAGGACCGGGCCATGGGTCCTCAGGCTCCAAGCTCCTTCCTCTGCAATAACCTACACCTTCTTCCCATTCACAGATTATTCATTTCACCATTTTAAGAATCCCTTAAGCCATTGGCTCTTTTCACTTTGAGATGGCACCAGATTTGAACACTATGAAACTCTGACTCCGCCAGGGATGAGGGGGCTGCCAGCACCCGGCAGCACCTGATCACCCTCACATGTCCCAGACCAGCAGAGAGCTGGGCCAGGGTGCACCTGTGCGGGCACAGCTCTTCAGGGCGCTGTGGTCTGGGCTTAGGCTCTGCTTTTGCTTCTTTGTGTTTCTTTCCTTTGCAGCAAGGAAAAAACATCCTGGTTGTTTGTATGTAGATATACCGCAGTATATTTTGCATTTCGCATTACTGATATTGAGGTGCCTTATTGTCTGTGGTATGCAACACTTTAATCCTAAACATTTTTCTTAAAAAAATGTTTGAATAATGGTGCATATTAAAGTCTTGTGAATTTGAAAAGGCTGTGGTAGTTTGGAATTTACAATTTGTTCTCGGAGAATAATAAAAACTACTGTACCTGGAAGGCTTGTAGATCGCACACCACAAGGTTGGTTGGTTGCACGAATTTATCCCTTCTTCATAATTACTCTTCAAGCTACCTTTATTCCCTGTTTTCTAGGGCAGGAAGGTAAGATTAGGTAATTGTGGCACTCACAGTGCAGTAGGAGTCAGTCATGTGCCAAACTGACCTTCTCTTCCACTCTCCTCTGGTTGGGCTTTGCTGTCTCCCCACAACCTAATGGGCAGCAGAAAGGGCCAAATGAGAACAAAGACTTTGGAAATACCTTGGACCAGGTACTCAGCCTGTGTGTGCTCTCATTGTCTCATCTATGAAACAGGGATGAAAATAGCATGAGGCAGTTGTGAGGGTGAAGTGAGATCAGCTGTGAAAAGCACTTGGAACGCTGACCCCACCCACACCAAGTGCCCAAGAAATGTGAGTGACCGCATCGTACCCTGGTTGGCTGAATCCCCCATGAGCACCTCTGAATGGCTTCCAGCCTCTTCTCTCAGGTTGTAAGCCATATGCACAGAAGCCTCTGCCGTGCCTGTATCGTATACCTTCTTCTGAAGCAAAAAGATGGGAGTCACAGTCTCAAGGACTCTCAACAGTCAGGGAAGATGGCTTGAGCAGAGCATGCCTTCCTCAGAGCTGATGGCCTTAAAACAGGACTCCTCTGTTCATCCAGATTCCCCAGGCAAAAGGTGATCTGCCCATGCCACTTTCCCTTGAAAACTATACTTGTCAGTACTAACACACCCAAGAGCTTTACTACCTACTGCCCATTTAAAACTGCACGAAAAAGCATTTCACCCTTCACCAGTGGAACATTTTCCAGCCACAATTTTCTATTGCTGCACAATGCCTGGTCCTAATTCCATATCTCCTTCATGACCAGAGGCAGTCTGACCTCACCAAAATTTAGCAGTGCCCAGCAAAGGTGACGTTGCTGCTACCCTTGCTGTGTGAACTCATTCACCTGGACCTCAGTTTCTCATTCTGGACCGCAGGTTGGCCAGAGTCACTTCCTTAGAAGAAATAGTGAAAGAAGGTTATTAAACAAGCCAACAAGTGACATTCCTTCCAAATCCTGGTAGAGAGAGGAAGGTCCAAGGTCCAGTGCATGGGACCAGAAGGTGAACATCTGAAGTGTGTCTAAGGACGGGTGCACAGACTTAATCTGCAAACTGTTTGTACAGCGGGTCACCAAAGCCAGGAGAGCCTGAAATGGACATAAAGTGTACACAGGCACAGAGAACCTCAGAACAAAGAGTCCAACAGAATGCAGCTTGGAGTGAATGCTCCAGGAGGTGATGCAGGCTAAACCCGTAGTCAGGGGTTTGTGCCTCTGTTGGGTTGCAGGCATTTAAAGAACTCAGTGGGCCAGACACTCCAGGTAGGCAGTTCTCTCTACACTCCATTGTGGGACCACTAACCAATCAGGAGAAGGCAGCCAAGCTCCAGGCCACATTTACCTGGTGGGCCCAACCCACCTTTATGCAAAACAACCCGCAATATCAGGACTTCTAACTTTATTAGACTGCCTCAGTAATCCATCACTCCAGTCCCTACCTAGCAGTTTCTGTGAATTTTATTTTACTCTTGAATATCACCACCAGGACCTTTTTAATATTCTCCTTTTTATTAAGCAAGTAAGATGTTAGTATTCAGGTTAGCATCTTGCAATAAAGCAGACTCAAGCTCAAGGATGTACGGTAAAGCGCCCCTATTTCTAAACAGAGTGCTTTTTTCATTTTAAATAAAACAGGTGAGGCAGATTAGAATTCCTAAATTAAACATTGGTAAAACTAGTATTCTGTTAAGAATTAGAGGAATGGAGAATAACTGAATTATGCAAGTCTGTAATCTACAAGTAGCAAATTTTAAAAGCACTGATAAATAAATAAATTTGATGGAGCACCTACTTTGTAGCCTTGTGCTAAGGGAATCAGCCGCCTTACCTCAATAAACTTTCACAAAAACTCTATAAGATGAGGGTTAGGGTTACGTATAGTGGAACTTGGGTTTAGAACATAGATTCCCCAGTACAACATGGCTCTTCAGAGGCAGACCTAGAATTTAAATCTATTTACTTCTGAGTCCAGAACCCAACTGCTTAATGAACACAGCATTTAAGTCCAGACCTGAATTTGAATTTCAAGTGCATGACTTTGACCAAATTACTTAAACCCTCTCCATCTATAATCTGGAGATTCATTATCTCTACCTTAATTTCTGGGATTACTAAATTAAATAATATATCAACAAGTACCTAGTACTATAATAGTGATATAATTGATACATTATTCGCCACTTGAAGGTTGTTACTTAAATCTTACCATAATTCAGAAAACCAATGGAAACATTTTGCAGTTTCTCTGACAAGCAATCACCACGCACCGTGATAGTGTGAAGGCCACAGACAAACTCAGTCCCCTTCCCTCCAACTCAGTGAAGTTGTTGTCTGCTTTTTCAGGGCTGGACCATGGTCATGGGTCTGGACTGGTTCTGCAGCAGCTGTGGTCATGGACTGAGCCCACCCATGTCCAGAGTGTCTGCAACCAGGGACAAATGAAGTTTACAAGTGATAGACATGGGGTGGCATGGTCCAGGTTCCTGCTCTGGCCCTGGGAGGTTTGAAGGCTGCATTGTTCTGGGTCCTCTTTAGAGCATGTTGCCTTTCTATTTCTCATACTTACTTATATGGCTCAAAGAAGGACGGCAGATTAAAAACTCCTTTCAAATAGGAGCTTTCATTGTGTGTGAATTTCTGGCAGTAAACTAGATAGAAAGATTTTCTTTAATTTCTCCCAAAATAACAGGATTTGATCAAAATGGATCACAGATCTAAAGGTTAAAACAGAAACAATAAATCTGCTGGAAGAGAAAATAGGTAGAACTCTTGAAGATATTGGTGTAGGCAAAAACTTTATGAACAAAACACGAATCACACAGGAACTATTACAAAGAATCAACAACTGGGATCTCACCTTATTAAAAAGCTTTTGCACAGCAAGGGAAACCACCAACAGAGTGAAGAGACAACCCACAGTGTGGAAAAAAATTTTGCCAGTTGTTCCTATGATTTTGCCTTAGTTCTTATGAAGGACTAATATCTAGAACTAATATCTAGTATAAAGAACTCAAAAAAAATCAAATTTAAAGACCAATCCAAAAATAAACACCTGAGATGAATAGATGCTTCTCAGATGAAGAAGTATAAATGGAAAATATATGAAAAAATGTTCAACATCATTCTCTTGGTCATTCAAGAGATGCAAATTAAACCCACACTAGATTCCATCTCACTCCAGAAAGAATGGCTATTATCAAGAAATCAACCAATAACAAATGCTGGCGGGGCTGTGAGGAAAAAGAAAGCTCACTTCACTGTTAGTGGGGGTGTAGACTGGTGCAATCACTATGGAATCAGTGTGCAGATTTCTCAAAAAAACTAAAACCAGAAGTTCCATTTGACTCAGCTATTCCCCATCTCGGTATTTTCCCAAAAGAATTAAAAGCATCATACCACTAGGGGCTGGGGATTTAGCTCAGCTGCAAAAGCACCTGCCTGGCATGTGCAAGGTCCTGAGTTCGGTTCCCAGTACCAGAGAAAAACCAAAAAAAAAAAAAAAAAGCATCATACCAGAGTGACATATCCATACTCAAGTTTATAGTGGCAGAGTTTGTAATAGCCAAATCTTGGAAACAGCCCAAATGTCCATCAACCAATGAATGGATAAAGAAGATGTGGGGTTTTTATACAACAGAGTACTACTCTGCCATAAAGAAGGATAAGCTTGAGACATTTCTAGCTACATGGATGCACACAGAGACCATACTCTTAAGTGAAATAAATGGGACACACATGTTCAAATATCACGTGGTTTCTCTGGTGTGAAAAACTGTAAGTGTAAATAAGGACCAAGATGTATATGCTAGGAAATGAGAAGGACCAAGATGTATATGCTAGGAAATGATGTAGATGCTAGGAAATGAGAAGAAAATGTTCAAATGAGAAAGGGAAAAAGGGAGGAAGGTAGGAAAGAAGGGATAAGAAAAAATAAAACAGAAGAAAAAATAGAAGCAAAGCGTTTTTAGATTAAAAAAAGGGCAGAGGGGTTGAAGAGAAGGGAGGGAAATGGGAAAAAAAAGAAAAATACATAAAATAAGACTTTTTCCTTTAGAAAAATCTAAGGACGTAAGAGGATTTCCAGCAACGAACTAGCACATGCAAAAACTAATAGACATAAAAATATGGTAAATTCAAAGAATTAAAGGATTAATATATTTCAGTTCAGGGAAATTGAGGTTAAAAAAAGATGTAGGAATTAATTTGGAGAAGTAGAAAGGGGCAGTTAAGAATTTCCCATTTCTCCTAATAACAAGGAAAATCCATGATAACATTTGCATTATTGTATTTCTGTATATTTTAAATTTTCAAGTTGAAATACAACACCCAAATAATAAAGTCCAAAAATTGCGAGCTCACCCTTGTGTGTCCAATAAAAAATTGGAACAAACCAAAAACAACAACAAAAAAAGAGGATTTGAGGTAGGAATGGTGGCGGGGGGAAGTTTAGTGAAATCAGAGGACTGACAAATCCGAAGCTTTTAATTAAAGCAGGGCGAGGAATATTTGGCCCAAATTTCCAAAAGTTTGAAGCAGGAGTGATCAATTCATGGTGAGTCATGGTCAAAGAGACCAAAGGGTTTTACTTTTCTCAACAGCTGATTCAGATTAGTTTAACAAACATCTATCCATGACCCAGTAGTTGACCAGCAAATTGAGTGAAGGATGGTACGTGGCTAAGAGGACAAAATCCTTGACTTCAAGGAGCTTCCAGTCTAGTCTGGAAAACTGCCCCTAAAATAGGTTGTATTAGCACAGGACTTTTTTTTAAATAGTATGATGGTATCATAAAATAATAATATCAAAATACTTCTCCAGCAGTTATTACATGCCTGCTAGTGTTTTCCATTTATTAATTTATTTCATCCTCAAAATAATCCAAGAGGTATACACTGCTTTTGTTCCCATTTACAAGTGAGAAAACTGAGGCAAAGTGGCATAGCCTGAGCATGGCAGAGCTAAGATATGAACTCAGGTATGTCCAGTTTCATTTGTGGCATTTTACTCTTACAAGCCACTCCTCCCATCCCAGGGCAGGTTTGCTACTGGTTATGACAAGCTATGTGGTCTCTCATGCTGCGTCCAGCCTAGAACATCTTCCTGCATTCAGGAAGAGGGGCATTAATGCACACCTCTCATTTTAGAGGGATAAGTGACATCTCTGATGTCACACAGCTAATAAGAGGCAGTGCTGAGGCTGGGGGTTGGAACTGGGACTGCCGCCTGCATGCACCTTACTTACTCTCACAGACCTCTCCAGAAGGGGAGCTTAGTACAGCCTATTCTGGAAGAGGAGCCGGGGCAGGCACAAAGACACAACCTGCCCTTTCATCTCTGTGACTCTCCAAAACTTCTCCATAACCCTTTCCCTCACAGCCTACAGCTCTCACTGCACCTCTGTGAACTTCTCTTCTGCACAGAGGAGCTGCTCCGTCCCTCCCATCCCTGCAAAGACTCCATGGGAAGAACATCAGGTGCAAAGACAGCTGAACCAGGATTTGCCATCTTTACTCTTTGCTCAGCAGATGTTTATTGGGAATACACTGTATGCCAGGAACTGTTCTAAGTACAGAGAATACGGGGGTGTATAAGCCCTTTGCTTTCAAGAGGTTTCTATCCCAGTGCAGTAAATGCTACCTGCATGTCCTTCCATGTGCAGCTCGACCTCTCTGGGTGTCAGTTCTCCCACCTGTGAAATGGGGACAGTGGTAATTGCCTCAGAGCTACTGCAGCAAAACAATGAATATAATGTGCTTTGCTGAGACTTTAGCCATTACAAGTGATCAAGAGATTTTAGTTTGTTCTTTACCTACTTGCTGCCTAATAAAAATGAATGTAAACATCCCTGCTCTTGCTACTTACACCCCTTAAAAATATAAACTCTATGTGGTTGGTGCTGTGTAATTTTGATGGATTATTTCATGTCCATTTGACCACCATGGGTTAAAGCAATGAACTGGTTCTCCATGTTCCTCTACTTTATATACATTATGACTCTGTATATGGAATCATAAAACTCAGGACAGATTTATACACACAGTGCACTGCATATTTTCATAAAAATGTTTTGCCAGGCACCTGTAATACGCTGATATATGTGAGCAGTTTTCCAAAGTTTATTTCACATAGATCTCTCTTAAATTGCATGTGAAGTGACATTTTATGGCTTAACTTTTGTTTTCATGACACAGCCCCAATTTGCATCTCTGCTGTAGGCTTCAGGACTCCCTTGCTCATCCATGTGTGTTCCTCCGGTTCTTGATGCATTTCTTCAGCAAGCCATTGCTAAAGCCCCTAGTTTGGCCTCTATTCCTGGAGAAGCCAATCCATCTGGGACTGTCTCGTGGGAATGGACTTGAATTATTCAAATCCTATACCCTGCTTGCTTATGGGGTATTGATGCAAAGAAGCAAAGCAAAGTGGTCCCATGCTTGGTACGGTCAGAGCCCTTGGCACAACAGCAACTGTGAAATCTCACTTCCTCTTTTCCCAAATGGCTTTCTTTGCCTGCGGTTGACTCGGGCTCTCTGACATGCAATTCTGTCAAAACAAAATGGAAAGGGAAAAAAAGCACATGTTCACCAAGTACCTTGTATAAGTCACACTCTTTAAAAAGCATTTTGCAGATCCATAATCTTGCTGAGCACCTGCACTTTCGGTGGTATTTGAACTTGTTAAAGAAAATAGTTGTAGAAAGATTAAGTAATACACCAAAGTCACCAAGCTAGAGTGGTGGAAACACTGACCCAAATCCACCAGCATCCAAGCCTCACAAAAGGGATTTCAAGTGGGCAGAGGGCAGCTTTGGCATCTCCTTCTTACTGTAGGAGCGCATTCACTTGAACAAACATTTATGCATTGAATGTGTCGCCTATGTTAGGTGATCTGCAAGGTGCTGTGTTTGAAGTAGTCACAGCAATTTTGGAACTCCAAAAGGATTTCTCACTACCACCTCCCACTGGGCACCGTAACTGAGTGTTTTGAAAGGAAATAGTGACCCACATCGCAGGGCGTATTCTCTTCTTTTGTCCTTAGGGGTTGCTGGCACATAGTGGGGTGGCTGGCACACACAGAGGACGTTTCAGAGCAAATCAATGAAAGGAGGCATTTACAACCCTCCTGAAGAGTGTATTGTGCCATGTTTATTTGCATACCTGTGTTCTCCATGGGGCAGCACTCTGTGTTGTCATCTGGGTGTCCTCTCTACCTCGCACCGCACTTGGCATAGATCAGAAGCTTGCTGGATGAGTGCAGGAATAAAGCAGTAGTCAGCACCAAGCCAATCTGGGTGCAGTGAAGAATAATCACTCTAGCGTCAGAAGTGTAACCAGACTAAGAGACCAGGGTGAAGAAGTGAGGCACTGGCCTCAAGGGTAAAATTTAAGGGGACACCAAAAATCCCCATAATCAAGATAAATAGCATTTTAATGCAGTATTTCAAACAATCAAGATAGGATCCAACAGAGCTGAGATTCATATAAGGCAAGGAAGTGCTTATCCACGTGAAGAGCCAGGTTCTGTCTTTGTTTAAAACTGAGATTTCATTTCTATTTTTTAAGTATTGCATGAGAATATTATTTCTCTCAATCAATGAGGTGATAACATCCCTTAAATTTTGTACCCATAGTACAGACCTCTGTTGTTTACTTTTATCCTGACTCGGTAAATGCTATGCAATGACTAAAATTATTTAATGTCAGATTAGATGAAAGTATTTTGTGTAAGAAAATTCATGGAAAGGCCACAAACTCCTTTCATCATCAAGGTGTGGTTATGACCTGTTTTACACACAGGGCAGCTGAGACATGAGGAAGCAAATCTGCCCCCCGGAGTGTCCCAAATGGATCACAGATGTGCCTAAGATATTGAGTTTCTCAGCACCCAACAGGTGCTACCCAGAATCTGGGGCTCCAGGGGTCCCCAGACAGCTCCCTCCAGCCAGGAGCAGCCTTCTGCATTCACCCCAGGGTGCTACACAATCACTGTCTTCTGCTGAATCCCAAGATCCCAGCCATTATAAGAAGCAGCATGATTTTATGCAGCATGTCCCTGCTGCCACCAAGATGACCGCAATTGTAAGGTGTTAACAATTGTAAGACACATCCCAACTTCAGAGATTGTGTAATGAAAAAAAAAATGTACCTTGAGATGTGATGAGATACAGTATCAGTATATCCCGAGGCCACGATATGTGCAAAAAGGTTGGAGAGATTCTGCTCAGCTTTTTCACTGCAATGACAGGTATAAAAGACTCTGACACGATGCATATCCCTACACATATAGAAGTCCGTTCACCACCCCAACGCATCATAAAAGCTGCTGTGATTCCTGAAATAAGACAAATTTTAAACTAGCAGAAACCCAGAGGGTGCTTAGGTAGGAGCATTTGCCTTCTGGAGAGATTTCCTCGAGAGAGGAAAGATCGCAGTAATCATTGTCTGATTATGTTTTTTATCGATGGGTACAGAATTTTATCTTCTTACAAATTATTTAAGGCCACCAGTTAGGAAGGGAAGGGCTGATGCAGCATGGCTGACGTCTCTTTTCCTTCACAGCCTGCATTTAAAGTGCATCTGTGGTGAGCTGCAGAGATTCCCTAGCTGGCATCCAGACTCACAAGGAACAGCCCAGTCCCAGGTTTAGTACCCAGGACACACAGTCCGTATTACTCCACATCCAGTTGCTCTGCCTGCCTGCCCAGGCACCTAATTAGCTGCATTACAAAACATTGCATTAAACTTTACTCACGCTTAAAGCATCTATAGTGATGCACTGATCCAAGTCAGCCATTGACTTCCTAACCATTCTAGGGCATGATCACAAAACAGCTGAGTTACTCTGCCCATCACTTAGCTTTTTTAAAAAAAATATGTCTACCGAGCACAGACACAAATCCATGGTGCAAAGGAAGTGCACATTAGACGTCTGTGATTTGATTAAAAAGGCTTGCAATCCTGACTTATGCCGTTCATTTGATCAAAATTTAGAATTGGCAACAGTGAAGATTAAATCATACTCTTTGCTGTCGTTCAGGACAGAGGTTAATATGGAGAGAATAGTGTGGAGCCAGACTGTCTAGGTTTGAACCCAGCTATGCCTTGGTTTCTTTATTAAAGGGGATAATAATGGTACCTGAAAATGGAAGAAACTGGAGATCTTCATGAAAGTAAAATAAGCGAGACTCAGAAAGACAAATATCATGTTTTCTCTTGTGCGTAGAATCTTGGGAGGAAAGAAAAAAAGATGCCGTTAAAATAGGAGAGAGCATATTAGAGAAGAGGAATTAGGGTGAGGTGGACAGAAGGAATGTGAGGCAAGGAGTGAAGGGGTAGAAACGGTCAAAGCTGTTTCACGCATTTACAAAAATGCCAAAATGAAGCCCTGTCCTCCATACAACAAATATACACTAACAAAAATTAAAAATTCTTGTGCGAGGGGCTGGGGATTTAGCTCAGCGGCAAAGCGCCTGCCTGGCAAGCACAAGGTCGTGAGTTCGGTTCCCGGTACTGGAGAAAAACAAAAAAAAAAAAAAAAAAAAAAAAATTCTTGTACAAACTTAACGAGCTAATATTTGTCAATTGCTTAGAATGTCACCCAGTGCCCGGTACATAAGGCTAGAGGCTGTTTGCAACCCCGGGCAGCTCCAGCTCAAGATTTCTACCCTGATGCTCCTCAAAGCTTGATCAGTCACCCAAGGCACATGAGCCTGTAGTGTTGAGCCTGCAGTGTAAGTGAGTTTGCTTCTCCTACCGGGAACCACCACCTCCTCTTCCAGCACTGCATGGATGCAGTTAACGCCTTCAAGGTGCTCCCTCTACCAACCCCAGTGGTCAACAAGGCTGCAATGCAAATAGATTCTAGAATAGAAGAATGCTTGGCAAGCTCCCTTCATCACTGGGTTTTGTACATATTTCTATTACTGTTTTTGCTATATGGCATGTTGTGATATTCCTTTGTGAATTCTTCCTGGTTTTGGATCCCCTGATGGACAACAATGGATCCTTATCTTTTTCTTCCTTGCACATTCGGGATCTTGTGTCCCTTGCAAAGCAGGTATTTGATAAATTTCAGTTAAATCAGGCAGAAAACAATGCCTGCCTCAGTGGATCAATGGTTTGTCCGTGTAATGCTTACCTTCCCCCTGCTCTGTCCTTGAGGACCCACTTCCTCCTTTGTCTCGTCACTGGTAAAGCTGTGGAAATAGCTGCATCATTGATCTGCAGAGGGATTGGGGAGCCAAGGACCAGCTGGTCTCATAGATGCCCCTTAAGCATCCACTAAAGCTTGCTGGGTAGAATACCAATGTTGGGAGCATTTCTAAGGGGATCTGTGAAGCCTCCGATCATTTTAGAAATATCAGAAGTGATAAAACTAATAAATTTCATTCATGAAAGTGGCAATCACCCTCTATTTAGAATCTTTACATCTCAAAGATAATGGGCCTTATGATAGTGAGGTTGGTGAAAGAAAGAAGCTACTTTTTAATCTTTCAGAGAAAGGAGGATAAGGATGGGAAATGAAGTTATGAAAAATTATCAGAGCCTTGGGAGAAGAAATCTCTGTTCAGCTCTCAGTGTGTTTTGAATGTAGTTGGATCTTTAGGAACTTTGAAGTTGGGGAAATTGGATCTGAGAGAACAAAAGGAACAGAATTCATTGTTTATTGCTGTATAAAAAATTACACTGAAACTCAGAGGTTTAAAACGGTGAATATCTATCACCACACAGTTTCTGTCAGTCAGGAATATGGCAGCAGTTTAATTGATGTTGTGACTCAGTGTTTCTCGGGGGAGCGGGGTCCAGATGTGGCAGGGGCTCCAGTCATTTGAAGTCTTTAGTGGGGTCAGAAGGTCCACTGGTGACCCATGCACATGGCCTTTGGGAGGAGGGCCTGGTCCCTTGCCACAGGGCCTCCCTGCAGGCTGCTTGAGTATCTTCTTTTCGTGCCAGATGGCCTCCCCTGGAAGAACAGCAAGAGCAAGAGGTGTGCAGGGCCTTCATGATATAGTGTTATCCTTGCATCAGGGTCCTGAGGCTGCCATAACAAGGTACCACTAACTGAGTGGTTTCAAATAACAGACATTTGTTTTCTCACACTTCTGAAGGCAGGATGTTCAAAATCAAGATGTCAGCAAGACTGAGCTCTCCATGAAAACTGCAAAGGATGAATCTTTCCCTTCTTAGCCTAGTGTCTTAGTTACATTTCTCTCATTGCTGGGACAAAATACCTGAAGCCCAGAATTAAAGAAGACAAAGTTTATTTAGCTCACAGTTTGTGAGGGTTTCAGTCCATAATCAGCTTGCTCCAAGGCAGAGTGGCACATGGCAGAGATCAACAGAGCATGGCAGCAGAAGACAGCAAAAGCAACAAGAGCAAAAAGGGGAGGTGTAGCAAGAGCAAGCCTCTTTCCCACCCTCCTTATATTTTCTATAGGCTACCTGCCCTAGGGTGGGTGTACCACTCACAATCCCAGCATTGGGTCATGAATCAAGCACAAAATCTAGAAGCCCGCACCCACAACTGCATGAGGCTTTGGGGGGACATCCAGATACAAACAGTAACACCTCGCTTCTAATGGTTGCCACTTACCCCTGACATTCCTGGCTTGTAGATGCATCATTGCAATTTCGGTCTCTGTCTTCACATGGCTGTCTTCTTAGTGCATCTGTCTTCTTAGAAAAGCACAATCATTGGCTTGGGGTCCACCGTAAATCTCAGTATGACTCTGTGTTAATTGATTCCATCTGCAAACATTGTTTCCAAAGAAGTCACGTTACAAGTTACTGGGCTGACCTTGATTTGGCAGGGGGCTGTAGGGAACAAATCACTATGCGTCCCAGTCTACCTAGGATCGCTTCTATTGGTTTCCAGGAAGCCACTAAATGGGGCTCACGTTCAAGGGAATGAGAATTAAACTCTGGCTCTTGTAGATGCATACCAAAGAATTTGTATACGTATTTGAAAACTAGCAGAAGGTAATTTAATGCTTCCATTCCAGAAACTCTTTCTGCCAGAATTTTCTAGTTTTATGTGAAGTTGCATGTCTCGGTGAAAAGAGAAGAACATCAGTAAATTCTGTCTGTTATTTGATGATAATAGGAACCTGGAAAAGACCCTGCAAAGTAAAGTCTTTTAAAATGAGAACTAAAATTTCTTTTAAAATAAATGAAAATGTTTTGACTAGGAATTTCAATGTAAATGAACATCCTATAACTACATTTGAAATTGAAATCAGGTTATAAATATGACCATTAGCTAATTCTTAAAGAATGAATTGCCTTTTTATATTTTCCCCCATGCTGTAGCTTTTCCAAACTCATATGATTTACATTTGACTTTCCCACCACAATCAGAAGGAAAGGTATTTTACGAAATTCAAGTATGTTATCAATGTTTCCTAATTTCATCAGTATTCATGTCACTCATTATTTTCTATGGCCTGTATGTTTGTTTCTCTGGAGGATTTCCTGTTCTTCAATTATGTCTAGTAATGCTTCTGCCAAACCATCGTTTGTCAATAATTCTGTACACTATTCCATAAGTTTTTCAGCATCACTTTTTTTAACTTTATGAGATCGTCCATTTTGGAAAATTTTAAAAATTATGACTAATCTGCAGAGTACTTTATAAGACCATGATTTACCAGAGGAAAAAGTAGGGAGGAGTAATGATGTTGGCTAAGAGTCTAATGCTGAGGACTGATTTTGAATGGAGACTGATTTTATAAGTAGTCAATTCTGTGGTAACTATTTTCATGCTATTGTGAATCTACTTCTCTCTAAAATCTCACAACCATACAACTACAATCACAAAAAACACCAGACAATAAGCACTCCCGGTCTTTTTTTGCCCTCCTTCCATGGCTCTATCTTTATTCCACTAAATGTATTGGTAATATGTTTCCATGCTTTTTAAGCAACACTGTAAAAACACAGTACTCAGCTGAATTACTTCGCAGAAAGAGGTATTGTCATAGGAAAAGGGTGGAGTGTGCAAATTGTTCCAAAGATCAATGGCATCATGAACTTCTTTACTGAAAAAGGGCCCACAACATTTCAGATAACCAGGGGATCTTATACCTTGATTCCAAAAAGATTTTAGAGCAAGAAAAGTCAAGCAGCCTGGGGTGATGACACATTAACCTGCCCTATAGCAGGCATCCAGAATTTATTCTTCAAAAGTCTCAGGGAGTTTTGAACCAGAGTGCAAGAAGAAAAGCAGCATGATAAAAATAAATGAAAAGGTGTCTTGTTTTACAAATGCGGCAGCACAGTTAGAGAATTGCCAGTGAGGGCCGGTTTCTAAGCCAAACATTCAGGACCCAGCATAATAAGCTGTCCACCTCTCTGTAAGTCAACGGACTTCTCACACACCACCCCAGGCAGCCCCCATCTACCCACTTGGAATGTGCCAGATGCTTAGGTTTCCTTTCTGTCTTCAAGAAACACACTGCCTCAGCTGCTGCAGGTAACTCTACGGTTCATTTCTTCTGTAACTGCTCTTGTACCTTCACGTTCGCTTATTTCTGGGTGAATATTGGCTGCCCACTTCAATATGTCCATCAATACCAACTTCGATGCATAGCAGATTTCCAGCAATGTATATAGTCACGACACTGAGCTGATGATTTTCACATAGCTTAACAAGCCTGATGTAACCGTTCCCTGGCTCAGCCTCTGCGAGCAGCCCACCTGCGAAGCACACTTGCTCACTTGTCTACAGCAGTAATGAGGGTTATTTTGCCTGTGTGTCTCCTTTCTAAGCTTATTTGTAAAAACTGAAAGCCAGCTGAAGATAGGGAGTCAGGTTATACGGCTCCATATGCTGTTACCCTTCTCAGACTAAATGGTTTCATTTTAATTACTTATTGATTTATCGACATGACTTTTACTAAATGCAGAAATGGTTTAATATGCAGAAAAATAAATGATTGGCTCTCTCTATATACATATTTCTCCAAGTAAGTGCATATGTGAGAGCAAGTGTCATGCCAATGATGCCTTACCTTCTCCAGGGAGCAAACCTAGTGACCAAGACTCTACAACTGCAGACGGTGCAGGACCCTGCGGCTGTGGACTCTCAAGCGGCAAACTTCCTCATAGTGAGCACAGCGGTTTCTCACACAGCAGGGCTCAGTCTCTAACTGACTCACAGGGGAGATTCTGAAAATGTCACAGCTGCTGCATACAAGCCCATTCTGTAGCTCTCTGGGTTTCTTTTATAGTTGTGTAGCACTCTCCATAGCCAGTCTCTGCTCCCAGCATCTGTCTCCCTTCGTGATCCCAGTCCTAGTCTAATAGCACCCTTGATGCTTTTCTTTCCCTCTTTTTAAAATTAAAAAACCCTGATAACTATCCACTGAAACCCTGTTCCCTTCTTCTTCCTCATTCATGGGGTGATAGTACTATTCAGGCGACCCTTCTCAGAAAACACAACTCCATCTCACTTGAGAAACAAATCCCAAATAGTCCAAGAACATCACAGCAATCCCATTCCTCTGTAAGGAACTGCTCTAGAAGTAGGCTTGTGACCTGTGAGCTAAGGTGAGAAAATGTCAGAACACCTGGGGGAAATAGTTCCTTGTCCTTAAAAAGAGAAACAAGGAAGAGACAGGTCCTCCTTTCCTTCTACTCCTGGCCTAGCTGAGTGTAAAGTCTGTTCCAGTTAATGAAACAAATATATAGAGAAAGAAGACAGGGCCACAGAGAAGTAGGGTCAGGGCCCTGACAAACCCAGCTTGGTACCTTCCCTACTTATGGTCAGCTTGCCTCTCTGTGAAATAATAAATCTCCTTAAACTAAAGCTGATGAAGTCCAGATTTGTGGCTATTTGTGCCAATGCTGTTGAACAAAGTAGGCAAAATAATAAATCTTCCCATGTTACATTTTTTACTTAGTGTGAGTTCCTGTCCTGTTTCACTGGTGATTCTGAGGATGAGCCAAGGTTTCTTCAACATACAGTGAACCCCTCCTTGCTCATTTCCCACGGAATCCTGTCTATATATGCTGTTGCTATTTATTCTGTTTATTGGGGTTCATTTGTGGGTTTTGTCTCCCACACACACATTGGAAGTTCCCATGGGGAAGAGGCAGAGCTGCACCAGAAACAGTGCCAGGACCACCATTACATACAAGGTCTACCTGCAGAAGAGTTAGGCATCCTGGATTACTGGGGAGGTTGCTGCTGCAGGTAGAGACAATGCAGTGTGATGGATAGGTAGAGAGGCCGTGGAAATGGATAAGGAGGCTATGAAGATCAAGTGTCGGTCTATACACACCATCACGCTGCATGGGAGGCAAACAGAAGAGACACATTGCTGAAGATTCAGTGTGGCTGCAGAAGTGAGAGGTCCTGACCTATGGTGCAGCAGGTGAAAGAAGGGAAGGAAGCAAGACAGCAAGTTCTTCTGAAGGGTAAGCAAAAGGGATCCCATGTCATGAAAGAAACTAGGCCCCCCAGGACTACAGAATCCCTCCCACCAATTGATGGAAATCAAGCTATTGCCATCTGTCCCTACTGCCGTCACGCAACCCTCCAGAACATGAATCAACCCAGGTCCAGGCAAGTTCGTGGGCCTCATGAAATGGGCTCCACTCTGTTTCAATGACTGTTTCTTCACTGATAAGCCACAAACTATCTCCCAAGATCAGTGTCTGTTGCTGTTTGGGCTTCCGTATTGATCTGTTTTGTCTAAGACATCTGAAGCAGTAGCCTTACCTTCTGGGGTTGTGTTTCTGGGCTTCTATCCTGTGCTCCAAACCATCTTAGTTTCTCTCTTATGCGGTCAGTTTCCTGTTGATGATGTCTTCATGAAGTTTTTCCCATTTGTTTGTTGTCCTCTGTATTTCTATAACACAGTATATCCAAAGTGGAATCATCCTTCCCACCCTCAAATTTAAATCTATTCTCCAAAGTGAAAAACATAAGAAAGAGCCCCCAGTTTTCCCCTCCTTTTATCCATCCCTTACCAAGTCTGTGTTACTATAGCCACAAGCAAGATAGGGAGATTAGGTTCAGAGATCAATTATGGTACAATAGTTATTGTTGGGACAGAAATGCCCTGAGAATATGATCAGAAGAATTGAACTCTGCTTTTTTTCCTTCATCAGACATCTAACGAATATATATCAAATTACTCCATTTGCCCAGAAAGGCCCCAAGCTCAGCGGTAAGAGCGTGAGCACTAGAATAAACAGAATATGGATGTGAAACCCTGCTTTGACCCTTGCTAGTTATGTGGTCTTGTACAAGGAAATAGTGAGTGGGCTTTATATTAGGCGCTGTGCTGGGGCCAGGGATATAGCTCAGTGGCACAAGTGCTTGCCTGGCAAGCGCAAGGTCCTGAGTTCGATTCCTGATACCAAAAAAATATATATATTAGGCACTGTGCTAGTAAGTACTTTACCTTTCTCATTTGCCCCTATTCTAGGTGAAAATCCTGAGGCTTAACATGATTTTTCTAAGATATATTTAATGGACCTAAGATTCACATCCAGCTCTGTCACTCTGCAAAGCTCTTACACACAACCCCCGCACTCTGTTTACTTGATCCCAAGTTTTCATGCAAGGAAGGAGGTAGGTGCTTACCCCCTATAAATGTAAGGAATAAGTAATACACAAGAATTAAGATTCTCCTACCTCACTGTATGACACTAACGCCTCAGCTGTCCTAAACATTAGAGACCCACTGCTTGTGGACTGGCTATGTGGTACCAATTCTTAGAATTGATTTTCATGTGATTCCTCTGCCAGAGATATTTATTTTAAAAAATCTTTTTGGAATTTTTCTATTTCCAGCTTTTCCTTTCCATTTAGGCTTTTGGTTTACTTTCTAGCAGTGACTTTATCATAGATCAGCCTCTTCTAAACCCTTCCAGCATTCCTATCATTCTTTAACATATCTATTCACCAGTTAGTGCCTGGGTCAGTATGGATACTTACTTAATACTGATGAATAAATCAATGAATTTTTTAATGTTATTTACACTGTTGCTTACCTCTTCCTAAATCCAGTGTCTTTCTGCCACAGTGATCTGTGTGTGATAAGCAGGCCCTGGGTATAACGAGGTCTGTAACATGTTTTGCTCAACAATGAACATGTAGCTAAATGAGGAATGAAGCCCTGATTTTATGCATTTGTGTCTTCAAAAAATATTTTTGAGATTCTGCTTTGTGCTAGTTACTATTAGACAAAGACTGCAAAGGTAAGTAAAATAAAATCTATCTCTGATAGTGGTACACACATAATTTTTTAGGAAACAAAAATAAAAATGAGAACAAAATAACTAAGGGCACAATGGTGGTAGATGGGAAAGAATGATCCAGTCTTTCATGGGGGAAGTGGATACAAAGGGACAGAGAACTTCTGGAAGATGCCAGAGAGCTAGTCAATAAGCTCCCTTGGGCATTATTGTGTTTTCCAACCATCATATTTGTGTCTGAGAAGTACAAGATATGTATACAGAGATATTTGCTATGGACAGAGGGCAGGCACTTGCTGTCTCATAGAAACTCTCACTGGATTTCTATGGAAGTTTTGGTAATGCTTCAAGTCATTCTAGAAAATAATTGTCAGTCTTCAAAGAAAATAAGAAATAGGGCTGTTTCATTCTGAGTAATAACTGCACTCAGCTCTTCATAGCAATTAAGCAGTTCCATCCAGTGTAATTGAGTTAGCACACAACACACCTCAAATATTTATTTCTCATGATTTCTGTAGCTATGGCAGTTCTAAGAGCCATATTTCCATGGGGGTTTAAAGACAAATGGAGACTGATTTATAAGGTACTAGTTCCATCAGGCTCTTTCCTACAATAGAAATAAATCTGCTAAGACATCAAGAACATATATCCAAAAGACATATCCCAAGCAAGATGGTTTAGTGAGAAATGCCCTAAATTCAGAATCCAGAGCCAGGAGCTCGGATGCCAGGCTATCATAGCTTCTTTTGTTGGCTTGGAGATAAATCAAGGACCTCTCTGGGACTTGGCTTTTTTTTAATCTATTAATATACATTTGTAAGACAAATGAATTAACAGATTAATGTAAGAGGAAGAGCATAATACCTGCAATACCTATTTCACAAGAGTTTTAAACAAGGTAATTAATTATACATTGGAAAGATAAAATGCTTCAAGACACTTACTCTCCTATTTTTAAACCAGTGGCAATAAATATCACTTTAGGAACTGCAGAATCTGAGAATACACAGATTCTTTCATTATCCAAATTTGTCCTTGACCAGAAGGAGATGTTAACTTGAAGAGCAGGTGTTATATCGCATTTTATTAGATAATCAGCTGCTTAGAAATTCCAACAATATAGCCTCCTGTGGACCAAAATGAAAAATAAAATTTAGAAATTATAAATAATTTCAACATTCCACTATCCCTGAAATAGTGATAAATAATAATAAAATCTTTCATATAGACATAGTAGTTGATATTTATAAAATATCTTACATTTCACATTTGTTCATGTGCACATAAAGGGCACTATTTGATAAGGTAATGGTGTTCACTCATATTTTAGGGCAGCATTGTACAGTGGACATGACAAATGTTTAGGAATGAATGTCCTCGGTTCCAACTCTGGCTGATGTCAGCCATGTGACTTTAGACCCATTATTTCAGACCTTCCGATCACTTACGCAATGGATCTAGCCTTTCACATCCAACACAATAAGGTGATCATAAGTGTGAAATGCAAGCATTCGTCCTCAGCTCAGCCTCCACTGCCACAGGTAGAGGAGGGCCCTACTTCTGTAACCAGTACCCTGATGATTCTAAAAGAACAGACTCAGATTTTCTGGAAACTCAGCTTTCAAAGAGAAGCTATGCCAAACCCTGCTAATCCAATTCTGTTTTCAGCGCCTCTTCCTCAGAGATTTTTTAAGTCCTGGGCTTAGTGCTTACAAGATCTTGCCAGAATGGAGCAAGGCTCCTCAAAAGACTGCACATGCTCTGAATCTGATTTGATGCAGGACACAGAAATTTACAAGACTGGCCTGCAATGGCTGCCCACAGAGTCAAATACAGAAGAGTGCAAAGATCTGTCCAGGCACAAGAGATCTGAAGGGTCCAGTCAAAGGCCTGAAGCCTACAGCAATGTCCCATAGGAGTCTGCATCAGGAGTCCAAAGGGCCTGTGATGGAATACCGAGATGTCTGCACTGGGAAGTGGAAGGGTGGGTGCTAGAAGCTAAGAGCCTGTTCCTGCAGACCAAAAGGCCAGTGCTGGAAGCTGAAGAATCTGCGCTGAAAGCTAGGAGATGATGCCCGAGGCAAAGGCGAAGACTGGAGCTCCTCCAAAGAGAACAGTCCAGTGGCAGCTCCTCTGAGGAAAATCATCTGCAACAAAGCTCTTCCAAAGAAAATCAGCTGAAATCCTCCCCTCCCGTTCTCCTTTTAATACTGTTTCAACAATTCTCATGCAAGTGGGTCTTCCATGGCCAGAACCATGCTGACTCAATTCAGCTGGATGTTCCCACTCAAGCTGACAATTAATCAGTTAACCACCACACAGTCCTAACTTGAATTTTTTCACTGACCAACTTCCGCAAATGGTGTGTGCATGTGCGAGTGCGGGCTGAACTCAAACTAGTCTCATATACTGTTTCTTCTTGCATCAGAAAACCTCACACAGTATCCAATCTCTAGCTCCTTGGCTAGCCTCACATCGCCTTTCTTCTTCCATTGTCCTCTCCGTGGTGCCAAGTGCTTTATCCTCTGATTAAAACTTGCAAGGGAAAGAACTAAGCGCACATAGCAAAATCAAGTCATAGGCCAGCTCCCTTCTGTCTGACACACTCAAGTCCCTGGGGAGGATTTCCTGTACCCACACCCCTCCTGTCACCAACTCCTCCCCACAACTTGTCTCAATTTTTGGTGCCATCACAATTTCTAACCATCTGATACATATCATACAATTATTTTTAGATGTCCATTTTCCTTTGCCCTGGGAAGTCCTGGGCCAAGGTGTCCAAAGCATTTGACACAGGCACTCCACAGTGTTCAGCAGGGAGTGAATGAAAGTTCTTGTGCATTTTCCCCACTCCCTAGTAGGGACGGGAGTAGGCAGGATACTAAGGGTTTCCTTGCAGGCTAGTGTAGAGATGATCTGACTGCCCACAGTGCCTTCTCTCTGTGCCATCCGACCTCTGTGCTTAAACTGCTGGGCCATCGCTGTCTCCCAACTCTGACCTCTCGCTGCAGCCTGACTTCCTCCAGGGCCTACTTTGCATACACATTAAGTCCTGATGCATTTTTCAAAGTGGTCTTATATAGAATAAGCCACTACATTTACAATGAGGTCAGGGATCTTGGGGAGACGAATCCCAAAAGAAGTGATGATATTTTTTCTTAGCAGTCTGCATACCTTGGCCAGCAAGACTGGCACTTAAGAAATGGAGAACCAACCTTTAGCCTGTAGTTTCAGCTACCTCACTTGCTTTTTGGCTAAATCAACAGAAAACTGTAGCAGTCCCATTTATGTTACCTCCTCATAGTGCTCTCTTTCAAGCTGATGGGTGAAAAATGCACGTTGAAATGTAAACCTGACCTGAGAGGCGTGTTGATGGTGAGTGAAGACACAAATTTCTACATCTCATTTAAATTCTTCCTGTCCTTTTTCTTTTCCTTCCTCCCTCTTGGGTCTTGGTCACCATTACCGTCATCGACACCTTCTTACATTTATTCATGCTCTTCCTTTCATTTCTCTTCTGTGTGACTGATTCTTACTTGTCCATGTTATTGCATATCACCTATGTCACCTTCTGTGACTTCTTCACAGTCCTTCTCTGAGTTCCGAAAACATTCTATTTCACCCATATGGTGCCTACTTCTAGTACTCCACATTTAGATGGTTAATTGGCTGACTCCCCACCTAATTAGTTATTTTTTATAAAATACATAAGTTAGTTAGAGTACTGCCTGCAGGCAGTAAAACTCAATAACGGTTAGGAACTCACGGTGGTGATGTTTACCCTCTTCCCACTGCTGCGCTCTGTGGTTTGAATTGAAGGATACCAACCACAGAATGACCTTCTTCCCAAACCTAATTTTAGCTTCCCTTATGCTAATTCACATTTAATACCTGAACTGGGCTCAGGTGCAGTGTAGGTGGAAAACTTGATTGCTGAGTGGGAGTAGCAAGCTATAGATGCTAGGATATTAAAGAAGTACAGTTGTATTGTCAGCAGACAATCGCTCCAACATTGAGGTTTGCAAAGCAAATCTTAATTCACAAATATGGGTCAAGGGAAATCAGCCTCCACAACCTCAAATGAAGTGAAAACCTTGCCTTCTCCTCTAAGGCTCCTGTGTCCCCAACATACGTCACTTCCTGTGATTGACTGTTATCTCTTCCAGTGGGAGGGGCTTAGGCATCCTACAAGTTGGGGCTGCTATCAGCCCAGCAATAAATATCCTCTGAGAAGCAGTGCCCAGCTGCATTATGTTTATCTACAAAACTCTTAAGCCACTGGACCACAAGAACACATTGTTTTGCCACACTTTTGAGAACTTTCTCATTCTCTTCCTATAAAAAGGTAGAGGAGTAGGAGGATGAGTTGGGTCCCATTCCCAGAGCATACTTCACACTATGCCTGGCCACCACCTTGGCCCCTGGAAACCTCACTATGGAAAAGAATACAATGAAGAACTTGCCATGTGGATCCTTTACTTATAAATTTACCCAATACAGTCTGCTCATATATGACTTGGGGATGTTGCCATCACCTCCAGCCACCACCAGTGACTGCCTTTAATTCCCTGACAAACATCTGAAACAAATTTCATCAGCCCCTTTAGCAGTTGAGGTATCTGAAGCTCAGGTCATTTAAACATCTTTCTGAAGGCCTGAGTAAGCAAAGGTTCAGATCAAGTTTGTCTGACACAAAAGCCTTCTTGCCTGTCCCACCTTCCGATCCTGAAGATTAGCAGTCATCTACTAAAGATTAAAAAGATCCCCCCCTCAGCCTCTTGCCAACCCAGAGACAGAGACTCTGCTGATCTCCCTGAACATTCAGAAAAAGAGGACGTGAACCTCACTGGCCTGACTTTATTATGATCATACAGACAGCAGCGATTTCCTTCTTCAAAGCAATTGCCACTGTACAAGTGGTGCTTTGGGGCATGAATAGAGACTCCAAGGAAGGAGGTGATGCCACGAAGACTGCATATATCTTCCTGATTGTCTGTCCATGAAAACTCAGAAAGGGCTAGATGTGCTCTATGAATTGAAGTCTGGGATAATCTCTAAATCATTCTCATACATCATATATCACTTCTCAAAGGGAAAAATATGCATTAAAGAGATTTGTTCAATCTTAAACCTGCCTCCAAGCACCCAAGATCAATGTGGAGGCTGATTAAGTTGTGTGCTATAGATTTCTGTAGTCAAGTTCATCAAGATGCCCATTTCTCTTCCTCTAATGATGCTGAACCCCAAACTCTTCCTGAAGTGCTTTAATTTTTACTCGGTCATTTCAGGAAGACAGTGACTTAATGAACCACAAATAGGAAAAGAAAGTTACATAAATCATCTTCTTATCCCTTTTTGTGGTCTCACCATCGTGCTTTTTGCTCATTACAGTGTCTCCAGTGGCTTTTTTGTTCTCAGGGGTAGAAATTAAATTATAAACCACATTTTCAGCAGTGTAACACCAACTAAAACATAAAATCATCAGGATAAGTAATGAAGATAAATTAATGTCAACACAGCACAATATTATCTTATCCTGTGTTATAATAAAGTCCTCCCGGCTGATTCTAGTTAGATCCTTTAGGAGATGATTGTCCTCTAAAATATGTATACATATTTCAGGACTACTGTCTACCCATGCACATTTTACAAAGCCAACTTCCAGGAAGAGACTATTATACAGCGTTCTTTTTATATTCCCTGGCAGACAGCCCTGCCTCTCAAATGATAAGATAATGAGTTTGTGGCTTGAACACAGCTCTGTGTTTGAAAGGTAGCATTGAAAATTAAAGTGAAGTATTAATTAAAGATTAATCAAAAGTGCTAGACCTCTAGTAAGTTCGGTGCCTTTTGCTTAATTCTGAATGGCCCACTTTGAAAGATTAGTTGAACCTAACTAGAATTTTAATCAGCTGGATAGAAGTTGGGAGAATAAAAAAGGATGAGAAAAAAAAGAGAAAGAATCCTGGGGGTGAATTTTAAAAATGCATCAAAGGCTATTGGAAAAATAAGCTCTTAATCTGTATCGTGTTGGAAGGAAAGAACACTGGGTAGAGGGCAGGATGTTGTAGTTGCTTCTGGCCCACCTGGTGGTGGTGTTACTGGGATGTACCAATGAGAAGGGTCACAGAAGCCTGAGGCCTGAAGCACTCGACAGTCACCTCCCAGCAGAGGTGCTGGAGGAAGAACACAGGAATCTACACCTGTGTTTGGCTCCAGGGGCCTCTCTACATTCAGACCTCTCCTTGCTAGAAGAGTAGGCTCCATTTATTCCAGAACCTGCCACGAGACTAGGGTTGTCCTGCCTCTATCTCCCACAGAATCATCTCAGAACTGAGCAGGTCCACAGAATCAGTCAACCTTACTTGCCAACCTCTGTCTAAGCCTCCATCCTTTACTTCTGCAAGGGACCAGTGCTGCCTGATTATCCCCAACAAGAGAAAAATCACTTCTCTCCAAGGCCATTCATTCTGCTGCTGCCTACTACAACCTGCATGTTCTTTCTATTGTTAAAGTTTCTCTCCAATCACACGATCCTTGTCTTCAGTCTCCAGAGGCAAGATGCAAATGTAAAAGCTCCCTTTCACACACCAAACTTGCTGATGTTTAAAGACAACCAGCATAAGGCTCCTGGGTGTTGCTCAAGGAAATCCTCTATGATTGTCAAATGGTCTGCTTTTGACATTCCTGTCCAGTTTGCGGGTGCTCAGGTAAAATACAAAGAGCCCCGGTAGACTGGATGAGTAGCTGTGCCCTGATCTTCACTAGGCATGTGCCCTCAAAAACACCAAGGGAATCTTTAACCCTCTAGCTCTTCAGTCACCAAAGGATGTTACTGAGACTTAATGACATGATCCATGTAGAATTTTGTAGACGTACATGTGACAGATACCTCACCCCATAAGTGGGCTACCTCTGTTCTAAAATCCTGGGTTATGTACACCCTCCCTAGGAGGACCATGTGTCAGGACACTCTACACTAGCACTCCTCCTCCTTCTTAAATAGTTGTTGCTTACCCTCCTCCTTCTTAAACAGTTATTGTTTATCCTCTGCACCAAGAATTTGTGCCCCTACAGCATCCAGTTCTTCACAGCAACCATGAGGCAGCATTATTGTTATCCCCATTTACAAGTCAAAACAGACAAACCAGAAGGTCCCTGCTCAGGGCACAATGGGCGGTGGGGTGGAGCCAGACTCTATGCTGATGCATCCAACTGAAGACTCCAAAGCATGTGGAAGTTGTTCTGTGGGTAGTAGAAGTGAGAATCCTCTAGGAAACTCCTCTTATACTTGCAGATTCCCACTGCCAGCTCTGCTCAAAGTTTCAGTCCCATATTCTAGCTGCAAGAGAGCCAGAGAACAAAATTTTCCTAGTCTCTATTTTGAGTAAGAAAGACTTATAAGATAAGGTACAGTCATCCTTCAGTATCCACACAGGATTGCTACAAGGAGCCCTGGTGGAAACCAAAAGCATTGACGCTCAAGTCTCTTATAGTAAATGGCAGAATTTGCATATAACTTGTGGATATCCTCCCATGTACATTAAGTCACCTATAGCTTACTCCTAATACCTAATTCAATGTGACTGCTATATAAATGGGATAGCATACTCTTCAGGAAATAGTGACAGGGAGAATTATCTGTAAATGTTCAATACAGACAAGTTTTTCTGAATATTTTCAACTTATAGTTGGTTGCATTTGCAGATGTGGAACCCACAGATATGGAGAGCTGACTATGTAACAGAGATATAGGGAGGATGCAGGGCAGCCACAGCAGTAAAGATCCAGTGGAGAAAGAGAAGCACATGTCATCATCCCTTCCACCCATGTCTTTTTAGTCTCTGTTTTTTGGCTTTCTCCTCTCTGTCAGGGGTAAAGTAAGACAGAGGCTGCATGCTGGCCTCTGCCACGCAAAGCCTCAGCTTTCTATCCCTGGAACTCTTGTAACCCAGCTCTACTAGCACAGGAATGGGGAAAAGCCATTTAATGAATAAGAATAACAGGAATTAGAAATATGAGCACATGAAATTCTAAGGCTGGAGTGGATCTCAGAAGTGGCTTCTTAAAAAGTACCATAATTTTTCTAAATCAGAGGTGGGAAAGAGAGAAAGACACGTGGGCAAAGACAGAGCAAAGCATTCTAGCTCTGCTGGGTGTGATTCATATGCATTCAAGAAAGACTGCGAATCCCTAGCCTGCTCTCACCTCAGTCACCCACCTCCAATCCTTGCTTGACTTCCTTGCATCTACACTAACTCTTTATCCCCTTAGGTTGGAGTTCCTTGTGAATCTTCTAATAAAGTCACAATCACCTGTTGTTCTAGGAAAGAACAAAGCCTTGAATGCCAGCCTCCCTTGGATTGTAATCCTATTGAAAGCCTTAAACAAACCAGTTGCCTCTCTGAACCAGTTTCCCACTTTCTCCAATTCAGGTGATAATTATAAGTGCCACACAGGGTTAAGTGGACAATTAAAATGCCACCACACTAATTGTCTTAGTTACCTTCTTGTCACTGAGACACAATACCAAACACCCATAATTTAAAGGTGGAAAGTTTTATTTTGGTTCACAGTTTGCAGAGGTTTAAGTCCATACTCCAAGGCAGGGCACCATGGTAGAGGAGTATAGCAGAGGAGGCTTGCTCATGGCCTGGCAGAAGAAAACAGAGAGAGAGTTCAAGGGAGAAAGGAGTGAGATATACCCTTTCAGGCCACATCTGCAGTGATCCACCTCCTCCTCTCAACAACACATTTAACTATAAACTCATCTGTGGACTGATTCACTGATGAGTGTTACACCTCCATGATGAATCACTTCACAAAAGCCCCACCCATGAGCACATGAGGCTTTGGGGGGACATCTAAATATAAACCATAACATTCTACCCCAACCCCCCAAAATGTCATGCATATCTCTTTATGCAAAATGCATTTAGTCCATCTCTAAGACTTGCCAAAGTGCAAACAGTTTCAGCACTGCTGCAAAGTCCAAGTCCAAAATCACCTCTGAGATTTAAAACAAACTCTTCTTAGCTGTGATCATCTGTACAAGTGAAAAGAAAATTAAACACTTGCAACATACAAAGGCACAGGGTAAACATTCCCATTCCAAAAGGAAGAAATAAATAGTAGGGTAGAAAGAAATGAGACCAAAGCAAGACTGTAACCAAACAGGGAAAACATTAAATCCTGTAGGTCCATGTTCAGCATCCAGGGCAGGTTGTGGTGAGATGTGAACTCTAAAGGGCTTGTCTGGCTCCATCCTTATGGCACTGCTAGTGGACATGACTCTCTCTTGGGCCAGCTCTGCTCACTCTTTGCAGGTTTCCTGAGATGATCCATGTTCCTGGCTTCTCCAATTTCCTGGGGTCTCCACTGCACTTTGGCTTCACACTCACATATTCACATACTGTGCTCTCAGGGGCACACACTCTGGCCTCTCAGGCCTTCTGAAAGGGTAGAAGCCTTCCTGACCCCACAACCTTTGCATTGTGCATGCATGTAAAACCTGCTGTAAAACCACTTCCCCAAATCCATACCTATGAATACATAAGACTTTAGGGAATATCTAGATATGAACCATAATGCTAATGAAGGCATCTAGCATAACACCTGGCACATAATGTGTACCTAAATAAATGTTAGCTTCCCTCTTCCTTTCCTTTCTGCAGTCCTTCTGCTTTGAGCAGGTGCTCTGCCTTTCAACTGCGTGCCTCCCTCCTGGCTCCTTTCCCTAAGTATTAGCATGAAGCTTTAGATGTGGTTCCTCACTGCTGCCTTTATTTCCATGGAGCTGTATTTGCAAGATGTTACAGGAGGATTCCTTGGAACTCCCACTGAACACAGCTTCAGCACTTCACTGCTCTGTTTCCTATAGCAGCTTTGCAAATCCATATGTATAGTGAATCTTTACAGTCTCGGAAGATACAGACTTAGCAAAGATCTCAAAAGCTTTAAAACACACAGAGGGGAAAGCACAGGAGAAATTCCAATTGAATGTTCAGAAATTCCAAACACATCCATGGGGCAGTGGAGTCTTTGAGCTGTTACCCTAAAGTAGAAATTGCAAATTTGTTGGTGAATTATCAGAGAAAACATTTTACGTTTTGTGGGATAGAAAGAGCTTGTTGCATATTCTTTTTGTTGGTATTTATTTGTTTTAGCTTTTAAAAATACATAGCCATTGTAAGCTTGCAGAGACATACAAACGCAGACCATAGGTGCAATCTGACCCAGGTGAGAACCAGAGTTCTTAACAAAATCAAGAAATAAAGCTTCTTGCCTAAGAAGTGATAAAAATGGCTGACATTTGGTGAGCACATACTATGTGCCATGCGCTGTTTGCAGCTTTGTATAGATGTTAACCCTTCATGCGCTACCTTAGGAACTTCGTAGATGTTAACAACTAGGCATTATAAGTAGCATTATTCAAATACTACAAATGCAAAAAAATAGCAAAAAGAAGATTAAGCAATTCAGAGAAAGTGTTTACTCAGCCAGTAAGTTATTGAAGTTTAGTTCATGAACAAAATGTATGTATTTAGTTATAAAACTGTCTGCTTAAAAGATAATTTTTCTGTCAGTGTTTTCTTAAAACTCTTGAACCACCTTCAGTTTCTATTTCATGCTTGTTTCCTTGATGGCATTTACTTGGAGGGAGTTTAAACAGGAGAATATGTAAAGATCCAGGATACTTTACTTTGACAATAAAATGTCCCAGGAATTCTTTCATTCAATATTTTTTAGGCTCTACCCAATGAGAACAACCACATGGGACACCAAAAGCAGCAGCACCAATACATTAAGAATCCTGATCTCTCAAAACACTAGGTCAAGAGAGGAAGGTAGACATGGTCACTGACAAATAAAGTGTAGCTTAACAAGTGTTTTTATCAAGTTGTACCTAAAGAAGAAAGGTGAATCGGCCACGGAGTGGTCAGACAAGACAGGATAGAAGGAGGGCTGCAGAGGGCAGGCGGCCAGATGTGGAGCAATGTTCAGTATAATCCCCAGAGAAACCACTGAGTCCTGTGTCCAGCTACCAGCCACAATCCTGACCCCAGCCACTCCCTGGTCACAAGGAGCTGTGTTAATTTGTGCAATTCCAGACACAATAACAGAGGAACTCCATAATCTCAATGACTTTATAAGGTAGAAATGTGTCCTTGCTAACTCAAATTTCAGACATCAGTAATGGGAGGATGTGTGTAGGGGGAACCTACGTGTGCACAGATATCGGCTACTGGGAGACTCTGTTGATTTCAATGCATAGCTCCACATTTACCCCAGGGTATGCACATGTTGCCAGTATATGGGAGAAGAGAACATGAAGGAGAGAGTTTCATGGGCCAGGCTCAAAACCTGGTATATATTCATTCTGAACACATTCTTTTAGCTAGAACGCACATGGCCACACCTAATTGCAGGAAATGCTCTTAGTTTGGTACTGGTATGAAATGGAACTAGGCTAGGTAAACAGCTCACAACCTCTGGCACCAAACATGCTCAGCCACCAACTACCTGCAGAGCCCATAATATATATTAGCTGTATATCTAACTACAGGATGAATTATTACCTGCCAGAGAAAGATTATAGGTAAATAGCAATACAATAATAAAAGAAATGTGCAGGCTATATGTATTATATTACATATATGTTGTTGACTGGCAAAAGGAATTGGCCGGAGCTTACCAAAATATGCCCCTAGAGCTCTATTTCTGTGAGATTTTCCTGTCCTAAATTTAGAAAATGTACATACCATCATACTCCAGCAATTCTAAGACCAACAACTTTTTCCCATTTTAACATCTTTGAAACAGTAATATATTTTTACAGGAGCTGGCTTCTTACAATTATATATATTACACGCATTTCTCTCCTGGTGGTATATAATATGCATAATTTCATGCAAACTAAATGCTCTGAAAAGTCCTGTAGATTGAAATAAAGAGAGGAAGGAGTGATGTAGTCTATTTAACCTGTGTCTTCCAAAGGAATTAAAATAAAATTTTTAATGTTGCTTACTATTATTCCATAGATCACATGTTCCATGGTGTTCAGCATGGCAAAACTAGTTAAAAAATAATGTGAGCTTTGGGTTCAGAGCAAAGCAGATCACTGGCTTGGGGTTTACTCAAAAGACTTCTGGAGAAAATAAAATGTTGAGCACGTGAATCAGTGAGAGTCCCAGAGGAAATAACAGCATGAATTAGGAGAATGTGAGGAGGTTTTGATAGAAGGACTGCTTGCAAAACTATGTGCGGAAGGTAGAGAGCCCAGCATTGCTCAGTGCTGGTTGTCAGGTGACAGAGAGGACCAGGCAAGGAGAGCTGATGGGAGGGGAAATGCACCCTCAGTTGGAAGGTACAGGCAACCCAGTGAGACCCTGGCTGGGTAAGGAACATGGAATAAATATGCTGACCTCATGCTCTTTCCTCGCCCCAGTCTCCTGCCCCAGCTCCTCCTCAGTCAGACCCAACTGGAAGCCAGAATGATGGAACTGATGCAGACACATAGGTCCATGTCCCCCAGCAGAGGCAAGTAGGAAATGTGGTGGCTGGATGAAGGGACAAAAGAATCCAGCAGAAGGGGCTTTAAGGGTGTATAGAAAATTAATGGATGGTGGCTGAATCCTCCCAAAGAAAATCCAACAACCTCCTAAACTCCACATTGCTTCCCATCTGATGAAATCCTTTTGTAGCTTCTTTTGTTTGCTGTCCCAACAACCTGTGAGGTACACAGAGCAGAGTAATTATCCACTTTTTAACACTTGAAGGAGCTGCCTTCCCCGTGTTACAGCTGGGAAGGTCACTCCGGGAGTCACAGGCAGACTTTCCTGGAGCCAACCTGGTGTTCTTCCCACCATGTCAATGACACCCCTCGCTGACAGTGTCTCAGAAGGGTCACCTCCATGAAGGGGCACTATCATTAGTCACTTCTGCCATATTTATACAGCATTTATGCTTTCCATTTACTGTGCAGACATGTCATGGAAAATCCATCGTAACCTCTGGCCTCCCAGGACTGCAAGCCCATTACTGCTGGGTAGACTCCAGTCCCCTGTTCTCTCTCAGCTAGTACTTCTCACTGTGCTATTTCCCCACAATGCAAAGATGAAATCCACATACCCCATTAAGAGAGAACACACATATATAGAGCAAAGGAAAAATAAAGTACTTTGAGAAAAGGAGAAATAGACCAAGGACTACAGGTCATTCCAGGAAGGATAGAGTACTTTTACCTTGGAGTTTCAGGAAAAGCAACACAGAAGCAGTAACTTGTATCTGAGCCTGAAAAGGATAGGGTTAGGGTATGCAAAAATGGGGAAACCTCATGGATAAAATGTTACCTATGCAATGCTTATGCCATTCAGAACAAAAATAAGTGAAAAAGGAAAACCCAGTAGAACTACCTGGTACATGAGAGGTTTGGTGTCCTGGTTAAAAGCTGGAATTCTGAAGAAAGACTACCTGGTTTTGATCCTGATTCTGATACTTACTAGCTGTAGGGCCTTGGCCAAGTTTCTTAATCTCTCTGTGCCTCTGTATTTTCATCTGTAATAGGTAATATAAATAAAAAGACGACCTTAGCACTTACCTCCTGATGTTGTTATAATGATTATATGAGTTCAAACATGTGATGTGCTGGCAGTACTGTCTGGCACAGAATGCTCCAGATTAAATTGCGATAATAATGTTACAAAGATGGCCCCAGGAGGACGGGGAGGAAAAGAGAGAGAGAGAGAGGATATCAAAACCTGATTAAACTTCAGCTTTGGGCACAATCTCACACAACCCATCTTGATCATGTGTTATGTACCCTTTCAACCTAGTCTGTTCTTCCACACATGGACACACAGCCGGTGAGCCAACACACCGGTCTCTGTTGGAACTCTTGAGCCATGTCTTTGGGTGGTCCTGATGATTTCCACTTTCACTTCTGTTAGATCAGATTATAAGACATGCTTCCTCTCACTAGATTCAGCTCCTTCATTTTTCTGCTTCCCACTCATGTTCACAAAATAATAAGGAAAGTGGCAACAAAACAGTCCCAAAATGAAACACCAGATAGCACAGACAGTGGAAGTGACCAACTGAACCAGTCACTGATGGGGGCTGCTGTCAACACCTGACCTCTGAGTGGCCACTGGTCAGTGAGATCAAGACAGCTGACAACAGTGCATGAGAGATGTCATGAGGCATAGGTGATCGATCCTCTGTACTTTAGGAATATAGGAGGGAAACACAAAGATGGAAATATGGGTATTTCAAAAGGCCAGTATCCCCAAATCCAGGAGCACTTGCACAGAGGCTTGAAGGGAAGAAATGACCCAAAGAATGCGAGATTCAACATGTAACTGTTACTAGAAGATAGGATAGGGATCTGAGTATAGTAACATTTTAAATAGAGATGGGATCAGTGCTGGCCTGAGTCCTACTGCAGCATAAGGTAAAAAAATAAAAATCCAGGAATACTGATCTTGTCTCTCTTTAAAAGTCTGAAGTTTCGTGCATCATGGATTTGGGGGAGGGCCTGCAAATTTCTGATTTTCTAAAGATTGTGAATTACAATATTTATTTCTGTTGCTGAAGCTTTGGGTGGCTCTCTTGCCCTAGACCTGGCCCTGCTGGAGAGGAGGCGCCTGAAGGGACACCTTGAGAGAAATGTCTTAGAAATCAGCTTGGAGAAGCTCAGATCTTGGCTCAGATCTGCCCTCCGCCACATCCTGGAGATGTTATCATATGCCATTACTCTCTCTCGAATGCTTGGTATCTTTCTTAGTAAAAGAATAATAAAAAGAAGGCCTGCTCCACTGCTGTTGGGACTGTAAATTAGTACAGCCACTATGAAAATCAATATGGAGGTTCCTCAAAGTACTAAAAATAGAATACTACCCTATGATTCAGTTACCCAACCCCTTGCTATATACCCGCAGGAATCAAAGTCTGCACACAATAGAGTTACCTGAACAGCCATGTTTTCCACAGTATAATTCACAATAGCTACGCTGTGGAATCAGCCTAAGTGTCCATCAGCAGATAAATAAAGAAAATGTGGCTCATATGCAGAGTTAAGTATTAGTTTACCATAAAGAAGAGAAAAAATATATCATTTGCAGGAAAATACATGCAACTGGAGGTCATCATCTGTCTTAGTTACTTTCTTCTTTGCTGGGACAAAATGTCTGACACCCACAACTCAGAGGAAGAAGGATTTATCTTGGGTCACAGTTTGTAGACATTTCTACCCAGAGTCAACTGGCCCCAAGGCAGGTCAGTACAGCAGAGGAAAGCTGCTCATGGCAGGGCAGACAAAAAGCAGAGAGAGTTGAAAGGAAGAGGAAGGAAGAGATAAACCCTTCCAGGCCACACTCCCAGTGACCCAGCTCTTTTGACCACATCCCACCGTTTAACATAGCTATAAACTCATCAGTGGACAAATCCACTGATGAATATCATGCCCCCATGATACAGTCAGCTCCAGAAGTCCCGCCTCTAACCACTTGAGGCTTTGGGGGGACATTTAGATCTAAACCATCACACTGTATGAAGCAAAATAAGCCAAACTCAAAAGTACAAATATCACATGTTTTCTGTCGTATGTGGAATGAGTGGGTGATGACATGAAAGTGGAAGGGAGACTATCACAGAAGAGGAAAGGAATTAAGCAAAAGGGGTAAAATCAGAAAAGGGAAGGGAAAAAAGGGAATAGGGGGATGGACAGGACCAAAGCATAATATAAGCCTGTATGAAAAAGTCACAGTGGGGGCTGGGGATTTAGCTCAGCGGCAAAAGCACCTGCCTGGCAAGCGCAAGGTCGTGAGTTCGGTTCCCGGTACCGGAGAAAAACCAAAAAAAAAAAAAAAAAGAAAAAGTCACAGTGTAACCCAATACAGTATTCAGTATAACTAATAATGCACTAATTTTAAAAAGAACAAGGATATAATGAAACTTAACTTAACTGCTCCTTTATTCATTTGTCTACCATCCCCAGAAAAGCAAGCCAAGAGATGCGGCAGAGACAGGAAGGAGGGAGGTGGGATTAGTTCTAAGAGAGGCCAGAGACCAGAAGCAGAAGATATGATGCCCAACAATGCACTCATCCTGACACCTCAGACATCACGATTGTCTCTGTGGATGCAAAGATGGGCAGAGAAGTTGGGAAAGGCAGGTTGTGACACAGGCATGTGGCCACACAGTTATCTCTGGGAGATTCTGGGCCAAGCTGCCACTAAGTGAACAGAGTTTGAAGGCCTCCCCAGCAGTCTTCATTACAGGGGTCAGCTCCAGGGCTTGAAGCCTTCAGACAAAGCCTGGACATGGCAATTACAGTAACTGAGAAGCCCACCCTCTCCTTCCTCTGCAGTGACCACCCATGGCCTTCATCCTGCTCCTTAAGGCATAGACAGGAGAACAAGCCAATCTTGGGAAGACAGCAACACAGATTGGGAGAACTGGACAGCTGCAACTGTATAACTGACGTCCCAAAGTGAGAATAATTTCTTTGCCTGGCAGTATCCCCCTATAGGAGGGAAATGTCACAGACACTGTCACCCTTGGCTGGAGCCAGGCCCTGCCCACAAATTGGACTGAAGCCGATCATGGTGTACATCTGCCCAGGCCCCTGGGGTCTGCTCACCCCGCCTGGCCCTTTGCCAGAACTCTGATGTGACTGTCCTGGCAGTTCACCAACTCATTTCATGGTGGTTGGACTGCTGCAAAGCAGCCTGTAAAGAAAAAAATAGAAGTTTTCTCAGTTGCTGCTGGACTCTTTATGCCTGTTACAAACCAGTGAAAACAAAAGAAAAGAGAGGAAAACAAAAGGAAAGAAAATAAAGATTAGAAAGACCAGGCTTTGAGAAAGTTTTGCAAACTTCTCTGGTAACAAAAGCTCTAGTAAATTGTTAAGGCACAAAAGAAGGTGTGGAAGAGGGTGGCTGAGTAGAGTCTCTCCTCCTCAGGTCACTGTGAAGGGATTCTAGAGTCATCTACAGTCACCTAAAGTTGGCCAAATAAATCATGGGCATCCATTCCTTTTGGGCATTGCATATAATATTTACATTCTCCATCAAATATGTTCTTCTTTCCCTTTTCTTTTGATCACACGAGTGGGGCTAAAGCAAGGCCAGCCCCAAGAACATAAAGTGCCCAAGGCGAGCCATGTGAACAAGCTATTCCAACTCCAAGAACACGAGGCACCCGAGCTAGGCAAACAGGTTGTTAGGCAGAGGGGTTTCAATTGACATCAACCTCCTGAGTGTACAAATAAACACACTGCAGTCACTGGGCAATTCTTTTTCTCCCAAGTCTTCTTGAAGGGAAGAAGACTTCACCTGACCTTTGCTTTCTGCATTCTGACACTTGTCTCCATTTCTTCATCCTCCACCATCCTCCCTACAAGAAATTCCAAAGAGGTGCTGGATGCAGCACTTTTTAATTCTTCAAAACTCAGAGCAGGTCACACTTTCTCAAGAAGAGACAGGGAGCCCTGCCTCTGCCCCACCAAGCCCAGTAAGATGTCCCTCTTAAGCACCTCCAGCACACTACCCTTCATTCACATTCATTCTGCTTATGTTTATTCATGTCTACTGTGTTCTTTGCACTGTTTGAGATTCTAGCACAGCATCAGTGAAACTACCAAACCTCCCTCCATTCTACAGACTGGAGGATGATGAGCAGCTAAATAATTAATATGTATCTAATGGTTCTGGTCCTTTGAAGAAAAAATAAACCAGATTGAAGTGATACTGGGATAGTGTGTGTAGTGATGCTGAGACTGTGGTGAAGGATGGAGTTCGTAGTATGAGCTATGAGCAGATGCCTAAAATATGGGAGGGGAACCAGGCAATGGAGGTGCACACCTATAATCCCAGCACTCTGGGAGGCTGAGGCAGGAGGATCACATGTTTGAGGCCAGCCTGGGCTACTTAGAAACTTAAGGAGACTTTGTCTAAAAGTAAAAAGGGCTGGGGATGTAACTCAGTGTGAAAGTCCTAGGTTCAACATACCCCCCCAAAGAAAGGGAAGAAGGGGAGGGCAAGCAGATGTATGGAAGGAAAGAAAAAGATGATAGAGAAAGGTAAGAAGGGGAAGGGAGGAAGGAAGGAAGGATGGAAGGAAGGGAGGGATGAAGGAAAGAAGGAAGGAAGGAAAGAAGGAAGGAAGGAAGGAAGGAAGGAAGGAAGGAAGGAAGGAAAGAAAGAAGGAAGGAAAGCAATCCATAATCCATGTGAATATCTGCAGAAAGCATCCTGAAGACCAGGACTCTCCTTAATAGTTTGACTTTGGAAAACCATCTTCAAGATTTCTACTGGATTTTCCATTCAAAATGAATCGCTATGCAATTACTCCAACAAAAGATATATATCTGCCATCAGCTCGAGCTCAGTGAGGATAATAACTGATGTACAAGTTCACACAATGTATCATGTAACTTAACCCTCACACTGTGAGGTGTTCTGGATAAGCTGGTGCTACTAATACCACTTTAAAGATGAGAATACTGAGGGCAAAGAATCCTGAGCCCATTAGAAAAAGGTCCCAGCTAATCTGGGATTCTGATGTAGGTCTTCTGACTCTAAATTCCATGCTTCTATTCCCTGCTAAGGTTGATGGGCGTTAGAGCCTTCAGGTACAAGTAGAAAATTTCAAATAGGCTTCAGATCCAAGGAAATGAGTTTAAACTTCTGAGTCAGAGATCTCCTCTGGATATGCGGATGAACCTTCCCGATAAATAAAAGTATCTCACATCCATGAAAAATATGAGAGATACTAAGCTCATGTTCACCATTGTGCAAGGAACTCTGGGTGGGGTGGGGGTGGGGAGGCAGATATAAAAGAGTAATAGTTACCTTTCAGAAGATGATACCCATGGAGTCACCAACAAGTAGTGACTCAAAGCCTAGCATGTCACTCAGGGTTCCACTGCACATGCACAAGACAAGGCTGCAGTGAAGCAAGAAACTGTACAGGCAGCAATGGAGAAGGTTCTCAGGACTCCGCTTGAAGACAGTGTTAGAGGTAAGGTTCAGCTCAGATTCTGCTGGAGAACGGGAAAGAAGTAATCAGAGTCACAACGCATTCTAAGGGTAATGAGGACATGACTTGCTGACTGGCCGGTGGGCTGCAGGAGTCAAACTTCTGGGATTTGACGTCTGATTGTGCCGCTTGCAAGCTCGTGGGACCTGGGACGAGTCCCCTAAACTTTCTGGACCCTGTCTGTAAAACAGAAACAGTGGCAGTAACCACCTCAAAGGTCCTGATCATGATTAAATGAGAAAATGCATATGAGACTTCAGCACAGAGGAAACCCCCAAACAGAGAAGAGACAGGGAACAAGAGGAACTGAGAGAGAAAGAGCACATGTTTCTAGGGGGAGCAGGATTTGAGCAACGCTCTGAGGTTGGATCCAGATATAAGAAAATGAGAAAGGAGAGCAGGCCCCTGAATGGGCCCCTCCATCTAAAAGCAGGACAGGGACAAGGACATGAGAGCCCTTCCAGCTCCGGCTCCATCTTAGCTGGTGAGGAGGACCACATCTGCACTACTTCCTCCTGGAGGGAAGGTGCTACATGGCACTCGGGTCTTGGAAAACTGCTGGAAATTTGCTTTATTTTTAGCTTGCAAATCTGCTAAGTGACTTCAGGAGGTGACTCCATTTCGGTTCCATTAGCTCATCAGCAGTTTCTTAATGAGGCTAATTAGCCCCACAAAGCTCCCAGCCCCACCTGGCTATGTGGGAGCTACGAGCCTGTGACCTCCACCTAGGGCTAAGAGACCTATTCCTGGACATCAAGCCCAGCAAAGTTTAACGCTTCAGGACAATCACAATAGTTTCGATGGCCTTGGCTTTCTAGAGCCACTAAACACTGAGGACCAGCACTGTAGCCCCCCAAAAGGCTGCTCTGTGTGAAGACTGAATCAAATGGGGAGCTCTTGGCTAGAAAGAAAATATTCTCAGGAGGTTTCATCCAGAAAGGGTGAGGTGTTTGTGGTGATTGCCTCAGCACCCACACTTGCTGACACTGGAACATGAAATAAATGTGCCAAGCAAGAGCCCTCCGCAGGTAGTGGTTTCCCAGGATGCTATTTTTCTCAACCATGGAGCTGGGCAGATCACCGTGGCTGCTAATGCTTTGTTTCTATATCACCCTTTTCTGGAGTTCACGATGACATGGCACAGCCTATTTTCTGCCCCAGGAGTGGACTGGCCCGGGAGGACCTGATGCAAAATCCTTGTCCTGGGCTTCTAGAACAAGAACTGTGAGAATTTATCAGTTTTACTGCATGTCTGGGACTTTATTTCATGCATCACCATCATCTTAGGTAACCTCTCAACACCCTGTGAGCCAGAAGCTCTTATGACCCGTTTCACAGATGAGGAAACTAAGACTGTGGAAAGCTAAGAAATGAGCCCAAGAGCTCAACGTTTGTGAGCGGCAGAAGCACCATGCAAACCCAGGGCTTTCTAAAGCCAAAACTGGTGGGTTCCATGCTGTACCTACCCTCAAAGCACAAAGACACATCGATTATGATGTCTGTGCTTGCAAAAGCAGCATCACTGAGTTGAATTCTCTGGACAGGAATCAGTCAGGAGGCAATGAAGTAGTGTGGGAACACAGGTTCCTAGAATCAAGGGCTGGTATCTGGTCTCTGCTCATGCTGCCCAGGTGACCCGAAGCAGATCATGTGGGCTCCTGGACCCCTGCTTCCTCAGTGATAAGGAAGGACTGGCTTAGGATCATCTCTCACACTCCTTCCAGCTCCAGCATTATAACACACTGGGATGTGTTACTAGGAAGAATATAAACAAGGTGCATTAAAGTAAAAGGAAAAGAGCCAGATGCTAATTTTAGCATCTGTCAGTGTTATGAATCTTTCAATGAAAAAATATGTTTTTCTCAGACCTGAGACCTAAAAAGACAAGCTTGTTTTCTTTCTTCTTTGAATGAGTTCAAAATTAGCAAAGTTGAACAAGGATTCTAATTCTATGTCAACAGTGGAACAAACTGAGCCTCAGAGAGGTTAAGCAACTTACTTGGGATAGAAAAGCAATTCAGGGGCCAGGGATATAGCTCAGTGACATGGTGTCTGCCTGGCAAGTGCAAGGTCCTGAGTTTGATTCCCTGTTCAAAAAAAAAGAAAAAGCAATTCAATAGCAGGGGACAAACAAGAGTTGCCTGTGTCTCAATGCAGAGACCAATGTGGACTGAGTCCTGCCAAAGGCTCTGTTACAACCACACCCAGTGAACAAAGCCCTTGGAGGTGTCCACAGTGGTGGAAATGATGTACGCAAAGAGCTGGTGCTTCTCTCATAACTAGGAACCTGCTTTCAGCTCTCAGGCATGTCCCAGCAGTGACCCATGACTAGGGTACACCTGATTGTTAGTGAAAACTGCAAGGTCAATTTCTGTGTCTCAGCTAAAGTGGAGAAACTCTGATCTCTTACCCAGAACAAGCTTCAGACTTCTCCACTGGACTCTGCCAGCTGGTGATAGGAAATGAAAAGCCTTATGGACAAGTGAGTAGGCTGGCTCAAAAGGGTCACAAGGCCTGGGCTGGGGACAGTGGGGTGATAGAGCATGTGTGAGGCCCTGGTTCAAACCCCAGCACCACAAAAAAAAAAGTGTCACATAGCTGCACATGCAGCAAGTACTAAACGGCAGGGCTCTGCCAATCCACTGTGGACAGTAGAAGGGACCTGGTACAACCTGTACCTTTGGGCTAGAAAATAGGCTGAACTGCATGGCAGTGAGCCTTTTTCTCACTCTGCACAGGGCTGCATTTGAACCCTGACTTTCAGGCAACCAATTAGTATTTATTCCACCAATCCAAGCTGCCTCAGTTTTCCTCAACAACTTTGACAGTCAGGACGGGGCAATTCTGTGCTGTGAGGGTCTTTTCAATGGAGCACAGGATGCTTCTCAGCTTCCCCGGCCTTACTCACTAGATGCCAATAGCACCCCCCGGGAACACCTACAGACAGAACCACGTGTCACAGCCATATGTCCCAAATGAGCAGGAGTGGGAATGGAGTTGTCGCTAACAGAAAACCAAGGCTATGGTCCCTTTATCTCCTTGCTGGAATTTGGTGTGTAGAATGCCGTCTCAGAAAGAAGCTCCAGCAAAATGCCAGTTCTAGCTACATGAGGTCCTTGTAGAGCTGAGGACTAGGACACGGGTGCTTACACACATCTTTCCCTAAATTCCCCCCCAGCCCTTTGGCTGCATGCGTAAGAGGGTTGGTGGGTAAAGTCAGGGCCAGACACACAGAGATACAAAACTCACTTAGTTCAAGTAACTTGCATTTCATTGGCCACAGGAAGTCAATAGAGACTGAAGGGATGCCCAGCCCCATTGGACCAAAGGGCACAGGAAGCTAGAAATTAAAGTAGTTCAGTTTATTACGAACTGAGGGCTGTAATATGCTTCTGCTGTAACTGCCAGTCAACTGCGCATCAACTCACAAACAGAATACCTGGTTCTCCCAGCCACATGACCTTGATCAAATTGCTCATCCGGACATGACTTCAGCTCATTTCCACAGAACATGAGCTGCAGAGAGAAATCTCATCTAATAGGACTCCAGGGAAGGAAGTTTCTCTTTCATGGTTATATGTTTTAGCAAACGTACTTTAAATAAAATGAAGCAGCTTTCCTTTAACGCGTGTGCATTTCTTTCTAAACAGCAGACATAACATTTCTCCCTTTTCCCATGAGTAATGCCAGGGATTAATGTGCTCGCCAAACACACTTTATACAAAATGCTCTGGGTCCTGTCCAGGTCTCTATTTTTACACACTCACAACGGAGCAGGGATATCTGCCTTGCCGACCTCCAGAAGAGGAGAAGCGAGAAAACACTTGGGAAAGTGCTTTGTAAACTCTGAAGAGTTCTAAAAGTTTAAGAAGTCATTATTAATGCATTCTTATTAATAATTTACTGCTAATAAAATTTTGCCTGCCTCGCTTAGATGTTGAGATGATGAATGTGATAACTGAAGGGACCCAGGTCCAGGAAGCTAAGGGCTTGCCCAAGGTCAACAGCTAGAATCACAGCACCGGTTCATGCAGATCCCGAAGAGGGTAACACCTCTGTGATGTTCACTAGGACGCAGTTATGACTGTAGTGACCAACGACTGTATAGGAAGTCAACACTGACACAAGCCACCCAAAGAAGGAGATACCAGAAGGAATAAGCAGTAGCCCTGGAGTCAGAACAAGGCTGGAACACTTCAGCAAGCTATTTGGCTCTTGGGGCTTCTGGTTTCCAATCTACCAAATGGGAAGGGTGCGTGACACTCACCTTCCCATACCAGAGGCACCTGTATATTTCCTGAAACATCACAATTTGGATTGCAGGACCATGGTACAAGAGTGCAGGCGGCCGTGCAGAGGGAAACTATAATCACACACAGCTTTGCAGAGAATCCATTGAGACTGCAGCATTCTGATGGGCTGGTCTCTTCATGGAGCCACAAGAAACACATACAATGATCCCAGTCCTTTAGGTGAAACATGCAAGTGATCATGCAAAATAACACCGACCTGACGATGACCCCTGGCAGGGTTGGAGAGGTCCTGGGGTTCTGTGATCGGAGAGGGCGCCTCAGAGGTGAGGCGTACTGACCGCCTCTCCTTCTGCCTGTAAGTGCATGTGCAGCTCTTCACACCTCTGACCCTCACCGTGCCAACCCAAGGCCTGCTGAAAACCAGTGGTTTGATGCCAAAACTGCAGCGTACATCTCCCACTTCAGAATCCCCACTGCAAGCATGCATAATGAAGCGCCACGTCCTGCTATAATGGCACAACTACGTCTCAGCATTGATACGGCAGCTGATGCTTTTGAAGTATTTTACAGCCATTAATTACCTGGCCTATGAGCGTGCCAGGCACCACTACTGGCAATGCTTCCTTCAGAGCACGGCACTACTGTTCTTCTCCCAGGGGTGTGACTATTAATGTACCACTCGCTTTTCTACCCCTCTGTGCTTTTCCCCTATCTGGTTTAATCTAAATGATATTTGAAGGCCAGGAGATTTCAAAAGGTAAATAAGTAACTCTATGCATCTTTATTTCTAAACGGACCCTGAAGGCAATGTAAGACACGGCAATTGTGCTTATTCTCTTAGTTGAGAATGGGAGCTATGTGGGAGATGGCTGATCAAGGTCCCTTTTCCCAGTGGCTCTCACAGCATCCAGGAGCACAGTCAGCAGAAGCCATATGAGCTGTTTCTTGCATTTCTTTGCACTCAAGCGATGGACCAGTAACCAGCCTTGAAGCAGGCAGGACCCGGGACGGTGCAAGGAGCAGCAGGAAGGGATGATGCCTCAGCACCGGAAGAGGAGATGTGAGGCTTTGTACTTTCTGTACCAGAGGGCAGTGGAAGAGTTCAGATAATTAATTCCTCCCTCTGCTAACTCTCTTGGCACCTGCATAGTTTTCAAATCCAACTACTAATCGCCAGACCAGCAGTCCCTGCCTCAGCGAGAGGCTCAGCATCTGTGTGCTTGTGTCACTAGTGCTGTGCTAGTAAATGTTTGCCTACCAGCTGGGAGAAGGGAAGAGACCAGGCTTGATTCCTAGTATTTGATGATTTCCCTGGTGTAACTGCTCCCAGCATGGCATAGTTCAAGGTCACACCACAAGCACGCTGAACGTGGAGTTGCACATGGGAAGAGAGGCACTACACCACACTTAAACTAGTGTCCCCTTGCAGATACAATAGATACAATCTTTGGAGCAGAGGAACAGAAAATTTAGCCAAAAGTATTAGGAAGTCATGAGTTTTGAGGATGTATGGCTGTTGTTTTAATATCACTGCATTTATTTCCTTGTAAATTTATACAATGTAAGTTTTAATTGTGGTATGCTGAAAAATTGGCTTGCAAAATTTCTTAAAAATTTAGCAGTCAGCTCTCATGAGCTGGCACAGGGGGGCTCTGGCATGTCATTGGGTACACTGGCAGTGCCATTGTCTTCCACACAGAGGCCACCAGGAACACATCTGCAGTGGAACAGTTGGAGTTACGGCTCCCTCCAGTGAGGGGGAATGGGCACCACCGAGGTCATGAGGAGCCTCAGCAGGAGGGCTCAGGAAGGACTCACAAGCGGGGCGGGGTGGCACTCACCTGCAATCCCAGCCCAACACTCAGGGAGGCCGAGGCAGTCTGGACCATAGTTTAAGCCCAGCCAGAGCAACTCAGTGACTTAAAGAAACTCTGCTTTACCTCAAAATTTTAAAAAAGAGTCAAGGATATAGCTCAGTGAGAAGGCCCTGGGTTCGATCCCCAGAACCCACACACAGCAGACCAAAACGAAAGGAGGCTGGATGAAGGCAGCAGGGCTTTGCTCCAGGTGCTGTCAGGAAATGGGGCTAACTCGGAGTTTCTTACCCCTGCCGCTGGATGAAGGGAGCATGGTTCCTACTTTAACTGGGAGAGAAACCGCAGCCCCCCATGACTGCTAGGCAAGGAGTCATCTCTGTCACTCAGACAGTGTTCACACTTTGCGTTTGAGTCCAGACGTGAATACAGAGTGGCTGGCTTTTGACCTGTCAAGATTGCACGGTGGCCTTGTCTGGTGTGGGCTTATCCGGAGTCCAAGGCCAGGCCCAGCCCCTGGGGATTACAGGCCTTTTCCATCTTTCTCAGGAGGGATCTCCACCAGCCACTCTGTGTCATCAAGTGTGTCCTTCTATGCTGCCAAATTTTCTAAAGGTAGGAACATGCTCTATCTCCACTTAGATCCTCCGTTCCTCTCCTTTGTCCTGCAAGTGCGGTAGAAGCCCACAGCCTGTAGGGGTGCAGTCCCTGCAATGTCTTGAGCCTCATCTTTAGGCTGGGCCCACGTGACATCGTCCAATTCCTCTGCAAACTGCCCCTCACCACCCTCACTTTGCCTGTGCTGTCCCCCAGCCCTGCGGTGCCCTTCCCCCATGCTCCAGCCCTCCTCTGCGTGCCTGACCCACTTATCATTCGAGGCCGCTCTCAAAGGCCACCTCCTGCAGGAAGCCTTCCCTTACACCCTCCCCATTCCTGTCCAAGCTCGGAACCCTTCTCAGGAGTCCCATAAAGTCAATCAATTTTTATGTTGCTCTATAATTTATTCATACTCTATTTTTGGATTTTCATATAAGAGAAACAATTCAATATTTAAACTTGCAAATCGGATTTATTTCACTTAACATTATGGTCTCAAGGTGCATCTATTTCCCTGCAAATGACTGAAGTTTGTCCTTCTTTATGACAGTGTAGTACTCTATCATGTGTAAATACTACATTTTTTTTTTATCCATTCATCTGTTAATGGACATATAGTCCGCCTCCAAGATTTAGCTGTTAGGAGTTGTGCTGCTATAAACACAGGTATGCATGGATCCCTGTCATACAATGTCTTTAGCTTTTTAGGAAACAGGGAGATAGATCTTTTGCAAAAGGGAAGAGGAACCAAAAGACGGAAGGAGAGGAGGGGAAGACAATGAAAAAGACAGAAGTAAGATGAGTTATGCTCATGGACCAACTCCCTACAATAATGCAATCATTGTGTCCTGTGAGCATGCACTAATTGAACAATTTTTTAAAATTCAATCAATTAATTCAACATTTAGTGACTGTTTTCCAAATTCTGTTGTAGGTCCTAAGAATTAAACTGAGAAGCTGGGTGTGTGGCACATGCCTGTAATCCCAGCACTCAGAAGGCTGAGGCAGGAGGATCATTGTGAGTTTGAGACCATCTTGGACTACAAAGTGAGCTCAAGGCCAGCCTGAACTGCATAGTGAGGTCCTGTCTCAAAAAGACAAAAAAAGAAAAGAAAAAAGGCATTAAGCTAGGAATAAGGCAGACGTGATTCCTGCTCACTTGAATTTTATATTCTAATGAAAGGAAATAAGCAATAACTTTTGTTTAAAAGTCACAAAACAGGAAATGTAACCAATATGGATAAATATCCTACATAAGTTTAAGATTAAATTTATGGGAAATGATCGGATGGCTGCTGCACACTGGTCCTTTCCGCAAGGGAGATCATTTGAGGCCTTAAGCTATGGACTCACTGTCTGATCATGAACCCATTTTTTCCATTAAATTATAAGATTATGGAAAGCTGGATGGTGGCTCCTCCATCTCTTCAACCTTAGCACCTAATCAGACATCAATGTTTAACAAATAGTTGAACATTGATGTCTGATTAGGTGCTAAGGTCCAGGGACTGGGGATTTAGCTCAGCAGCACTGCCTGGCAAGTGCAAGGTCATGAGTTCGATTCCTGGTACTGGAAAAAAAAACAAAAATAAATAAATAGTTGAGGAATTAAAAACCAACTCTTGATTAGTCTTTATAGCAGCCAATACCTGAAATAACATCAGCTTAGAATTGTGATTTCCAGTTCCCCAACCCAGACTCCCTCCCCAATGCCAAACCCAGCATCTGGGTCATAGGATCACCCCGCCTCCCTGCGTTTCTGCCCCATCTTCCCCACATATCCAAATCTTGCCCACAGGAAGCCCCAGGTAGTGCCCTTGTCAGTGAAACTTTGCCAGAGACTTTCTGTGCAGCCCTGCAGCATCCATCGCCTGTATCACATCAATGGCCTTCGGTACCAGAAAGCTACAGAGAAACAAGCAGCTGTGGAGCAGAGAGCATGGTAGTAAAGCCCCGAAAGACCTTCATTTACATTCTGGCTCCAGCACTGTCTTTCTACAGGACATTCAACAAATCACTTAACCTTTCTGAATCTGCTTTTCACATCTGTTCGGTGGGCAAGCTTCCTTGAGATAAAAAGCTATATTTTTTAGGTGTAATTTACATACAGCCATAAAAGCTGTACTGTCTATAATTTATCTCTGTAACCTCTGCATCAGATAAACAGTCTGGCACACAATAGGTGTTTATAAACATTTGTGGAATAAATGGATGGAGATGATAATATCCACCTTCATTTCATCAAGGAGTGCTTACAAGATAAAGGATTTCTAGCAGCTAATGGGTTCTTCCATTAGACTCTGTTTTTCCCCTATTGCTGTTGTCCCTTTCCTTGATACTATTTTATTTTTATTTTCCTGCATTGTGCTACAAGAAATCTTCACTATCAATTTAGAACTTCATAAAAATGTCTGCTGTTCTAAAAACACAATGATTTTAGTAGTAGGGGGCACTCAATAGCTTTGAAAAATGAAAGACATTCAGAGGGGACACCTTAAAAATATTGAAGAAAATTTGTTCTGCCTTCAAAGATATCAATTTTGGAATTATAAACACAATGTATACTCATTAAAGAAAATTTAGGAAACATAGAAAAGTAAAAAGAAAAACATACCCTAATCCTCCAACCTAATCATAATCACTATTGACATCTAAGTATATTCTGTATTATAATGTGTAATTTTACTTAGCTGAGACATACTATATGTATGGTTTTTCCACTTTTCCCACTTAATATATCATAAACACTTTCCAAGCTATTTTCTAACTTAATGGCTGCATTATATTCCATCCAGCAGATGCCTCCTAGCTCACTTGGGCATTCCCTGTCATTGGACATGTATTTGCTTCCTGTTAGTTTGTATTACAAATAATGGTACAGTAAGCATTTGTGTGGATAAAGATTCTTCCTCAAAAGCCCAAAGTTTAGGAAGCAGAGATGCAGATGTAAGTCTGAAATGCCTCCAGAATGTTTGGCTGACAAAAAAGACAAAGCTATGCATAGTGCTGGGGAGGGGGCTCTCTTTTATCCAAGCTCTACTGGTATAGGTTGAAGAGCCAGGGAAGAGGATTTCAGAAGTTAATGGGGAAATAACAAACAAGTTAGCCAAATTGCCTAATCTAAACCCATTAGCTCAGCATTTGTTGCAATATGAAATCTTGATGACTGTAATTAACGTATTTATAAACTCTCTAAGAAATTTCAAGTTTTCCCTTTATTGACTGGAAACCACTAGCTTTTTCAAGCAGAACTCGTGGCTGGGCTGCCATGCTCCCTGGTTGTGGGGTTGCTCAGAAATTCCCTGAGCCTCACACTGCTGAGCCTGGTCTTACCGCTAAGACCTGCTGTGAGTTGAGGAGAACAGTAGACAGGATATGGAAATTTTTTCCATTAAATATACCGAACTATAACTTGCATTCAGAAATGCACAAGATCATAAGGGAACAGACTTGGGAAATTTTTAATCTGTTTACACCCCTCCGTGTTGCCTCCTCCCAAACCAAGACATATAACATTTCCAGGACCCTGGAGAGCTCCCTCTGGTCTCTCCCTGCCCAGTCCCCTGGCCTGATGTAATTGCTGTGCTATTCAGAGCTCTATGGCGGTCTTTCCTGTTCTTGAACTTCATAAAGGTGAAACCCTTCGGCATGGACTCTTTACTTTTAGTCCAACTTTTTTTCTCTTTATTACATATGTTAAGATTTACTCATTAAAAAAAAAAGATTTACTCGTGATATCTTGTGAAACAGTACCTCATTCTTTTTCATTCCTGTGTACTATTTCATGTCATGACTCTATCGTGATTTCTTTACTCACTGATGGGCACTTTTATTATTTCTACCTAATGGTTACTGTGACTAAAGTTGCCATGGACATTTTTTTAAAGATGTGTTTTGGTGAAGAGCAAATGTAAATTATTAAGAGCTGTTACAATAGAGTGGTAAGAACTATTGTGCAAGAGCTAAGGAGCCTGAGGCCTCTTTGGAGCTCTGCTCTTGACTACTTGTGTGGCTTTATGCAAATCATTTCTTGTCTCTGATTCTAAATTCACTCAACAATAGGATGAGGATGTTTTGCTCTGACTGTCCACAGCTGATACCTGTGCATCCTACAGGAAAGTAATTCCATTTCTCTCCTTGCCTGTCAAACAAAACAGTTGAACCAAATACTCCACAAGGTCCCTTCTAGCTGCAAATTCCATATTTTAAACGACTGCAACATGGCCTGCATCTTAGGGTTAGCCATGGCTTTCCATAAGGAAATATCCAGGTGTCCTAGATGTGACACTCTTTTCCAAGAGCCACTGTGCAGCAAACAGACCTAGAAACAGAAGCTACGGGTCTAAACCTCAGCTGACACCTTATACATGCACCTCAGTGAGCCTTTGTTTACTTGTGTGTAAAAGAGGCAGATAATGAGATTAGACTCATCCCTCCCCTCCCAGCTTATTGGATGATCCTTGCTCCTCAGCTTCCTCTAAAAGCACCACAACCCCACCCCAAAAGACCTACTATCTTGTATAACCTGTCACCACCCACCAGCACCCAACCCAGTGCCTGGTATCTGGTAGGGGCTCTGGAACTCTTCCCTGAATGAATGAATGTATTTTGCAAATGAGGAACTGTAATATGAATGTTAGCTTTCACAACTGTCACATATTGTATCCCATGTGCTACTGGAATGAACTCCCCAGGTAGGCTCCTTTATGCAACCTGAAATTATGTACCGCTCACCTGTGCATTCAATCATGTTCCTTGCTAAGGGGATTCAGGCACGCAGCCTGGTCTCAGCCCTTGAAGAGATGAATCATTCAATTCCACCAACATTTATTTCCTGAACACCTGTTACTGCACCAGGCATAGTGCCAGGTACTAGGAATAGAAAAATAAATAACACTTAATTCTTTTTTTCTTTTTTCATTTTTATTTGTTTGTTGTCTTTTCCATTCGTTTATTTATTCAGTGAGATTTTTCTCCCATGTGAGCCACCAAAACAGTTGACGGCCTATAGGGAAGACAGATGAGTAAACAGATTATTAACCACCCCCTCTAACTGTTTGTTTAATGAGAGTGTGAAGGGAACCCTGTGGGATCTAAAGCTGGGATGCTGAGGAAAGCTCCCAGTGTGCTCCTTTAATCGGGCCTGAGAGGATGAGTAGACCCTGACCACTTAGGAGTTACCTACTAACTGACTTTCCAGCTTCTCTCCTCTGCTCCTTCCCACTTAGTCTCTACAGAGCTGCTGGGAATCTTTTTAAAATGAGCACCAGAGCATGGCAAATTCCTATATAATACCTTCAGTGATCTTTGGTTGTTCTCACTAACAACCAAACCCAAGCAAACCCAAGCTCCTCACCATGCCACAAAACCCTGAATGTTCTGACCCCTGCTTCCCACTCTTCTCTTCAGCATCACTTAGCACACCTGTGGCCTCTTGTCTGCTCCTGGGCCAGGCTGAGTTTGCTGCCTCTTTTTCACCCTCATTTGTGGTGTTCCTTCTGCATGGTGTGCATCCCGTCTATGGCCGGTTCATTCTCACCCCTCGGTTCTCACTGAAGTACTCCTTTCTCTCGCTTACTCAGCCAGAAGTGTTCCCAATCCAGGCTGCACAGTAAACTCCCTGGGGAATGAGACATCTAGAAAGGGAACTCGATAGGAAGCAGCTCTGTGGTGGCCTAAGGCTGGGGTGAGAATGAGGGCTTGCTACAAAGCGCAGGAGACTTTTGGGGTGACAGAAATGTCCCAGAATGAAACAGTGGAGTTGGGTGCACCACGCTGCACTTTCCTAAAGTTCATTGATTTGCACGTTTACCGTGGATGAAGACACTTATGACATACAAATTATACTTATGCAAAACGATGTTTACTTTTTTTCTGGGAAACTTTTGAAAAATACTGGTACTTGGACACTACCCACCAGAACATCCGATTTAATAGAGCTGGGGAGGGGCCTAGGAACCCCTAAGTTTTAAATCTCTTTGACCTATTCTGATGTACAGCCTCAACTCAGAACTACTGCTCTGCCTTATCACCCTGCTTACTGCCCTGGCAGTATAATTAAGTAATTATCTCATTTACTCAATTGTGCACTTGGTTATTGTCCTTCTAATGCATTCTGCAATAAAAGTTACCTAAAGGGAAAGTCTTTTATAGAACCACATTTGACTCTCCAGTACACAGCATTAGGTAGCTCCTTCATATATGTTTTAAGGAAATAAATAGCGACGTGGAAGATAGAGAAAAAGCCTTCACTGAGGCACAGGAACATGACAGGACAGAGAGCATTAATACAGCACATGGTTGCAAGGAGATGGTCACACAGTGCAGAAAAGCAAGATGGGAAGACTCCAGACACAAGAACTGTAAGTGCATGGAATAGGAGCGGAGAGTTATAGAAAGTGATTACTCTCCTTTCCCTACCTCTCTACCCTCAGAGTGGAGAAAATCTGCAATTCAGGAATTTAAGATTATATGCCAATAAGAGAGCTAGAGAACATGCTATAAAACTACGGAGGCCCATATGCATATTTTCCCACTCACTATAATAAAACAACAGAAACATTTTCCTAAAAAATAAAACAGGACGTGAGACCACATCTATGTGAAAATGGGGAGTGCAGTTAGAAACAGGCTTAGTTGAGTAAGGAGAAAACACAATATCCAACTGGAGGTCCAGAACTGGCCATGAATGAGATGCAAAGGAGAAGCTCCAGTAGACATAAATTAGAGTGTAGCATTAGGAAGGGGGAAAGCACAGGGGTAAGTAAGATGGAGTGGAACCTTTCCACAGTGGAGCAGAGGATAACAGCCTTTCTTTTCTCGCATGTGACTGCAATGTGACATGCCACACCCAGATCTCAGCCTTGGAGAAATGCTTAGTGATGGTCCGTGCTGCTGAAGACCACTTGGACTGAACCTTCAGGAGCAGGAATGAAAGGATAGCTGATGACCAGCTGATCTCCTGAGTGGAGCTAGTGGATTCAGTCTGATGTGTTGTGTTTTGGAGGCTGTCTGAAACAAAAAGTGATATGGGTGTAGTTGATAGTCACTCACTTATGCTAAGGGTTAAATAACAGAACCACGGGTCATTTTCAGCAACTGTGATATCACGGAAGACAGTCCTATTTTCTGTGCCTGAGGAGTTTGCATGCAGAGCATAACAGAGATATTTAAGATAATAGATAGGTCAGCAAAGAGGAAGAGGTTCCCCAGTATTGCTCTGTGCTGTAAAGTATAATTATCTGATTTCTCAAAAACAAAAAAGTATGCCCACTCACCTTAGGTCTCCCAGTGGAACTGCAGTGTAGATTTTGAATGTCCATAAAGTAAGAGCATTAAGTTTAAACACATAACAGGCCAAGGAAGAGGTCAATGGAAGCTATATTTTGTGTTTTCCTTGAAAATTATTCACAAATCATAATAAGTGTAAGAGCAGCCAAAGGAAGAGTAGCCTTCCCAACACAAAAGCCTAATTGCTCCTCAAAAGGAATGTTAACAGAAGACATCCTAGTACTTTGTTAACCGTGATTTTCTGTTTTATATATCTGGTTTCACGGACATGTGACATTCAACCAATTTGCTGTGCATAGTAAAACCATTCTTTCTCTGAGGATGGATAAACTAAACACTGAGTCTATTCAACTGTGATTATGCCATCATATCTATCAAGGGTAAACAGCTTAGCAAAGATTTTTTGCCAGTAGAAAGCAGTTGAACTCCACTGGACACCAAGGAGACTTGATCTATTGACTGAACTGTGATATGTGGATCATCAAGAAAGCAGCATAGTCGTGCCTGATACTGGGCAGATGGGCACCAGTGGCTACTTATACAGTACACACCCAGTATGCTGTCTGTCTCCACTCAGGTTCCCGCTCCCTGAGAAAGGTGGTCACCAGTTTCGGACCAGCGATATTTTCCCATCAAACTTCATGTCCCTCCATACTTTGGAGTATATATCAAGAGATCCACCAGCCAGTTCAGATATTTGCAAAGCTTCCATTGGCAGGATTTTTGAAGGGGACAAAAAGAGAAGCATTGTAAAGAGAAACGTAGACAGTGCTGGACCAAATGGAAGAATAACTGACAAATCCTGAGAGGCAAATGTCATGATCAGAGATCTGAGGTTCTTGTTCTTCTACCTCCAGATGCATTTCTAGAAATCTGCAGTTGGGAATATGCTTGACATTGGAGGAGATAATTTTAGAAAGCACATGGACTGTTTACAAATCATTGTAGCTAAGACTAATATAGTATTCCGTATGTGCCAAGCACCATTCTAAAATTTTTATAAGAACAAGCTTATTTATTCCTCACCACAACTCTGTGAGCTAGGCATTGATTAATATGGAGAAATTGAAGTACAGAGAGGGTTAGTAACCCAGTCAAGATCACACAGCTGGTAAGTATCCAAGTTAAGCTTCAAACCAAACAGCTTAGTGCCTGGACCTTCACAGTAGATTTAACCACTACGATACAATCACATAAAACATAATGTGGGCAGAAAGTCTCTTTCATTGTCCTTGTTTTACTTGCTTCTGATTCTCTGAGAAAAGGAAATGGTAGATTGCAGTTCAGTAACTTTTGCTCTGTGGCAAAAGTTTTTAAAAAATGGAAGGAAGTAAATTTAATTAGTTCTCTAGTAATTATTGTCTGACTAAATTATACTTTAAATTTTAATATACCAATCACTACTTAATTAGCAAAGTCAGCTGTAAAGGAAAACCTTCTGCTCCTCAACAGGTAAAAACTGGCTAATAAGCATTGTGTAGATTTTGACTCTTCCAAAATTGGGTTTTTCTTTGCTTCTTCCTCTGCACACACCATCCTTTCCCATACACCACCACCAAAAGAAAAGAATTTTTTCAGGAGTTCAAAAATTCCAGAAATCTTCCACTGTAGGACTGGACAGGACAGAGTGAGTGGGGACAGAGATCTGGAACACAGGGCTTGGAGAGCAGAGATAGTAAGAACTAAGCTCCATCTCCAGCAAAGGCCTGGATGCAGCAGGGCAGGCAGGAAAGGGCAGAGGCCAGAGTGGTCCAGTCCCGCTGCCATGGTGAAGCAGCGATGCTCATGGCAAGAGGCTGCACCCGAGGCAGACGAAGGCAGAGCTGTTTCTGCTGCAGGACAGAGAACCCAGCCTCACCACCTTCTCAGACCCTAAACCAGCCCACCTTCCTGAACAGCTTCCAGCCACGCTGCCAACTGTCTGCAAAGCAGAGAGGTGAAATTGCTCATCTCTAGGAATCTCAAGAGATGTCAGGGAAAGAAAGAGAAACACAGCTTATACTGCATGAGGCTAACTCCCCATTGAAACCAAGAGAAGCAGGCTAAGCCTGTGGCTAGTGCATGTCTGGACACAACTGGCAGGGTCCTGAGAGTTTTGCGTAAGTCTTACTATCTGCTCCTCTTCACTGAATGTCAAGAAGGCTGTCTTACTGCTCACGGTGAAGGAATGGGCCACCCAAATTTTGGCAGAACCAGGATGCAGAAGTGACTCTGTTCTGGGAAAACAGGAGCTGCTTGCAGAGCTGGGTGCTGACTGTTCAATATCATGTCCACTGAGCATGGAATGGATGTGGCCAGGACCTTCCTCACGGGCAGCTGTCAGCATCAACCCGCACCTGAGCTGCAGGCAGAGCCACTCTGTGGATGTTCCCGGCCATCTGCCTCTCAAACAATCCAGGCTCTGCAACCCCCTCTTAGTTTAGCCTTCATCCCCAGATGGTCTTTAGCTCACATACAGAAAGCACTTTCCCCTTCAGATTCTAGGCACCGTCCTCCAAGCAGAGCCTGCACTGTGTAGTCAGCTCGGGCTGAAGGCACTAGCCTGAGAAGGAGGCGTTTTCCCACGTGGGAAGTATCTGACTGCTGCAATATCAGAGAGTGATTCTGCTAAGCATTTGTGAGGTCGAGTGAGTTAAAATATGCAAAGCCCTCTTGAGCAGTGCACGGTACAAAGTGATCTCCGTGTAGGGAATCATTTGAGATTATGATTCTTATTTTGTGCATGAGAACATAAGATTCAGAGAAGTTTAGTAAATTGGCCCACTGTCATGTGATGAGAAACAGAACCAGGACTGAAAACAGGCATGCCTGGCTGCAAATCCTTTCCTTTTAGGATTCTGTCTCCCTGCAATGATATTAATGAGTTTATAACAAGTGAGACCCAGCCCTAGTTAAAGGCATGAAGCAATGCAATCAACAACGGTGCATGTTCCATCTGAAGTTCTGAAGTAGCCTCAGAATCCTTCCCAACACTACGCCAAGAAGTCATTTCCGTTGTTTGGCACCCAGATGAGAAATGAAGCTAGCGAGAATTGTTCCCTGAGCAGTGTCTCCAGCAGGACTGCCACTGAGTCTTCGGAAAGACAGTTTCATACTTTTCAAATCTAAGCACTGCTATGAGAATTACCCACCTTATGCACCATGATCAGAGATTTCAAGGTGTCCTTGGGTTAGATAGCTTTCATAAAGCCAGTGTTGTCTTGCATGAGAATGCCTTCCTAGCTCCCTGGGATTTTTATACTTTAAACTGGGAGTTATGCTGACCCCAAGGCCAGCTCCAGGAGAACTGTAGTAATGTAGACATGGCCTCCACAGTACTTTTCACTGTTCTGTGTCTACATATTATTTCTGAGGAGCAGTACTTGTTGTCACTCTCTGAATTGCCTTTTCCCACAAGAACAATCACAAAGCTTGTGTGAGGTTCATGTAGATCTTGCTTTTGTTCTTCCCTTTCGTGTGAAAATTGGAAAACATATTCCTGTTGTTCAGACAGCACATGAGAGCCTGCCAAAGATGAAGCTAGTCTATCTTTCTGAGATGAGACTGGTAAATTGCAGCAGGGAGATGAGAATGCTCCCTGGCCCCAAGGGGGACCTGCATACTCACAGAAAATCAAAGACGGATGGGCAGTGCTTTCCTTCATTCCACTGTCTGTCAGTCAACAGCTCTAACTCTTCATCACCCAAACAAAAGTGCATGCATGTGTGGTTCTTCACTCTCTCTTCAGTGCAAACTGCCACCTGGAACCAGATGTCTCATACCACAGCAAGGTGTTCTCCTCTTTTATCCCAGTCACATCCTGTCATGGGGGAGAAAAAAAGATGCCCAGTGAACTCTTTGAGTTCCCATGTCTGAGGGAAAGGCAGGAACATTCCATGCTCCTGTTTCCATTCCTACAAACAGACAAGAGATGTTCAGGGAGTCGGGGACTCCTAGGACAGGATGGAAGGGGTGTGGGGGGGAGATCAGATAGGAGAACAGCACTTCACCTGGGTACACTTGCTGAGGGGTGGAGGCTGAGAGTCAAGAATGGATACCCCAAATCCTATTAATCTAAGAAAAATGCGCTGGTGTAAAAAATGAATCTGAAGACAAAGATTCATTCAGTCGAATAGATTTAGCTTCAGAAGCTACTAAGACTTTTTTTCAATTTTACATCTTGTCACCTCATAGAAGATCTTATATTCATTGAAATTTCACTCCAGCCCGTCCAGCCACAAATAAGCTTTCACTGACTTCCTAGTTCTATGTCTTTATCTGTTCTGGACATTTCATGTAATTGGAACCATAGCCTTTGTGGCCTGTTTGTTTTGTTTCATTTAACATGTTTTAAAAGTTCATCTATGGTATAACACGTATAAATATTTCATTCATTCACCATTCTAGTGAAGGGTATACTACACTTTATTTATCCATTCCCCAGTTGATGGACATTTGTGTAGCTCCCACCCTTTGGCTATTTAATGGGCTAACATTATCCCTTAGTTATTGCAACTTGATCAGGCCCACAGTCTCCCACATGAGTAGATGCTGAAGGCTTAAATACAAGAGACAAGTAGTAAGGGCTCCAGGAGGTTCAAAACCCCCTAACAGAATTCAAGATTCTCTGGAGGCTAAGATGAAGAACATCTCTGGGGGGCTGTATGTATTTGTTTTTCAAACAAAGAAGGGGGATAATGAAGAAAACACAGAAATTTTATCAGGACCTTGAGAAATAATTTCCCAAGTAGTAAATTATGTCACTTAGGAGAACTACCTTTAGGTTGACATTTATTGTAGGAGTGTGGGGATTGAAGCTGCAGTCTCCTTTTAGTTGGAGCCAAAGGTCCTCAGCTGTGGCTTTATCTTGTCCTTTGAGGCCTCATAGCTTCACAGGCCAGTACAGACCACAGCGGTGACCAGTGACTCACAGAGGTTCACTTACTATGAGTCTGCTGCCCATCTCCAGACAAGGAGCGTAGGCCTTGGATAAACTCACAAGTAAACATGGGAAGCCAATTGGTTAATTTTAAATCCTGCTCAGAGCTGCTTCATAGTGGTCTCCATCAGCTATTATGCACAATTATGTTGTAAACATTTAAGTCTTTGTGTTGGATGCATTTTTATTTCTTTTTGATGTATATGTAGGAATAGAATTTCTATACCAAATGGTAACTCCAGGGCTGGGGATATAATTCAGTGGTAGAGCAATGGCTTATCACATACAAGACCCTGTATTTGGCCCCAAGACTTCAGGGAAAAAATGATAATCTTCCATTAACATTTTGAGAGATTACAAAAATGTTGTCCAAAGTGGCTACACCAACTCACATCCCTATAAAGAGTATACAAGGGTTCCAGTTCTCCACATCCTCATTGACACTTGACATTATCTGACTTTTTGATGTTAACCATCCTAGTCAGTGTAAGATGGCAGCCAGCTCACTGTGGTTTTAATTTGCAATTCTCAATGACTAATGACATTGAGCATCTTTTCATATTTCTCAGTCACCTGTATTTCTTCTTTGGAGAACTTTTTCTCTTTTTTTGGCAAGACTGAGCTTTTATCACATTCTAGTCATGTGGGAGACTGATCACATTCCTGGTCTGTATCCATAGCTTCACCAAGTAATTTGATAGCACTCTCTCATGCTGACTTTGGACTTGGTCACATAGCTTGCTTTGGCCAAGATGCTGTTAGAAGACTGTACCTGAGGGGAGCTAGTGCAGGATGAGACTTGTAAGTAGAACCAAACTTGCCTTTTCTTCTCAGACAACGCTTTCCTAGATCAGCCAATAGCCAGTCAACCCCAGGCAGGTGAGCAAACCCAGAAAGTCTAGCAGAGCTGTCTAGATGACTTATGGTTCACAACAGACACATCAGCAAATCTAGGCCATATCATCAGAACCCAAAAGACTCATGAGCTAAATGTTTATTGTTACCTGCCAACTGAAGATTCATGGTTGTTTATTTTGCAGCATTATTATGGAGCTAGATAACTGGTAGTGCAAAAATCTCTTAGGACAGAAAGATGAAAAGCATAGTTCCTGCCTTCAAAGGGTCACAGAGCATCAAGGAAGACAGAAAAGTACTAGAAAGTCACAGTGTAGTTCAGTCTGTGTTGTGACAGATATGTGGACAAGTCTTGGACCAGGTGGCTATAACCACTCAGTTTTCAAATGGAGACTTTCAGAGTTTGAGTGACAAAGCTTCCTAGCTCTTTCCCCCTGGTTTCCCCACCTTGCATCTTTGACAGTCTCCCTTGCTGTTCACTGAAATGTATCTTGTACCCACATCATGTTCTTCCTGGAGCCATTAAAAATGTTTGGTGATGCGCAGACTTGGCATAAATTTTTAATTATGAATCCTGGTTGCCCAAATTAGTGTACTAGCACAACTTTAATTAAAAGTTGCTGCTTCAAATTCCTCCCAAGTTCTGCCTTAAGAAAATGGTTTACTACCCTCCCAAGTCTGTGCCTTAAGCCCCCTCTGCCTCCTCTTGCTTTTTCCTTGAGGCACTGTGTGTTGGCCGTACTTTGGCTTCACAGTAGTGACGATGCAGCCAAAAGCCAATTTTTAAAAAAACATTTCTCAAACTGTGTAAGTTTCAATGTTCTGGACTCCTGTGTTGACACTTTATCAAACATTTTTACTATGCTTGGCACAGCCAAAAAAACAATAATTTAAGTTTAGGTTTGTTTTTTCCCTTTCTTTTTCTAAGTTCTAAATCATCTCCTTCAAAAGAGTAGGCAAATAACTCTTAGCAGGGATAGTATAACCCAAAGGCTTTAACCATTTTAGGGACAGAGATAGATGGTTTTGAGCATTTGGGGAAAACTATGAAACTTCATGTCAAAAACATGCACAGAGACATGTACACCACAATGTCCATACAGTCTCAGAGGCTGATCCCCAAAACCTTAGGATTTCTCTAAAACTTTCAGATGTGCTGGACTAACAGATTTATATTACAAAGGGAACCTAGGCCTCCAATAGAAAGCAGAGCTAGATGAAATATTTTGGATCAATAATGTGCTTGCCTAGCCAAATGTGCATGTGTTATATTATAAATATGAGGAAAATAGGAAAGAAATTTTGCTCATCAGCAAGGGACAGAACAGTGAGCATTAAAGGAAGGAGCAAAACATAAGAAGTCAAGGGATTTGCTTCTTTTCTGGTAGTCTCGCCTTTGTCAGGTTGCTTTGCCGTGGCTCAAAATAAGCCGTTTCCTGCCCTAAGGACATTGCGTCTTCTTCAATAAAAATTTCAGAGAGGGATGAGTGTTTGAACTGTGATGAATGGCCACTACATGCTACTCTGCGGTTGCGTGTTAAGCTACTATAAACCAAATCATTTGGAAAACTTGTCAAATACCAAGTTTTGCAATTTTTCATTTCTTCTTTATTTTCATGTGAGAGGGTAGCGAGGTTCACCTTTAGATATTCTGATTCCATAGGTCCAAGTTGGATTCCAAGAGACTGTGCTTTCTAAAAAGTTCCCCAGGTGGTCAACAGGTATGGTCAAGTTTAGAAACCACTGGATCAGATGACCACGGGTCAGGTCACTTCTAGTGCCTCCACTTCATGAGGCAGTGCTGGTGCACCTGTGTGTGTATATGCATAGGTCTGCTGTCATTTGGGATGGGAGGAAGAAGTTGGTCCTGAGAAGTCCACAGAAGCAGCAGGATTTTGCACATGGCAGTCAACTGCATATCCATTTTTATGATGCCTATTTCACCTCACTACCTATACTATTCCTATGCTGCCTGTGCCAGCCTCCAACAGCTGGCACTGTCCATGCCAATCCTACCTGCCTCTCTGATGCTGGAGATGCACCTTAGAGCGGTACAGAGGCTCTCTGGGGCCATTTTGTTTCTGATAGACAGCTCTTCTGGCAGAAACAGTTGGCAGATGGTCTGTGGCTAGAAATCTTAGTGTACTTAGATACTTTGGGGAAAGAAAAAATAATAACTTAAAAGATGAGGGTGACTGAAGAATTGTTAGCAAAATCACCATCTTCATCTTTAAGGATGCCCTTCCTATGTTTTACAGAAAATATGTGCCAATATCAAGCTGCGGGAACTCACTTTGCAATGACATCCCTGTGCTTTGGTGCTTTTGTGAAAGTAGCAGTGCTTTTGGCATGCGTGCTGGAGCCCTTGGCGATGGACAAAACTTCAGGGGGTTGGACAGAGAAGGGGGTGAAATGACAGATGCTACATTGTAATTAGGAGAATGGCTTCCCTGATGTGAAGAGCTCCAGGCACCCAGGAAAAAAAAAAAAAAAAAACCAGAGCAACATGGTTTTATTGCGACTGCAGCAAACTTAGCTTTAACCCCAATCTAGAGGAATCTGAGATTCACGAGTTTTACTTGAGTCATCCACAAAACATTAAGACTAGGCAATACTAATTCTTCTCATCTATTCTGTTGACTCATCTCCTTCCCACCTCCTTCATCCCATAGGATATAGGTTTTTTTACTGCACAGTGTCCTAGAATGACCTCAGGACAGTGTAGAAAAGCTGCATTTCCTGGGAGCGAGGGGATCACATTGGTCCTCTTTGAAGTCTGGCTACATACACATTGTCTGCAGTCTCCATAGACATAGCATTGGCATGTGAGGGGGAGGTAAGTGAGCTCTGTTCAGGCTCTCTTGCTAGCTTCTGTGGGGTCTGGGCTAGTCACTTTCCATTTTGGGGATCTGAGTGCACTCCTGAGGGGAAAATGGGATTGAAACAAGTTGTACATTGCCTTCCATCTGTAATGTCTTCTGTCTGCAACTCCACGTTATGGGCCAGTGAACCGCCTTAGGAAAGGTCAAGAACAAAGCCATCGGATGGTAACAGGAACCATGACTGAAAATTCTGCACCTCTAGCTTCTGGTCCCACTGTTGCCATTGACTAGAAACTTCTGTCCATTTCCAGACCGCGGGTTCCTACTTTTTAAAATAAACAGGTCTGGCTTCTAGGATTTTTTCCCTAGATTTTTTTCTGCTTTCTAGTCTTCTCTACTCCCATCTATTGCCAAAGGGGTGGGGGGACTTGACACATTCTGAGGCATTAACACATGTCCACACTTGCTCCTTCCTATAACTATCCAGGGTGGCACTGCCCTGTGAGCATGGATGACAGCTACGCACAGGTCACCTTGTGCCTCCCAGGGGTCAGCCCTCAGCTCCGTCAGCACTGCACAAATCTGGGAGAAGCTATTTTTAAAGGCACTCGGGTCCTTTACCTCCTGGAGGAAGCTGATGCCAAGAAACAGACCTGCACCAAAGGCACCTTTGTTTTGTTAACACTAAACAAAATCTCAGTTACCCACAATTCTTACAGCAGCTGCGTCCCCGTGTCTTAACTGTTCTGGCTGAGTAGGTGGGAAAAGCTTTTTGTTTCTTTTTGTCTGGCAAAAATATGCCTTTCTAACATGAGTAACTCTATTGTTCTGCTTGGCAATTGGAGCACAATGGTGAGAATGGAATCGTTTCTAGATGGCTGCAGCTCTCTAGGGCTACAACCTCACCCCTATCATCCTGAGTTCTTGGTCTTCACTGTTCCATCTTATGATGTACATGTTGTCAGACACCTCTGAATATGGAGCCAGCCCAAGAAAGTCCTCTGGAAGTGCGTTTTTAGAAAGAAGAGGGCTGGGAAGATAACTCAGTGGCACAGTGCCTGTCTGGTAAGCACGAGGTCCTGAGTTCAATTCCCAGAATGAAAACAAAAACAAAAAACAAAAGAAAAAAGAAAGACAATGAACATTTACTGAGCAGGTGCTGTCCATGAGACTTTGGGCAGGGTACTCTGTACATATTCTATCTTCCCGCCCACACAATGAAGCCTTGTGTTGTTCTTTTACACAAAATAAAACTGAGCTAGACAGAAGTGAAGACTTCAGGAAAACCTAGGATCTGAACACCAGCCTTTCTACATACTATCCTGCCTAATTGCCTAAGCTCTCCATGGTTTACTTATCTCTCCCAAGGAAGAACTAGCAAAACCAATTCTGATTCGCTGAGAGTAACAGATCATTTCCTTGCAGTTAGACTCAGCATTCTACTATTGGTTATAATGTGTAAAGGAAATAACTTACTGCAGCAAAAAGAACTCTGCACTCCTGTGTTTATGTCAACACCATTCACAATAGCCAAGAAATGGAGTCATCCCGAGTGTTCCTCAGTGGGTGAACTAAGAAAGAAAATGTGGTCTGTATACACTATGATATGCACTTTAGCCTTTTGAAAGAATAGAATCGTGTGATTTGCAGCGAGGTGGATGAACCTGAAGAACATGTTACATGAAAGAAACATGGAAAGAAAAGTATTGCACAATCTCACTCATGCGCAGAATTTAAAAATTAACTCAGAAGTAGAAACTAGAATAGTGGCTACCTGAGAACGAGGAAGGTAGGGGGAGGAAGGATGGGGAAAGATTGACCAAGGGGTACAGTTTGATAGAAGAAATACACTCTGGGTTTCCTTTTTTGTTGTTTTTTTGTTTGTTTGTTTGTTTGTTTGTTTGTTTTGCATAGTGAGATGGCTAGAGTTAACAATAATGCATTGCAAATTTCAAACTAGCTAGAAGAAAACTTTTTGACTGCTTGCACCACACTAAAATGATAAATGTTTGGTCCGGGGATACAGCTCAGTGGCACAAGCATCTGCCTGGCAAGTGCAAGGTTCTGAGTTCAATTCCTGGTACCAAAAGGAAAAGTCCAAAATGATAAACATTTAAGGTCATAGATTTACTAACTATCCTGATATGATAATTGTACCATGTATACATTTATCAAAACTTCACACTGTTCCCCCAAATTATGGGCAATTATAATATGCCAACCATAAACACACTTTTTTCAAATAACTACATAAGTAAGTAAATAGATCCTATTTAAAATGACGATTTTTGATGTTTTAAACATCTCAAGTATTTTGCCTTATTCGTGTGGGGGGACACTTGCTTAAGCTGTAATTAATACATTTCCTGGATTGCATTCTCCAAATTACTTCTCTATTTTTCTCTTGTCCACACCAGTGTAAATTTCTCATATTTATTTTTGAAACGCCAACAACCTCCATTCCAGGGCCTTTCTCAAAGATCCAAAGCAAATATTTGTTGAAAGAATGAGAAAATTGATGACATTACATATTATATTTAGTGTGTGCATATATATATTTAATATACATTTATATAAAATGCATTATGTGGTTTTATTTATTTAGTATCAATTATTAAATATTATGCAATTGAATTTAAGATGCAAAAGAACCCTGCTTGAATAAGAGGAGTATCTTAGCACTCCATACATAGAAATTAAAATTAATACAGTATAGTGAGACAGCACCTGCCAATCCAGAAGTGAAATGATTGTTTTCTTCTTTGCCATCAATTATCTATATGACCTTGAGCCAATCACTTAACATCTGTGAACTCCTTCTTCTAGCAACAAGATAAGGAGCTCTCCTGGTCGCTTTCCTTCCAGCTTTGACAGTTGTGTCTATATGTGCGGATGCTCGAGCTGCATAATGCACCGTTTATAGGCTCAGTTTTATTTTTTTAACAGTGAAACCAGAAGCAAACTAAAAACATACATTTTCTTCTTGCGGTACTCAAGAAATTCAAGGCGACTGGCGTAATTAACTTTTCTCTGTGGGCCTTGTGAGCCTTAACAAAACCCTAGCCGGAAAGCAGTTGTTTTAATTTGCAAATATCAGTCCTGTCTGGTTTAATTCAGCTTCCTTCCAAACAAGTACCTGGCATCTGTTGACTTCACTGAGGTGAGTTCCACGGTCACTGTTTGCTGCTTGATATATTGTGTACAAAGAGAAAAGGACTCTGGAAAGCAAATCCCCATCAGATTGCCTTGAATGTTCAGAGTCTGAGTGTGCCCGGGCATTCAGAGGCAGATGGAGGCACAGCAGGTAGATAAATGATAACCCCACACTGAATGAACAGTTGACAAAGAAAGGTCAGAAATGAGACGCTAAAGAAAGAAAGCACAAGGAACACCAAACATCTGTCTAAATGACGCAAAGGGAAAAGAAATTGTCTCTCTGCCACAGATACCATGTGAGCCTGTGTATTAATTTACCAGTCAGCAGCTGCTCAGCGCTTCCACTGTCCGTTGTACAAGAGACAAGTTTATTACCAAATTCCTCTGTACTCCACCTGAGTCCAGTGACTATTTCGCTTATCAACCTATCATAGCCAATAGTTTCAATACAGAGCAAAATCTGTTTTCTGTAGGGTACCCAGCCTCCCAGGTGACAATATAGTAAGTCTGCAGCAGACTAAGGATGATTAGGGATTATGGTCCTAGCCTCAGCTCATTATTCAGTTCTGTTGCTTGCTATAATCTTTGTAATCTTTCTTCCTTTGCGACCAACCCCGTCCTTTTAACATGTATGGTGCCTGTGGCTAACCCATAGGGACAGAGAAATATTTCTAGATCCACCGTCACCACAAGAAACTATAACCACATGGTTTCCATAACAGGTATCTTGTTTTTGTTTTGTTGACTATTTCCTACTAATCCAATAGAAGTTACCAGGAATCTAGGCATTGTGAGACATTCATGGCACTGCATTCCCTCCACTGCTTTTTACCCCAAGTTAATTTAAACCATAATGCAACAATTCCCATTGCTTCCCCTTAGATGCAAGGCAGCCTGGATTCTTAGGGTCACAGAAAGAGAAAAAAGATGAAACAATGTAGAAAAGGAATATAGTGACTGGAGTAATCAATTCCTCTCCTTGGACCACACTACAACCACCAAAATCCTTGGGAGGAAAGAATATCCTTAAAGACCTCTATTCTCTTCTTCGCTCTTCCATGGGCAAACTTGGGTGGGTTATTTGAACCCCTGAACTTCTTTTTCTTCACCAGTAAAACGAAGGGGATGATAATGTACACCTTATGGTGCTGCTTGGAGGATCAAAATTCATAAGAGTTGGAGATTACATTCAAACTACAAGAGCTATGTAAAAGTATTATATTGTTACAGATGTAATAATAAAAGTTGGACAAGTCACTAATCATTGCTAAAGTTCACTCACACGTGATTTATGACTCCATAGTACAAAGCAGCCTTTCCATTGGATCTGTAATGCTTGATGCTTATTTTCCTACTTTTTTCTTTTTTCAAATACTTGAAAACATAACAGCAACCAGTTAATTTACTTTTGATTTGAAAAATAACAACATACTATGATGATAGCTTTACACAAATCCAACAGCAGACACTGGATTTCTACATTAAGTGTAATTCGTTAGTTCAGTCTTTGCTTCTTTTGAGTGAATTGCTTTTACATAATGTAGTTATTCTGACAAACATATGCTGTCAGCAGTCTTCTATTGCTCGAGTAATTTGAAGCTGTTAAATGAGATTTGATTATAACTAGCTATGATCACATGCCCTCTGTTTGTTATTAGGTTTATCAGGTCTTGGTTCAGCAATTACTGAGCCTCTGTTTTGAGCAAAACATAAGAAGGAGCAGGTAAAGCAGAACAGCTTTAAAAAAAAAAACAAAACAGAATTGGGCTTTGTTCCTGGCTCTGCCATTTGCTATATTCATCATTTACACCAAGTTCTTTAATCTCTCTAGATCTGTGTTCTCTTTAGTAAATTGGGAAAGTAATACCTGTGTCTCATATGAGAATTACCTGTGATGTCTAAAACACCTGGCCTAAGACTTGAGATTGGAGTAGGTATGACTGTGAGTCAGAATCACCCCAGTGCTGGTGATTCCCCAGGTTTGTGGCCCAATCTCCTCATAGTCCAAGATTGAGTTTTCCTAGGTTCTTGATCACAGACAGTTCACCTTGTGGGCCAGAGAATATGGGACCGGATCTGACAATTTTGTGAGTCATGTCAATATCCTACTTTCATAACCAGTTGGAACATTCAGCACCTGCAAGAAGAGGAACGAAGAATTCTTGAGGTCTTTCATGTAACAAACATTTGACACCTACTATGCACAGGCACTGAACACTTCAAATATAAATAAAGGGCAAAATAAAAGATAGATAACAGGGAAGAGGGAGATAGACTTTGTGGAAATGAGTAGGGATCTGGGAACAGGGTGAGATAGCAGTGGATGGGGAAGAACATAGGATGCAATTTGTATCTACACAAAATTCCCCAACATGAATGTAATTATTAAGCATCTCAAATATATCCTAATAAAAAGGTGCATTCTTGGGCAGTATACTATGCTGCTTCCATGCAGATTGGTTTCTGAATAAGTTTGCTTGCCCCTAAAGTGGGGATACACCTGTGAAATGTTGGTGAAAGTGATGGTGCATTTCAAAACACCATACAGATGTTGGTTTTTACTTTAAAGTGGCATTTAGTACACTGTTAACAAACATTAATATAGCTGAAAAGCACAGATGGTAGAACCTTTAAAACTGATCCTCCTACTCATCTTTTCCCTTCATGGTAACAAAATAAATTTGGGCTGAGTTTATCTGGACACGCATTTCAGGCAACAAATATTTGTCAAGTCCCTATGTTCCCAGAGCAAAGATGAGCAGACAGAATTCCTGCCCTTGAGGTACTCGTAGCTTAGTAGGGAAGACACACTTGCAAGCAAATAAATTGCACTCTGCTTTTGGTGAATTCAAGAAGAGAAATGTGTCCAGGGTGGAGAAATAGCCAAAAGTAAAGAATGCTCACCCAAGCTAGGAAAAGTGGCAGGTGAGGATGGTTAATGCAAGAGCTACAATTCCAACCACGTGTCACTTAAACCAGAGATTTATTACTTACAACCCAGAGGACAGTTGTTACAAGCACACACCATTCTGCTCCAGCCAGGAGCTGGGTTCCAGCTGCAGGCACAACATGTTAGACTGCCATGCTCTTGCAGCACTCCCTTCTCTTCTTGTTACTGAGGTGCAATCATCATGGGCCCCGACGAGTGAGGGACTTTGGAGGCCAGGGCTCCAGTGAGGCAATGCATTTAACCAAGATTCCTGGCTTTGGCAACTCTAATCAGTCTTGGAGCTTTTGCTGAACCACCTAGACAGAATGAGCCTTGGCTCCCCCTCTTCGATCAGCCAAGCACAGGGCCCACAATGATTTCTCCCATTGCCAGCATCCAAGTTGACCATTAAGAAAGCAGCCACTGGTGAGGCCTCCCCAGAAAAGCAGAATTGGAGCGGGCTGGTGCTGACCCACCACATGGACACACAGGAGCACCCTGGAGGTGATGGGCATCTGAGACACATGGGCCATTCAGAGATGAGCCAGGACTGGGGTATCACTGATCTTCATCCTTTGTTGAACCATCTCCTCGGTGTCTCCTAAGGCTAAGAACCAGAGTCACTTGCCAGGTTTCCCATAACAAGGGTCAAAGGTGAGGGAGACCTGCTATCCTAGCATTTAAATGGAAAACTTGTCCCCGTGTGTCTCTGTGTATGGGCACCTGGCATGTCAAACAGGTTTGAGCCATTACAGCATCGGGGCAGGAAAGGCTTTTCCAAGGGAGTGGGGAAACATCAGCCAGGTAGAATGGTGACGAGACTGACAAAGGAGCCTATGTCCAAGCAGAGAAAATAACCAGAGCACACTGTCCAAGGCAGACTGGGCAAACTCAGAGAACTGCAAGCCGTGCAACTCATGCTGGAGTGTGGCCAGGCAGGGCAGAATCAATGGAGATGGCCTTGGTAGAGTTCTATGTCAAGGCTTGTCAGTGACCCATGGGGGAAACTATGATAAATCTATTGAACTTGTATCTTCAATCTGTAAATTGTAATCTGTTTACGTGGAATGCATTACAAATAAATGTAGCATTATAGCATTTGCATCATGCAAATATCTTTCACGAGAAAACTGTAATTGAAAATTAAATTGTAAGACAAGCACTGTAAGTGCCAATGAATTTCACAGGAAAGGGGGAAAGGAGAGAGAATCAGATTTATTCAGTTATTTAGAGTTGTATATTCTCTCTGGGAGTGTAGTATGTGAGATAGGTTGTGGTGGTGGTGGTGGTTGGTGCTGTCGCTGTTACAGCTGCTGCTGCTGCTGTTGTTGTTGCCATTGTTGCCTTTGTTGTTGTTGTTGTTATTGTTTAATCCTTGATCCCCGAAGAGGTAAAGTTGTCTCTTTCTGCTTATGCTCAAGAAATAACAGCATCAAGAAAGCCTTGTCATCCAAGGACAGGACCCATCCTCAAACCAACCTCTTCTTTACCACACTATCTTCACTTTCCTTCTATTTTCTCTTCTGTTCTTCTTCCTATTTCTTTACAGTCTTTTTCACCCTTCTCCTGTTCTTCTTCCCTGCCTCATTAGAGAGATTAGAAAGAGCATGGATTGGAATCATACGGTCCATGCTGGGAATTTCAACTCCATTATTAATGAACTATCAGACCATAGACAGATAATTTCACCTTGCTGAGTTTTGTGTTCTTCATCAGTATACTGTAGTAATAGTAGCTAGCTTGTGCTCAGGCTAAATAGCCTTTGTCCAAAACGCTTGAGAGCAGAAGTGTTTCAGGCTTGAGACTTTTTCAGGATTTTTACATAAATACATTGAGGTATCTAAGGGATGGGATCCAAGTCTTGTTTATGTTTCACAGGTACCTTATCCACATAGCCTGAAGGCAATTTTATACACTACTTTTATGCACTTGCATTTTGACTGCCACTATCAAAGTCCAGTGAGGAATTTTCTACTACTGCTGTCATCTCCATTTCAGAGTACAGATGCCCCATTTCTATCCACTGTGGAAACTAAATGTGAGAAGATCTGAGTTTTCATCCAGCCATAAATAGGTTGCATTTAGTTAATTTACTGATTAACAAGAATATCCAGAGTACGTGAGGCAGTCATCTACACTTCTGGAATACAGGAGTGAGCAAAAGGAACACTGGCTTCCATACTTACCTGATGGACCATTCAAAAACTATCCATTTCCAATTTGGTCCCTGCTTTAGAGGCATCTTCCTGCTTATTAGTTCCATGGAAATATGGGATGAAAGGAAATAAAAGCTGTTCTTCAGCAGCTTTGGGTAAAAGAGGATAATATTTAGACAACAATTAGTTGGGAGATTGTTGATAAAATTCTATGTTCCATACTATGTCACTCAGAATTCGTGAAGCAAAACGGAGATTTATTGGAAGTATACCACACCAGTGGAAGGCTCGAAGACTAGACTTTGAGCAATGAATGTGAAGTGTCAAGCACAACGGCCTGCTGGCGAGGAGGTCACCAAAGACCTGAAATGTCCTCGCTTCTGCCACCATTCTACCAAGCTAACATTCATTATCACATATTCAAGGCACAACATTCTGTCTCTGAGCTATATCAGAGAATATGGCAAGAATCTGGGCTGTAGACTTCCAGAGCAGAAGACAGGCACTGGAAATTTCACTCCTGCTGAGACCCTCCACACTAAATGAGAGGGAGTGTCCCTGTTTGGTCATGAGGATCGGATTCTGGATAATTGGATACTTGACCCATGACCATGATAGTATTCTTCCTATTTTCCTCTTTCCATTGAAAATGGACAGATGAAGAGAGCAAGGTTGGTCTTTCTTATTAGAAATAAATAAAACACTGGGGGATACCAGCCACTGCTATTAAAAGAAAGATTCTAGTCCAGGGAGCCTTGCTATCAACTTGACTGAGCAAGTATTTTCTCCAAGATCCCTAGGATCAGACCTGCTCTGCAGAGGCTGCACTTCTGTGCTGATTACAGTGCCCAGGTGCTTGGGTGATAGATGGCAGCCCTATATTTTCAGGCAGCTGTTATAATGTTGCTTAGCATATAAACAGAGAAAAATATTTCCATTCTTGCCATCTGTCAAAAGAGCAGTGATTCCCAAAGACCAGAATAGTTAATAGTGCAGCATTCTTTGGAACAGTCTGAGTGACCAAGGGACAAAGGTAGGTGCAAGCTAATTCTGGAAGTATTTAGTAAATGTCAGCTTTTCCATATTAGATTGGACACTGAGAGAGAGAAAGGTATATTCAGAAACACAGTCTGGTTGAGGGAAGAGACTAATTTACATAGAATAACTTGGAATGTCAGAATACAATGCACAAATTCAGGCTATAGAAACAAGCCAGGCATTGTGGCACATACTTGTGATCTTAGCATTCAGGAAGCTGAAGCAGGAGGATCACCATGAGTTGGAATCCAGCCCAAGCTACCTAGTGAGTTCAAAGATAGCCTGAAGTACATAGTGAGACCCTGTTTTAAAACAAAACAAACAAACAAGAAGAATCAGGTAAGCTTGTTTCAAAGCCTAGTTCTGCCACTTACTGTTAAATATGGAGCAAAACTTCTAAGCCTGATTTTTTCATATATAAAAGAGGAGTAATAATAAAACCTATCTCACTGTTATTTGTATTATTATTATTTAATATCTAACTCATTCTATAAGATATAAAGTGGTATACATACTTATTAAGGATAATGCCTGGAACATAAAATGTTTTTTAAAAGTTCATCTCATGACTCATATAAAAGCAAAGGTCTATATAACAGGGATAAAAGTAGGGTCTAAAGAGAAGAGGAATGAAAGGTACCACACACAGATAGATTGACAGTTACAAAGGCATCTTCATCAAACAGTCACTGAGTCTACTGGCTGTGTGGCTGCAGAAATGAATAGTCTGCTTTCAGAGCCTTCCCAGCCCAGTGGAGGAAATGAATAAGGACATTTTCATTAAGATTAAAGTAAATAAGGTTGGATAATAAGAAGCCGTTAGAGCAAGAGGCTTCAGGAAGGAATCTCCTTAATGACATCCATGCTGGAACTGTGACCAAATAGTGTCTCTCCTTGTGTGACCTGCTGGAGAAACAAGCCATCTTAGCAATGGAGCCCACACTAAACACATGACAACATCGTGTCTCTGTCTCTGAATGCATCCATTGTGGAGAAAGTGGCATTGACACCAGGCAACATTTTACAGTTCCTATTGAATGCTGGGACTTCTGCTATTTGTCCCAGATGATATCCACTACAGCCCTTCCAGGGAACTGCTTTTGTTTCCATTGCATAGATGAGGAAGTTGAGGCCCAGAGAAGATAAGTAACTTGTCCAAGCATGTGTTTACCGTACAAATCCCTTTTGGGTCGGGTCTTCACCAAGCTGACCAGAGTCATCTTTTACCACACTTTCCTCCTCAGTTCTTCTTCACCAAACTTCTTCACCAGCTATTCTGATCTGCTTATGAGACACATGTATGTGTGTTAGTCAGCTTTCCATTTCTGTGACAAAGTATCTGAGAGAAACAACTTAAAAAGAGGAAAGCTTTACCTGAGCTCATGTTTCAGCAGTTTTTGTCCACAGTCAATTGGTTCTGTGGCAAGGCCATCCACCATGGTAGAAATAAGTGGTGGAGGAAACTGCTCACTTCACAGTAGCAGGGAGGGAAAAAGATTAAGGAAGGGGCTGGGTGCAAGTGTTCCCTTCAAGGCCCTGCTCTCAGTGCCCTAACTTTCTCCCACCAGGCCCTACCTCTTAAAGGCTCCACCCCCTTTCAAGAGCATCCTCTTGAACTAAACCTTTACCACATGGGTATTTGAGGGCTATTAAAGATCCAAGATATAGCAATACTTTAGAGCAAGAGTCAATAAACTGCATCCTGTTGACCAAATCCTGCGTGCTACCTAGTTTTGTAAATAAAGTTTTATTAGCACCCATTTGTGGTATCATGCCCATTTGCTTACTTACTCTCTGTCACTGTTTTTATGCTACAACAGAGTTGAAACTCTACATCCCATAATACTTAACACCTTTACTCCTTTGGTCTTCACAGAAAATCTTTGGTGACATCTGCTTTGGCATTAACTACAATCCTTGGTCAAAGTGTTTTTCCACCAGGCTATGACGGGCTTTGACTCTGGACTTTGAGAAGACTTCTTAGTCTTTCAAGGAATTAGTCACTTCCTCTCTGGAGTTACCCTGCTCTTTGCACACCACTACGTTTGCATTTGTCACATGAAACTGCAGTTGTTCACTTCCATGTCTGTGTGATCAAAAGGACAAAGGCTTTATTTTACGATCCTTTGCCTTATCATGCCACTCAATGCCTTGCACATTTTGAGTTCTGATTTCCTATCTATTGAAGCAAATTGAAGTCGCTGCTTTGTAGCATGTAGCATCCATACAATGAGAGGATCTCAGAAGCAGTGTGGTAGGAAGACAAAATTCAAGAAATGCAGTTAGTGTCTCCAGCCTATTTTGGGGTCTCGCATCTCAACACCTGAGTTGCCCTGGGACAGATCCTTCATCTCCGGGAGACTGGGTGTCTTCATTCATACCCTGAAAGGTTGGATTAGGCTATCTCACATGTTCCTTCTTTTCCTAAATTTTCTGAGACTTTGACATCTGTGGCTGAAACTCAGCAGTTATCCAGCCAGTCATCTAAGCCAACTCTAACTTCTTGTTGTCAAGGGAAGTATTGCTAGAAAAAAATCTCAGCCATGCTCCAAAAGTCCAAATTGTGTGTCTACGATCACATTCCCAAAGCTATTTAAATCAGAGTTCATTCTCTTTTTTTATTAAAAAGAAACACTCAGTGTTAAGTTGTGATGTCTCCCTCTGCTTTTCCTTCTTGTTGAATTAGACCTGTAACCACTCCACAGCCACAGGGAGAAATACAGCCCCTGGAACTCTACTTATAGCAAAGCCAACAAGAAAGAGATAGTAAATGTCACTCTGGTGTCCCACCATCCTCCATCCCCATGGGTGGCAATTCACAGCTCTACTCAGCTCCAACCTTCACCTGGAGCACCTTTCCCAAACTTACCTCAGGACAAGAGTAATCTGCACAGATTTCTGGGTTCCTCACCTGAACCGATTGAATCTGAATCACCTTGAGTGGATCCAAGGAATCTGTATGTTTCACAAGCATCCTTGGAGGTTTTCCAGGAGTTTGGGGATGCTAACAAGAACTTGACCCCAAATATGAACTTCTACTGGCCCTTGAGCTACTGAGTTTCATCATTATCGGTGAAATCTCAGCACCATTTGCCCCCACAACAAAAGGTGATTCCAAGAAGGCATTTGCAGGATGGAAAATATCTCTCAAATTGTGGAACTCCCACGGCAGCATCTTCTTCAGGTTCGGCTCATTTACACACCTGCATATCTTCCCCCAATTTTCCAGCATAGCCCTCTGTGAATAATTGCAGTTTGCTAATTGAATCTGAGAGCACCTGTTTCTTAATCAATATTAATGCATCCCATGGACACAGAATTCGTAATGAATCATTCTAGGGGAAAATGATTAGATTTAACAACAAAAAAGAAGAAGAAGAAAATGTAAGGCCTGCGCTGTTTTTCTGCAATACGACGACTTATGTGTGGTCAATCCTGTTTGGGGAGACTTGGGGCAGAACAGGGTGGCCAAACAGGTAGGGAGCCCCAAGATGCCAAGGCCTCCACGGGGCTCTCACGTGAGACACTGCCTCCTGCTTGTATTTCTCTCACTTTGGAAAAATGGAAAAGAGCGCCCAAACCTCCCAGCCTCTAAATACCTGCACTTCTGTCATTCTCTTGGCCTTGCTGTGCATAAACACACCCTGTTCTGCTGGCTGATATAGGGTGGAGCCTGCCAGAAAGCAGGGACCTGGGTTCCAGGACACCCAGGACCCTTCCCAAGGAACACAAGGCATTGACCCAGGTGCACGAGTTTGCAGTGTTTCTGTTCCCTCGACATCAGCTCAGATATTGTTTATTCCAGGAAAACCTGCCCATCTCTCCCTCCCCATGCAGCCTGAGCTAAAGGCCTCCGTTCTGTGATTCCCCCTCATTGCAGTGGCTGGCACAGTTTGTACCAATTGTCTGTTTATGAGAAACCGCACTCTGCTCGCCTCTGTGTCCCCATGCCTCGCATAAAGGATGGGGAAATGGAGGGGATTTACAACTTTGAGTTGAACAAGTGACTGAGCACTGGACTACTTCTTCCAAAGGGGTTAGATGTGGTTTTACAGCTACTAGAGCTATTACCGTGTGGTCAAGGTGTGTTTTCTGCAATCCCATCTAAATCAGTGGAATAAAATCTCTTAACAAAATGTGAAATCCCACAAGATCCGATCGTCTGAATCACTTACTCAGCCGCCTTGTCCTTAAAACTCTGTCTGCAGGAGTCTGTGCCAAAATTCACACCCCTGAGCAAGCCCACAAGCAGGGCCAACTGGCCAGGCTGACTTCCACCAAACATGGAGTCAGCAGAGCTATGAGCCCTGCCCCTGGTCCTCCTCCATCAGCTGAGTCTGGAGAGTAATTCCTGGTGCCTGGTACTGGGCCCATCTCATGGGGCAGCACGTTCAGAATTGATGGCCCTCAACAAGACCAGCTCATGGTGAACCAACATGCAGGAGAAGGAACCTTTATCAGAGACAGCTCTCGCCTCTGTCATTTGCCAAGAAAAGATGTTGAGGAACCCGGGTTTATTCTCCAAAGATCTCTTCTCCTCATGCCAATGTCAGCTTTGCTAATGATGGAGCTGCATGAGCCAACTGTGTCCAACAGCACCTGAGACCCCATTAGCAAGCACATTCTTTCACCAGGAATGTTAATATGTGCAATTTGGCTACTGTTCTATTTTGTGCTCAGCCTGGAAGTTGTTCTAGAATACTTATGTTGATTTTGCTTATATCTATTCATTTCCAGTATATGCTATTTTTATGAACCAACCTATGTTAAAATTTGTCCTGATATCACATGAGGGTACGGAGCACTTGAAATGGAGTTAGTACAAATAAGTGACTGAAACTTTCATCTTAACTAATTCAGGATGAAAAACTGATAGTTCAGCTATTAGAAACTTTTAAGTTTATTACTACATTTTGGATATGTAAATTTACTTTTCAAGTTAAAATATTTATGAAATCTAAACATGGATCAAGTATTCCTAAGAACACTTGCTATTCAAATTGAGATGTGCTGTCAGTATATAAAATACACACTGAATTTTGAGGACCTAGTATAAAAATTGCATGTAAAGTACCTCATTAATCATTTTCATTTTGACTGTAATTTAAAATAATAATCTTTGGGGAATATTGAACTAAACAGTATATATTCTTAGCCTAATTTCACCCTTCTTTTTTTTTTGCTTGTATTGGTGTGGATACTATGAAATTTTTAATTGCAGTATTTGGCCCACGTTACATTTCTGCTGGGCAAGTTCTGCTCTGATGCATGTGTTCCAGTGAGATGAAGGTCGAGTTACCCACTGTAGCTTGATTATTTGTCCTTTGTCCTTGTCCTTATTTGTCCTTTCCTGACCTTCTTTCTGTCTCTGCCTGATATCCCCTTCCCCTATTGGCAATTCCTGTGATCACCCCCATATGTGCTTCTGTGCTGGAAACTTGGGGCTGCTTGAGGGGCAACTCAACCAACCGCTAAATCATCTCTACTGCAGTGGATCTTTGTCTCTGATGCCATCTTTGGGCTATGGTCACCACTTTGCTCTATTGTTTCCCAACTCTGACCCAGGCTTACACAATACCTAAAGAGATCTTTGTGAGACCCAAATATCAACATATCCCACTATCGCTTCAAACTCATTCAAATGCCTTCCTGATGGACTTCATAGAAACCAGAATATCCTCATTCTGGCCCATGAGATCCTGCCCAGTGGGCCCACCCTGCCAACTCTGTCTTGGCACACCTCCCACTTTCCTCCCACTTATTTCAGGTTCCCAGTGTGGGGATCATCTTTCTCCCCTCTCTACAAACGTACTTTGCCAGGCACTTCTTACTTATCCCTCAAAGCCTAGTTTAAACCTTGCTTAGAAAAAACAATCTTAAATTCCCATACAAGATTAGGTCAGCTCCCCTGTTAGAGAGCTTCCTAGCATCCTACATATTAGCATGTAATTGTATTTTTAATTGTTGAGTGACTCTCTCCACCATTAAAATGCATGGGTTTTTTTGGTCTTTTTGTGACAGGGTCTCGCTATGCAGGTCAGGCTGGCCTTGAGCCCACTTTGTAGCCCAGGCTGACCTTGAACTCACAGCGATCCTTCTGCCTCAGCCTCCCAAGTACTGGGATTACAGACATGAGCCACCATGACCATTTTAAAACGCATGTTTGATGAGGACTTTTGTTTAAAATCCATGCCCTGACACATAGTAGATATCTGATAAATGTGTATGAAATAAGTAAAAGAATAACCTGGCTATTTACTTTGTAATCTTGGATTTTATTCTTCTTATTTGTGATTCAGTGTGCTAATAAGCAGCATTCCTTACCCACCCCCTTATACCCAGCATGTTTAAATTATGTAAGAGATAGAACTAGGAATTGTTTGGAAACCAAAATGTCAGCTTTGCTAATGATGAACACTGTGTTGGAGGAAGTGGCTATTGAGTGACTTGAAAATATTGTCTACCCTGTCCCCACCAAACTGAATCTATCCCCCTAATCCATAGACCTGACCTCATAGAGGAGAAGCCTTTACAATCAAAGTACCAGCATGGGCCAGCAAACAAATCAAAGCATGTCCCTCTGCGGACAGGTCACTCTGATAGCAAGATTCATAGATGCAGTTCTTTCTCCCAAAAATGTCAGCCAGGAAAGTGAGACCCTCTTCCTTAAAGAAGAATGAGGAGGGGGCAGAAACCTTTCCCTGGAAGGAGTCTGTACTCATGAGTCAGAAGGCATAGGACTAAATATTCCTTCAAAACACACACACACACACACACACACACACACACACACACATGCACACACACATGCACACACACATCATCATCATCATCACCTTCATCATCATCATCATCAACATCATCATCTGGAGGGAACATTCTTCCTTGTAGGTCAGAGGATGGGATAGCAATGTTGTTGAGTCACATGAATGGAGTATATGTGAGTGCTCAGAAAAGTGCTAGGAAAGGTATATAGAACTATTTTGGTTTTGTTTTTGCAGTACTGGGGGTTAAATGCAGGGCCACTGCACTGAGCTACACCTCCACCCCCCCCCCTTTTTTTTCTGGTGCTCAAAGTGGAACTCAAGGCCTTGCACTTGTCAGCCAGGTAACTGTGCCACTGAGCTACATCCCCAACCCCAGCCCTTTTTAATTACTGATTGACTGACTGATTGAGAGGGTCTCACTAAGTCACAAAACTGTAACAGGCTGAGCTCAAACTTGCAATTCCCCTGCCTCATCTCCCAGAGTCTCCCACCATGCCCGGCCCAGTGGGAAAATACACTGCATATTAAGGACTTTTATATTTTCTTAGCTGGCTGGCATTCTGCTTTATTTTCCCCAACTTTCTTTAAAAATAAAAATTATTCACATCTGAGGGAACCGGCTCTGGTCCAATAGACTTGAACCTAAATGTGGCCTTGAAAACGCTAGGTTTCTGCCCACCTCGCCCACCCGTCCAGTATTCTGTTGCCACCTCCCTCACTCACAAAATGCAATCACCAAGCAGATTGATTTGCAGGCTGGTGAGATGGGGCAAGGGACAGGATTCCAATTAAAAATGTGCTAAAGCCCTTTGAAAATTCATAAGTAACAGCTAAAAATCTAGTGTAGTGCTTCCATTCTGACAGGCTGAGAGCTCCACTGGTTGAACTCTTTTGAAAAAGTAACTGTAAAACATGCATGCATTGCACCTTTTGTATTTTAAGTCTCATAGGCATGGCAACATGATTATTCATGAGTTTGCAGACAGTTCTGACAGCAGGAGGACATTAACATCCCTCATGCTATCTCAATTTAATAAGAATCAAAAAGAACAAACAAGCAGAACCCTGCTCTAGAGGAGGGGGAAAGGGTCTGTGCTTGGGAATGTGGCGGGACCTGCACTGCGTCACTTATGAAAAGACAGGTGTGTGTTTCTGGATAGTTATGCTCAGGCAGGAGCTACTGAAGACACAGGGAAGTTGACCAGCAAGGGAGTGGGCTTTGTTTGCTTTATGTTGCAAATGGCAACTGGGTCTCCAAGAGTTCTGAAATGAGGAGGGAAAAAAGGTACCAAACATGTCAGAAACCTACAGCAGGAAACCAACAGGGTCAGTGAAAGCACAACAATAGCTCCAACTCACCGAGAACGCCCTGTGTCCAGGGGTGTGCTGGAGCACGTGACATGGGATCCTGCGGAGGGCACTACCATCTTCATTTTAGAGAGGATGAAAGTGAGACCGGGGTGATTACACAGCTGTCCCATGATACACTGAGTGTGAGGAGCAAAATCAAGATTCCCACTCAAGCTAGTAGCTATAAAAATCCACTGAAGTCTCTCCAGGCTGTTGCACCCTGCAGGAATCTAGTGACTTGCCCAGCAGGAGGAGAACATGTCGTCTTCTCTCTAAATGACCACTTCCTTACTCTCCCTGCTTCTCAGACAAAGAACAACACCCCACTGCTCATGAGTTTTTATCCCTTGCCTTCCAGAGACCAGCCCACATTGAATCCACTAGTCCTACTCCTGAATTAATAGGAAAATAATCTGAACAGCTTTTGTTTGTAGTAATCTTTGCCTTGCCCCTAGGCTTGTGCAGAATTTCTACTTGCACTAAGCCATTCAATAGTTACTTACTAGGTACAAAGCACTGTGTCAGTCGGTAGGAAATATAAAAACAATTAAGACACTGATCCTGCCTTCGAGAAACTTAGAGCATCGTGGCAGAGATTGCTTAGACACTCAGGTAATGAAATGCATGGTGTGTGGGGTTTCTATGTGTGGAAATCAGAGTCCAAGTGCTCTACGAGTTCACAGAGGAGAGAAAGTTTCAACTGCTCTCCTGACATGCTCCTACAATTACTCTCTCACTAGTAGGGAGGCAGAAAATGCATGGATTTAGGAGGGAAATGTCTGTGTTTAAATTCCACTTTGTTCTGTGACTTCAACTAGTTGCTTAACGTTCTCTGAGTCTCAATTTCCTCCATGTAAAATGGAGATGATGTCACTCATCTCACACGATGGTTTTGAGAACTAAATTACGTGACAGCTGATCCAGTAAAAAAGAAAATGGCTCCTCTCCTTCTCCATCTCCTCTTCCATGTTCCCATGGAAATTGTAACCCTTACCTCATCTTCACCTGCTCACCTGTTTTATGCATCTCTTTCTTTCCCAATTGTGAGTTCCTGCAGGATTTAGTTCCCCTTATGGCCTTAATCACTGAAATAAGGAATGTTAAGGATGCATATCAAAAATAACCAACGCTGGAAAACCTTATATCGCTTGTTTGCTGCGTGTCACTCAGCATCTGTCATTATGAAGTAAACAAATTTCCACGTTCATTCACATGCATCTGCATCCTTATTTGTAATTGTGTTTCATTTATGATGTGGGCATCCCAGTAATAGCAGTAAGCAATACTAATAGTAGTTGCTACTAATAGTAATTGCTAGTACCCAACGTTTGTTAAGTAGTCATTATGCATCCATCACCCTTCAAAGTATCTTTACAAACATTATCTTATTTAGCCTTCATAACCAAATAGTAGCCACTGTTGCTCTCCTTTTTTACAGATGAGGAAAGTGAGGTAGGAGAGGTTATGCGGCGTCTGAGAATGAAAGACAGGAAGGATAAGATGCAAGCTGGGGCTCAAGCATCAACAGAGTACAGCATATGGCATCACCCGGATGGTCATAGACCCCTGATTCTGCAAGTGGTGTGGGCACAGATGAAGCATGTAGACTGGTACAAGGGTCTTGCTCCTCATGTGTGAGATGTGCAGCCTGTTCCGGCAGCAGGGGCGTTGGTCAAGGGCTCATAGGGGAGCAGGTATGTGAATAAGTGGCCAGGCTCTACACTGAGGTGCCCCAGCTCGGTACCGAGCAAGTCTGCCTCACTACCTACTTGCCCTGCTCCGGGAGCCAGGATCTAGGAATACATTGCTGCACAGCATACGGTCAATCAGAGCTTGACGAGTGGGCCAGAAAACACCCAGGCCTGGCTAGCATTTGCTTTCTTGAATTTAAGAGAAATACATGACAAAGTAGAGGCATGATGGGACAGCTGCCTGTAACCCAAAAAAAGGTGAAAGAAGAAAGTTTAGAGACCTGCGACCTGCTACATCATGCCAATATATTAAGTTTCATGAAAAGTAAGAGAGTTGGTGCTGCTGCGTATGGCATGGAAAATCTCTTTCTTGACTTCATCGAGATGACATGACAGAGAGGAGGCTTTGCAGTAAGCAAGCCTGGGTTGGTGTCCTACTTCATCCAAGCTCTGTGGGCACAGACAGGTCCACAGTCTTCTCCCAGCCTCAGTTTTCACATCTGTAAAGAAAAAGGACTCCTACTACAGGCTCATCGATTACTGTGATAATCCAAAGAGATACTGTCCTCGGTGCAGGATCTGATGTCCAAGGAACACTTAGTGCAGTTTAGCGAATATTAATATTAATGCTATTATTTTGTGACCTTCAAAGCTCTAGGGGTGCTTTGGTGTCTCCCTTGCTGTTATTATTTTAAGATTCTTTTCTCTGTTATAGTACATGGAGAGGAACTCAGCACATTGTACGTACTTGCTAACTTACTGTTCACCACAGATAATGAAGCTTCAGAGTTTAACTTGGAAATAATGCCTGAGAGCTTTATGTTACTAGAGAGGCGAATGCATTTTACACTGTGCAGCTGCTGCGCATTCTTATGTGTTAAAGACACAGAGGTGCTCCTTAATAGCTCTAGGAGAAAACGAAACAGAACTCAAAAATGGCAACGACTGTTTTGCAAAGGCTCACCTTCATTCCTGTAGCACAACAATGATACTCTCTTAGGTTTGGGAGGAAGCCTCCGGGACCCCTTGTCAAGGCTTGCTGCACCAGGTCCTCCAGAAACTGGCATGAAAAACACCCAGAGTAACGACTTCATGACCTCAGGCTAACACTGGATACAGTCCACCTCTTAAACACAAAAGAGCCCTCACATTTTACACATTACTCTTCTAGTCTAGTCAGTCATTGTCTGTGGGTGACTTGTGGCTGCTCTCCCACCACATTCTCTTCTCTTCTCTTCCCTTTCCTTCCCTTCCCCATCTTTTCTCTTCTCTTCTCTTCTGTCTCCACTTCCCTTGATCTCTGGCTGAGCAAACCAATCCTCAGTGATCAGTCACTTTAGAATGCACCAGTGACTACCCAAGGAAAGCGCTTAACTTATTAGCCTCATTGAACGTTCTTTCTCTCCGCTCCAAGTACTACAGCAGGATGACTGAATGTGTCTCCTTGACCCATCACGTTTAACTCACAGAACACAAGTGAGCCTGTACCCACGCTCCTTCTACATGCGACTGCGGCCCACTAATGCTGCAAGACTGAGGTCAGGTTTTACCTCCTTCCTGGAAACCCTCCTCAGCACTGCTTTATCCCTCGTGACGCCCAAACATGCACACACAGTGGGGGGTCACGGACCTCCTTTATAGATTCCAGCAGTACCCTTTGCAAACTCCTGTCCTAGCACTTAGCATCTCGGGTATAATTATGGATACACTGCTCAGTCCCCAGTCTGTGGAATCTTGCTCTTTCTACTTCTCATCTTAGCATACTGCCTGGAACATTATGTTGCTTAAGAAATGGATGAAGGACTTCGTGTGCCCATGGTGGCAAAACCATGCCTTCAGCTCTCCCATCCCACTAGATCCTGGGGTTTTATCACAAGAGAAGCTTTCCATCCATTAAAAAAAAAAAAAAACAACCTTTGAACAGGCTAAATATTAGTCATCCCTACACTATTTTCTCATTGAACTGCCTTAGCACATGGCAAGAACAGATGGCATTCGAGCTATGTTGTCATGATGAAAGTATGAAAATGTTATTTGTTTTTAAAATTCTTTAAAAAGAGCCTGCACATCACTGCAGACTATTTCCAGATCAGCACTGGGAAAGCACGGCTTTGCTTTGCCTTTTGCCTTTTCTTCCTTCCCATGCCATCAGCATGCACCACTGGACCTTTCCTTCCCGGAAACATGGTGGACCCTTGAAACTGAGTTCCGAGGCACGCTTCATTTTCTTCTTCCCTATACTCTTTCCCCTTACCAACTTTCCTAAGACTCATCTTAAAATAGTCTCCATTAACACAAATTACACACCCAGAGGCTAGGTTAAGTAACTCATGGTGTAGGTACATGGGGTCCTCTGTACACCCTTTGATTTCCTCTAATAAGCCTAAAGGAAATTTTACTGTAAACTTAAGGGTGCAGCCATAGGGAGGTCAGAATGATCAGTTCGAATTTGATGTAGTGCCATGAAATGAGATTTGGAGTCAGGGACCCTGGCCTCATAAATGTCCTCCCTGAGTAAGCATATGGCATTCTCCTTGCGTAGAAGTCCCAGCCAGCAATTCTGGCTGGCTTGCCTTATTGAAAGTTAAGCACTGAGATCAATAGAGCAATATTTTATGAAATTCAATTTATCAGAAGATTTGACGCCTTAAAGATGATGGAATGTCTTATTTATTGGCAATCATGGAAACTTCAGGAATGTTTGGCATAGTGAATGCTAAAGCCCGAACTTGATTTGAAATTTCCTGTCCTTGAAAGAAGACAATGATGGAGCATTGCTTTTGAAAACTGAATCTCAGTCCCAAACCTTTGCAGCCGTGGTACAAGCGAGCCAAGATTCCGGGCTGAAATGAAAATGTCACGTGCAATGAGTTTTAAGAACTGTTTCTTACCAAAAGCAAAATCAAAAAACAGGACAAACAATAATAACAAGAAAATCTAGCACATCTTTATGTGGGTTCAGGCTACCAAACTAAAAATGCCCTTTAACTTGATTTCTACTTCAAACATTTTCACAAATAAAGTTGTAGCAAATAATGAGGTTAAAACAGAGGGTCACTAAATGCAGTGTAGTATCTCTGCTGGAACCCTGAAATAGGAAAAAAGATAGAAGCATAAAAGCTGGAGAAACCTCCATAAAATCTACAGTTTAGTTAATAGTGATATTCCACTGTTAGTTTCTTAGTTGTGGCCGGTGAACAATAGTTATGTAAGGTATCAACCTTAAAGGAGCCGGGATGAGAGATAGCCCAGGACTCTCTACAAACCTCTACAACTTTCTTGCAAACCTAAAATTATTCCAAACTATAAAATTTATTTTAAAAGTATAAAGGGATTAAACCCAGAGGTCACTGAGGACGAGACATGAAGTATTGAAAGGTTGAATACGGACTCCCCCCAAAGGCGTAAGCATGATGGGGCGGCCCTCTCGACTTTAGTTGTGCCTGTGCTGAGGGGGTGCAACTCCCTGAGCCTCAGGCGTCTCATCTCCCACCACATTTGGAATAGTTAAGCTCTCTTCATGCAATTATTATCAAGATTAAATGACATAGCTTAGGAGACGAACTTACAGTTAGTAAGCATTCAATGCACAATAGTCAAATATAGTATAAAGCCAAAGAAAGGATTTTTTTAATGCTAAAAAAAAACCTACCAGGCACCTCCTATGACTTCTAGACAAGTAGGAGTCTTGTTTCAAGAAGCAGCAAGATGATGTGCATTACCAACCATGCTCCATCAGCTGCGTTGGGCAGGCAGTTGAACACGACACAAACCTATTCTCACCTGAAGGAAACACTTCCTGATTGCTGTATTACAATGGCAAACCTTCTGACTTATGGGAAATCTTTGCACACATTCATGTCCAAGTTACTTGAATTAACTTACTTTCCTAGGTATGTTCTATTACAGATAAAAATCACTTCAAACGAAAGGATCTTGATTCTGTTTATAACTTACTTTTCTTATCTCCAATATTGGAGAAATATGTTTTTAAAAACAAGCAAAAGTAAGCAAACTGACATATTCGCTTATCTCCCTGCTTCCCTGCCAATAGATTGCCCAGAAAATTAAATGTCACTTAAGGAAATGGCAGCTCAGAGAGGCTAACAACCCATCAGTATTTCACAGCTAAGAACCAAAAAGCCAGAACTTGAACCTGACCCCAGAAGCTGTCCTCTTTCCTGTCACATTGCCTGCCCACTCCACTAGTGTGGAGTTGAAAATGCCAGTGGAATCAGTCTTTCCCACTTGGTTCTTCCACATCAGAAGTTCCTACCAGGGCAGGGTGGTAGCAATTCATCAGCTCCCACATGAGAACTTCTAAAATCCTTTCCACTCACTTCTTCCTTTGAAGTGAAACAGGTAGCTTATCGCTTTTGGGTTCCGATAATAGAATCAAGCAATGCCAGCAGAACTGACCATGGAGTCCTTGGTCCCAAAGGATCTGTCCTGAGGGACACAGGTGAATTAAGTAGCCTCTCACCCCATCACCAAGTGCCTAGTTCTTCCTACCCCACGTGGAAAACCCTGATTCAATATGAGTTCCCGGCACCTTTCTTGCTTGTGAGCTTGGGTCCTGAATCCTTCTGTTGCCCAGAACTCCTATCTTTTGTGGCCCGTTCATCTCACCTAAAGGATTCACTGTCTTTGCAGCTGGAATTCATACACATCACTTCACAACAACTAACCTAGCTTCTTTGTTCATCTAATTCACCCATGACAATTCCGCTCTCTCCTATCTACTGCTAACTCCTTCAGCTGTGCATCTCTCTGTCTAGCCTGAGCCATCTTGGCCCTTTAGGCCTTACCCCAGAATCCTTCCAATTTGCTGGATTCTTGCTATATTGGCTCTGCTCAAGACACACACACACACACACACACACACACACAGACACACACACACACGGTGCTGCCTGCCTTACAAACTCTCATTAGCATTAAATGCCAAGTTTCAGGAATAACCAGTCTTCTTGGTTACAAGTAAATTGGAGACTGCTGCATTAATGCAGTAATGGAAATATAATGAAGGAATTTATTGTCCCTGAAAGACAACAGCTGCCACACAATCCCCATGGGGTATTTCCAGACAGTAAGTACAGCTCCACATAATTCCTCTGGTTAATAATTATCTCAGGAGGACTGTGACCCTCCAGTTCTCCCTATTAAAAGTATATTTCCTTACAAAACGTACTGTGCTTTATTGAATTGCATCATTCTGATCCCTGGAAACTGACATATTGGGCTCATTAGCCAGGAAGTTGGATAGTTAATTTCTGAGGTTTCTCAGAGCCTGTCCCACACCACTCAGTGAGGGAACTAAACAGCCCGCGATCAGATAGAAGAAAGTTACCCTGGCAGAGTTGCTTTATTTTCTCTCATGACAGAGATAATGAACAGAAAAACTTCCCTGGCACAGATATTGCTTCCCACCCCTCCCCCACGCCCCAAAATGATTTTGCTTTCTTCGCAACCCGACACCATTTGATGGGCACACAATCTTACTCTGCTCGTTAGCACCATTTTTCGTTCAAAATGCTTCCACTGCTGAGATGAAACGACGGAGTCTTTGCCTTTATCTTTAATATTTAACACTGTTCACACAACCTTTTAAAAATCAAATATTGATGCCGCTACCTGTTGTTCTTCAAAGTGGAGCAATTATATTGCAGGCCCTTCACAGTGCGCCTGCGTTTATTAGAAACGAGAGCGAGGATGTTAGCGAGACGTTGCTTCCCCTGTTTGTGGCCTCCGCCTCTTCCCACCTAGAGTGGAAAGCTGGGCAGAGCATTTGGCTTTTAATGAAGAAATGTGCTGAAGCAGCCACCAGAAGGTACCTAGTGGGCAGGCCGGCAAGGGATGCAGAGACGCGGGGAGCAGCCTCAGAGGAGGTTCTATCTGCAAAATAGTCCTGCGCCCTTCGAGCTATCTAGCCTGCTGGCCGGCGGCCAGCTACCCCTAGGAGACTGGCTTCCTTCAACCTCTGCAACCTGGATTCTTGGGGAGCAGCTTTTCTGGGTCTGGGATGGTTCCACACTGCCCTCCAGTGGCTGTGTGCAGAAGCTACGGTGCTCCCTGAGTTGCAGCCAAGTATCCGGCTGGCTGGCGGTGGATGTAGCGGCAAGTGATACACAGCTCGCCTTCCAATCCCTCTTAGTCCTTGGAGGGAAAACGTCTAAGAAGACAGCTGAAGAGCAAGCTGATGTGTCTTTACATAGGAAAGTTCTGATCGCCAAGGGCACCCGAGGCGGCCTCATTGCCGAGCCTGTGGGGCTCAAGGGACGTGGTGGAGGTGATCCAGAAGGTTGGGGAGGGGGTTCTCAGCAGAGGAAAAGGAGCTGTAGCTCCAGGCTGGTGGAGAAGGGCCTGCTGTACCACTACAGGAGCGTGGCATGAGCAGGCGGGAGACAGGGACAGCGCTTTCACTGAGATGCTGTGTATGGTCAATTATTAAGATGCACATTTTCTTTTCATGTTTTAACATCTCCTTAGGATGCCTCCTATGAAGGATGGTGGATGATTATTTTATTTGTAGAGTCCTTCTTTTCTTTTCACAGTGGAACATAAAATCAAAGTGCATTTTGCAGTCTATTGCATTTGAGGTTTGAGGGAAAAGGGTTTCAATCAGACTGGGGCTGGGAGACAGAGGAGAAGAGTAGACTAAGATAAGGGAGTGGAGTCAGAATGGATGAATTACAGAGAATTCTAGGAAGTGGGATGTTTAAAAATTGTTGAGTACTTTTATGTCAGAGATGGTGAAGGAGGAGGAGAAGAGAGGGCTGTGTGTGTGTGTGTGTGCACATATGTGTGTGTGTGTGTGTGTGTGTGTGTGTGTGTAAGCAATTAGAAGATGTTAACATAAAACCAGGTTTTGCTTTGAACGTTTTAAGTTCACTGATGATAAAAGAGGTAGGGGGAATTGTGTAACAGGAAAGCACCATGAAATTATATCATTGAGTCAAAATCCAAGAGGTTTTTAATGGACTAGAATGATGGAAATGGGCACAAAGGGTGTGGAAATGGATTAGATGACTTCTTCTTTGGCCCTCTGTCTTCTCCTTATAGGAAACAGGAGAGGCTTGCAATTAATTGGCACTAATTCATCTGAACATGTTCCTCTGATACCAGCGAGATCAATTGTACAAATAACTTCAGACCACTCAATACTCGTGTCATGGATAGATGGAAGGGTACCATTTGCCTTCTCAGGCTGGATACCCAGGCTGCTGATTTTAGGATTTCAGGGTAAAACAAAGACTCCCGTCCCACAGCATATACTCAACCACCTTCCCACAAAGGGCCTTTTACTCCTATTAGGGATGTAAATTGGCTTCCGTAACAACTGCTTTGTAGCCATGATATGAGATTTCAGTTGCACAAACCAGAGCCACATATTCCTGAAATACTGCTTATTGCAATGTGTATCTCCTCAGCCCTAAGGTGAAATCCTAGCCAGTGTTGTCAGCTAGTTAATCATGTCATTGGGCTTTACTTGGTTGTTGAGTTTTAGATTGCATTGCTGCTAGCCAAAGGGAGATGAAGGGCAGGGTTAACAGGGGTGGGATTGGCAAGGGCAGAGCATTACAGAGGAGGCAGGCGGGGAGGGGCTCTTTGTTTACTACAGAAATGTGGCCAGTTTGGAGAATCAGTATAGTAGGACAGAGCATAACAGTGGAAAATTATTCTTTAGAAAAATGTCCTTTTCTAACACGGTTCTTTCACATTGCAGTTGGATGAATGGGCACTCCCCTCTTCCTTCCTTTTCTCACTAGCTGTGCAGCCCAGGCAAGTTATTTGGCCTCTCAAAGTCTGTTTTCCCTAGTAGGAGCACACAGGCAGTATTACTTCCTGTCGCCCAGGCATAGTGGAAAGTAAATGAGATGAGCTCAGTGTAACAGAGTTGGCGGCACAATTCTCCTGGTACGTACCATGGCAGGTACCCTGTACAAGCTCCCCGGGGTTTCTCATGTCCCGGTATTCCAGGGACATGACTGCATTCCGATTGCATGGCCTACACTGTCCCCTTCCCAGGTCTTCCCTACTCTACAGGTCTCTAGATACCCACAACCTACCCATTCTCCAAAGCCCATTTCAAACACCCATTTCTTAGGGAAAGGATTCTCCCAGACAGTCTTGTGTCCCCCGAGCCAGTCCAGCAGCCCAGTATGCAGTCTACACAGGTTCTTACAGCTCTGTGACCTTTCACCCTCACTGAGCCTCAGTTTCTTCATCAGCGGTGATATCTGCTTCCCAGAATAACGGCAAGGATCAAATTGCAAACTGACACCCAGTGCCAGACATAGAAAGCCCTGCCACTGGTGGCAATGTTGACGTGTTATTAGGAGCGGCACATCTACATGTGACCTCTGGCGAGAAAATGTGATTTTCGTGGTTGCTTGCTTCTAGAAAGGATGCATGCTGTTCCTCGAAATCAGTGTCTTTTTCCATGGTCACGCCTCACTTGTTAAAGGGCACAGTAGTAAATGCAGCAGCGGTAAATCCAATAACAAGTGCGTCGGAGGTGGAGTCCTGTTTAGATTTTGGCTGCGGGTGATATTTACTTAACAGCTTAAGGCCCTGAGCCTCGCTTCCAGACCACAGAATATGTTCATTATGCCCGTACCGCCACTGAGAAATGCAAAGTGTGGGAAAGCAGGGCGGCAGTGGGGAATAGCAAGTGCGGTCATTAACTGACAAGATTAATAGGTTCAGTGAATATAGAATGAATGCCTGACCTTCAAGACGGGAACAGGGGCTGAGCAACCGCACAGGGACGAGGAGGAAGCAGTGGCATGGAAGCGCCTAGGCATTCCTCCTAGATGCCCCAATAAATATACCTGTGAGCAAAAGGTCTCTCATTTTTCTGTCATTGCTCTTTTCAGGCAATTTAATGATTTTCAGATTCATCCAGATTCTTAGCAGGAATATTAAGAGGTTCCCTTTTTAGATAGCGGAACACATGATGTATTGCTAGTAAATAGCGCTAGGCCATGCATTGCTGGGTTTTGACATCAGTAGATGCTAACTACCAAGCCAAGGGATTGTCGCCTGGGTGTGCCCTGTATAGCTACCTTACAAAAGTCTGTGCTATGAAACATGCAAAGAGAAAAAGAAATCCCTCAACAGCTAGAAGGCTTGCTATCTACAGGAGTGGGAGACAGATATACACTGTTAGCACTACACGCCTAAATTATTCCTGGAATGTTTTAATGCTCCAGAGAGTCTGGTAACCTCAGCAGCTGCCTTGTTGGCCCATGCCGTGACATAGCTCTGCCTGCATGAGGAAATGAAGGTGGAAATGAAGACATATCAGGTTACCCCATCCAGTATGGTGTCCACTAAGCTCATGCGGCTATGAGTAAAGGCATCCCTCAGTATCCGCAGGGAGATGTCCCTGGACCACTCTAAGATACAAAATATATAGATGTGAATATAGGAAAGCATAGCATTTGCATATAATCTATGCAAACTATGAGTAATAATAATAATAATTACTTATAAGTTATAACTCCTAATACAATACAAATAGGGGCTATAAATGTATTATCTATGGGATAGTGACAAGGAAAAAGTCTGTATGGTCAGCAGCTGATATGTAGTGAGTGCAAATTGGGATGTGTTTTGAGTGTGAAATACATATTGAATTTCTAAGTCTTAAGAAAAAAGAATATAAAATATCTCATTAGTAATTTTTGTATCCATTGCATGTTGCTATGACATTTGGGATATATTGTGTTAGATGAAATATAAGCATAATGTTAATCACACTTTTGGTTTTGTCCTGTCTCTTCAATGTGGCCACTGTGAGAAAGTTGAAATCTGCACCTGTAGCTTGTCTTCTGTGCCTACTGACAGCTGCTCTCGTGGACGGGACCAGCGAATGACGGTCTCCAGAGTAACTCATTTCACTTAAAAAATCATTTTGCTTGCTTTTAAAATGTAAACAATACAAAAGGCACACAATCAGAAGTGCACCTTGCACCCCTTTGCATCCTGATCCTGTGTTCCTTTCAGCCTCTGCTAGCACATCTCCCAGTTTTCTGTATTCAAGAGACAACCAAGATATGAAACAGAATGATCCCGGGGCTGGGGATTTAGCTCAGCGGCAAAAGCGCCTGCCTGGCAAGCGCAAGGTCGTGAGTTCGGTTCCCGGTACTGGAGAAAAAAAACAAAAAAAAAAGAAACAGAATGATCCCTAACCCCCCAGTCTCCACCACTCCTTGTGGCCACACACGTGGCCTGTCGCACTTGTTTTACCCAGCCTGAAGAGCATTAGGGACATCTGAGTATGTCCTAGTGTGTGTGGCAACTCATGGCATACAAAAATTCATGGGGACAAGGACATAAATATTAAATAATAAATAATAAACTTACATACAATGAGATGATGCACAAAGGGAATTACTATCTAATTATGCCCTAAACATTTGCTATTTCTAATTTCTTCGACAAAACTGGCATCAAGGTTTCTAACATCTGACCAGTGGGACCTGTGGCACCGTGGGGGTGCCGGGGATGTTAAGACGATGTCGTTCTCTGCGTGTGTCTGTGTGCGGCTGTGTTCCACAGCCTCCCTTAAAAGGCATTTTTGTCTTTAGAGATGAAATAACTGGAGATTGGGAGTTATTTGCCTAAAGCTTTGTGAATCAGGGATTGAATTAAATGACATTACTCTAGAAATAACCTTTCTGAAGCAGGTTTTAGTGTTAATTAAAGTGACCTAACCTTAGATGTTCACAGTTTAGGGGAAAGCAGTAGCCCGAAGATGAATGAACGCATAGCCCCTACATATATTTAGAGGGAGCTTCAGTGCTACCTCTTCGCAATTATCAAAGCAATCCCATCAGGCATAGAGGGTATCGAGGGTGTGGACAGGATGAAGAAATGACTATGCTGCTGAGCCCCCACCCGCCCAGCATTGAATATCTGTCCAGCTTGGTTCAAATGAACATCAAGAGACATCTGGAAGAGGAAGCCAGCAGATCCCCAAGCCCCGCCTCAGACCTCCTGAGTGGGATTAGGGATGTGGCTTGAGCCACGCCCCCAGATGAGGTTCAGAGCAAACTCTTGTCCATTTTTATTGAACAAATAGAAACCAAGCGTGATGGTTAAGCTCGACTGTGTCAACTCAGTTGGTTTGGGAGATGCCCAGGGGATTGGTGGAGCACACTTCCTGGAGTATCTGGGCCGGTCGTGGAAGTGGGACCTTGATTACTACAGCTGTTCTCGCTCTTTCCTCTCTGGCATTATTCCCTTGCCAGCATGAAAAAAGCAGCTTTACTCCACTACACCCTTCTGCCATGTTTCTGCCTTGCAGCTAGCTGACCAAGGATTGAATCCTTTAAATTTAAACCAAATTAAATCTCTCAGCGATTATACTTGTACTCCGGGTCTAACCTGTGAGTATAAGGCATTGTGTCACAGCACGGGAAAGCGGACTAATACACCAAGCATTGTTCAGATGCTGCAAATGCAGCAGGAATCAAGAAAGAGAGCCAAATCCTGCCAATGTTATCCTTTCAAATGAATTAATATAATAAATGTATTACATTATATAAAGATATATATATTAAACAAATATATCTGATGTATTAAGATATATTGTCAAAGTAAATATACAGTTACACTGCCCAACTCAAGCTTAATTTATGCTAGTATAGATACGTAAGATGAACTCCCAGCCTATGAAAGGGGAAGAGGAACATACCTTCCTACAGTGGCCATACAGCTGTCAATCACCTGGTTCCATCTTGGTTCTGGTTGCTCCATCCACTTGGCACAGAACTCCAGGCATTCATTATGTCAAAAGAAAAAAAAAAAAAAACAGGAACCAGCAATTGACAGTGAGGGGCTTGGCAAGAGCTCTGCAAGTTTTCATGCACTAGTGGGCTAAGATTTAAAGCAAAGTTTTAGTCCAGATAAAGAAATTAGAGAACTAAGCCAGAATCCCAAACTGAACTATGCTCATACAGACCGCAGGGTTAAGAGAAGTACAGTGAAGCAGAAAGAGACCTATTTGAAATCCATCCACACTCAAATTCTGGCTCTTTAACCCACTAGCTGAGTGACCCTCATCAAGTTAGACCATCCTCTGTGTGGTGGTTATCTCATCTGGAAAATGGTGAGGTCATGTGTGACCCTGCCAGCTTGGTGTAGGAATTCTAAATGTCCGCAAGACATCTAAACAGAAAAGGAAGTCATTAATTTTAAATTTCATTTATATTATTAAATCATTAAAATAACAAAATTGAGTTAATAGAATCATTAGTTTGCAGCAGTGAGCCAAAAGGAAAGTAGCTCACGGGATTCACACCTGGAAATCCATTTTCCAGAGCTATAACAGAAAAACTCATTTCCAGATGCAGCTCTCTGCACTTCCCTCCCTGGTCAGACTGGGCAATCCTGAGGTGTGAGTGATGGGTCTCTCTGCCAAGGCCTAGGCATGGCAGCTGCCAGCCCATGGCCTCCTCAGGAAGATGGAGAAGAGGGAGCAATCTCTTCGCTTAGCCTGTACCTTAGTGGACCAGGTAACATCTTTCACACCTGTTCCTCATTTCTTTTGTCACTGGCACAAGCAGAAATCAAGTTCAAGACAGGCTTTGTTATTGGAAGAGTCAATATTACCATAAGCAGGTTCCGTCTTTTTAAAATAATAATTGGCTTAATATAATAATTAGCATGTGTGATCAGTTCATCTGTTTTTCCAGTGTTGATTCCAAAATCCTAGTGTTTTCACAGAGCAAAAACATACTGACTCAGAAGGGAGAGAAAAAGAGTAGAGTAAATTTAGTATTGCTAAGGAAGAAACCTCCATCCTCCCTGCAGGGTAAGAGCAGTGGGTGAGATCTTGGAAGTACATCAACTCTCCTCCCAAACTCCATCCCTGGTAACTTGAAGCAGATCACTACTCCAGTCCAGTTCCTTTTTCTTCCTTGCCTACTTCCTTCAACAATCCTAACCCACATGCTCCAAATATTTTCCTTTCTTTTTGCTTGGACCTTGTAAAATTCCCCACTCCTAAAGTTCTGCACCCTTTACTTCCATTTGTTCTTCTCAAATCCAATCACTCCTATTTCTAATTACCACTGGGATACTTATATAACATAAAGACATTACAACCTTCAAAAGAAGTAGAAGAGAGGATGTTTTTACTTATATTTCAGAAAGAAATAACAAAAGTTTAAAGTGATAAATAGGCTAATTACCCCAAAGAGATCACCACCGCCCTTGTACGTGAGTCAGAACATTACATTGTATGTTGCATTATGTAGAAACAATATGTGTCAATTTCAAAATAAAACACAACATCTGGACAAGCACTGAGAAGAACCTACTATCCAGAGGCATGGTGTCACATAAATGGCATGCCCAGATGTCAGGCTGGAGTTCCTCTATTTTTTCTGTGAGATATGGTATGCAAGTATTCACACACTTAACACTCCAGTATTTCTGAGTCAGTATGCATTTGTACCCTCCGCATAAAATAGTTTAAAGAAAACAAAAGCATAAGAGAAAGGATAACTATACTACCCAGATCAAGGAACAGGTCCATGGGTTGATTTTTAGTCTTGGATGTGACACTTCTTTGTCCAACTTTAGACAGCTCCTTTGGCCTTTCTGTGTCTCATTTGCCTGGTTTATTGAATCAGAGATTTGAGTTTGATTTTTCTGCAATCCTTTTAGCTCTAGAATTCACATGACCCTAACTTTGCCAATCCCTATACATCCTACGCTGCAGTAAAGCTGATGATTTCACTCTAGCTGTTCCTGCCACGTTGCTTTTCCTGGCAGTGATGCCTCAGGTGTACCCATCTGAACACACAGCCCACCAGCTTTTGGCGTTCAACTTTTACAAATCAGCCTCTTGGCATTTTGAGCTGCTCAGCGGGAAGTCAAACTAAGCAGTATTCTTAAATCTCTGAGGCTCTCTAATTACATTGCAAAGAACTATTACATGCCTCAGCAGAGCGGTCAAAGACATGTACCATGAAACCTCAGTTGCAAAGAAAGGACACCTAATACATGATACGGCTGTCAGACCTTCTTCGCTAACCCTTCCTAACTTCCTAACTACAGGCTCAGCCATTCTGCTGCTAAGACAACATTCAGCAGAGACATCCAATCTCTCAGCTCCCAACATGTGGAACCTGGAACTATCTCTGCTACCCCAGCCTTAGAAACACCCCCAGGGTGTTCAGACCTGGCCTGGCCAAAGTAAACTTAATCTGACACCTCCACATGGCCACCATCTTGTATCTGAATTACTGTCCAACCCCAGAAGCTGTACGGCCACCCCAACACTCCTTCTGCCAGCCTCCGGCTTGTTCTCTTTCAAGAGCTGTAGAACTTGGAATCCAACGGGCCCGGGCTGGGAAATTCTGGCTCTGCCAAGTTTTACTTGTGAATCATTAAGTAAAATTTTCAATCCATTTGAACCTTCACCTTCTCATTTGAGAATGCAAATACTGATGGCTTCCTTATCTGAACAGCATGAGGATTAGCTGAGGTAATACAAGTAAAGGTATCAAGTACTTAGCCTAGAATGCACACCACTGCCACAGCTGCTGCTGGATGTATGTACATATTATTGTCCAGCGTGCTTAGAGTCATGTGTTTTTATCGTTATAGTAAAAGACAATCTGCTAGACAAGAGTGGAAGCACTCCTATTTACCAGTGCTGACGCTACATAGAAATATACATAAATAAAAAAGACCATACTAAATCTCTGACATCTATATCACTGAGAAATTAAGTGCTTTACTCTCTACAATAGTTTGGAAGTTGTTCTCTGAGACCCTACAAAGGCCAGGAGCTTTAGGTCATAAAGACTTGAGTTCCAGTCCTCTTGCTTGCTCCCCTGGACCTTCTTTCTAGTAGAATCCTTAGCTTACCTCTACTTAGTTTCCTAATCTAAAAAGTCACATGGCACCAGCCATGTGGTAAACTCTCCACATTGGTATCTTTTGCTTCTCTTCCTGCCGCAGCTATGTTGAGAAGCCCAAGCATTCTTGCATAGTCAGATGGCTACCTCTTCCCTCACACCCTCAAAATCCTGTTTCCCAACTACTCTATTGGTAATGTTTCATTTCCATTTGAGCTATCGGAAATTACTTTTTAGTACATCACAGGAGATTTAGGTCAGTTTGCCTTGAGAGAAAATATAATGGAAATCTCACATTAGCTTTGTATCACATCAAGCAAGAAACAACTTACTGAATCTTTTGGAATTTCTGAAGGTAACATTTACTTAGCTTCCTGCAATAAACATCGACTATACAACCCTGCATGCACTAAGCCAAAAGATTTTTGACATGATTATTTTATTACTTTTTCTAAAACTCTTTTAAAAAACGCAACTTTGGATTATTCTTTCCTCTCCAGAAATATGAAGATAGACAACATCTAAGTCTCCAGGTAATAAAAGATTTACCGTACAGTAGTCTCTGACCCAGCTATACTCAAGGATACATCTACCTTTCCATGCACATAGATTTGACAAGAAAAGTTAAATTGTTTCTTCACAATTTTTCTATAGCTCATATGTACGTTACATCAAACTGGTTCTCCTTTCAAATGATTGATATTTGGAGAATAGTTTTAGTACGGGTGACTTTTTAAATTCTGTGATGTAGAAAATATGAAATATAGATTTTTATGTATACATTACACAATTTGTGCATATAATGTATGCATGTCTGTGTATGATGTATATGCTATACCCACATACATTTGTTTCATATTTCACTCTATCATGCTTGTTATAATTACTTGAGAACTATTTAAACAGGTGAAATAAAAAGGATTTGAAGATGAGTGTGATGGTTACTTTATATGCTAACTTGACTAGACCATAGTGCCAAAATATTGTATCAAACATTATTCTGGGTGTTTCTCAGAGAGTGTTTGGGGATGAGCTAAACATATCAGTCAGTGGCATTTGAGTAGAGCAGATTCCCCAGCAAAGCATGGAGGGGCCTCATCTAATCAGCTGAGGTCTTCAAGAACATGGAAGAATTCTGCAACCAATGACCTTTGGACCTGAGCTGCAGCCTCAGCTCTTTACCCTGCAGATATTGGACTCATCAGCTCCCATAATCATGTGAGCCCACTCTGTAAGAATCCGGACAAATATAATAAGTACTCCCAAACACCCCGAATGCCAAAACATTGTAGGATTCCTATACCATCTTCAACCCACCTCTCGAAGAAAACACTGTAATGTTGCATTGTTAGGTAACCAGCTAATAATTATTACTAACCTAGTAATTTCCAGTAGTTAAAAGCATGGGCTTTAGAACTAGAGATAGCTGGGTCACATCCGGGCTCCCCAGGGTTGACTGCTTACCAGGACAAGAAGCACCCCCGCAGCCAGGGAGGTCAGGTCTGCACTGCGAGAAGCTTCCACTGCACATGTAGGTTTGGCTTAAGATATTCCCATCCAAGTAGAGGCAAATGGCGTGGATCTAAGTAGCACACCATGTCTGGTGCTCAGTCTGGTAAGGGTTGTGAGGGTTAAATTGGGAAATTTGGGTTCAAAACTTAGTGTGCCATCTACCCCCAAGTACATGTTCAAATGCAGACACCATTATAAACAGATTCATGGCTGACTTTCAAAAGATGTAAATCCTCGCTGCCTTCAAAATGCACTGACCAAGTTTGTTTCCCTTTGGTGCAGTAGTTCCAGCAGAGTGGAAGAGGAGATGAACCCTCTAATAACAGGCCCTGGCAAATGGTGTGCTGCTGTACAAGAGTCTTGTACAATGACATTCCATGAATACGCTAGGGGTAATTTTTCTGTTTTCTAAAAATTTTGCTTTGACACAGTCTCAAGTTATTGATACTATTGATTGACATACGATCCTGACAGGTGTACATATGGAGCACCTAACGACCTGCTCCCCTCAATTCTGCACCAGTCCTAAACCAGCGCAAATGTCTCCAGGTGGGGAAACTGAGGGTCATCTTAGACCTTCAGATTTCTCTTGGCCTCCTTCTAGATGGACTTCAACAGCCTAGGGTCCAAGTTAATCCTCTATGTGGGGAAAAAGAATCCCACTGGCCCTGGATCTGCCTAATACCTGTGTCTGTAAACTCTGGAAGAGAAGAACACTCCCAGTTTATTTTTCATCTGGAATGAATAAAGATGCTTGTATTTGCTTCTGTCAAAACTATCAGCCTTGGGTTTGCCACCTGCAAGCTGTGTGACTGTGGACAAGCCACTGAACCTTCACCAACCTCATTTAATCCCCTCATTTGTAAAATAGACATCACACACCTCTCCCCTCATGTTGCTGTGAATTAAGATGAAACCACCAGGAGAACCAGGGGCAGCCGGAGGCAACCTGGAAATCCCCCACAGCGCCACCTTCCCCATCCAGATTTGCATCCTGGTCTGCATGATGCAACTCCTTCAACATGCTGTGCACCAAAGTAGTTCACTGGTAACGCAGTCATTAGCATCACAGATAAAACGACACTGCTGCCGTGTTAATTACCATAGTGCAGATGTACTGTTGGATTTCAATATCGTACATAATGTTGTCAAGGCTTTATTTTTAAATTAAAGTGCAACAAACCGTACCCTGGCTACATATCTTTTTTTGATTAATACAAATTAATGTTATTTCAATGTCTAGGGAAAGGGTGGGGGGAAGAGCGTGTTACATCTTATTGTCAGAACACACAGACAAATGGAAAAGTTATTGATTCCTACAACCTCTTCCTCCCACTCAGATCTCTGAGTAGTGGAGTGTGGGCTCCATGAGGGCAGGGACCGTGCTCAGTACCCCTGGGTCAGAGCACAGGGTCAGTCATGCTTTGAACATTTTCTGAGTGATAAGTGAGTAAAGATTGAGCTGTGTGCACAGAGAGGTCTGGAAGAGAAATAAGAACTAGAAGGCCCCATAGTTTATTCATAGTTGTCCTAGTTTCATGTTTGCTCCAAGTCTTCAAAATGATCTAGGATGCTTCTCGAATCTAGCACTTTAAAATCCAAATACAGAGGCAAGCCAGTCATCAAAGTGCGGAAGTCAAAGGTCCCCATGGTGAATGTTTAACAAACAACATCACAGTCCACCAAGATCTAGAAAGTGGAGAAGATGAGAAGGAAAATCACAAAGGACCCTCCCGCAGTAGCTGAGCATCCATGCAATAAGCCAAAAGAAAGGGACGACAAGAAGGAAAATGTGTGACCCCTGAATATATTATTTACTTAGTACTCACAACAGCCTGACAAGGGATCTGTTTCTATTTTCACTGAGATAAAATATATGCAGCATTTTATCATCCTAAGTATCTTCAGAATAACCTTCAGCGCTATACATCTGCAGAACTCTTTTCATCTTGCAAAACTAAAACTTTATATCCATGAAACACTAGATTCCTAATTTCCCTTCTCCATTCTCAGCCCCTGTAATCACTATTCTTTCTGTCACTATAATCTTGTCTACTTTAGCTACCTCATATACAAGTTTACCTTGGTTCATAAACTTAATTCATTCTACAATTCTGGAAAAGACAACCATATTTGTGTTCGTGTAGAAAAGATGGCCCCGGTCTTGTTCATCACCCAGTGCAGGGCTCACCCACAAAATCAAAATTCTGCTAAACATTCCCGTCTGCAAACCAACCTGTTCACCAGCAAAAGCACTTGTGAACTGAGGTACCACTGTAAATGGAATTCATTCACACTTGATGTAATTACTGATAAGGAGGGACTTGTATCATTTTGATATTTGTTTTCAAAACTGCTTGTGGCTTTTTTGGTCCTTCATTTTCATGGGGGAAATCATGTTATCTCCATTTTATGCCTAAAAGCTAAAATATCAAGAAATCAAGTAAGCCACCTGAGCTCACAAAGATCAAAGAGGCTGAATGGGACGCTTTTGACTCTCAACCCCTTGATTCTTCTACCTGATGTTTGTCCCTGTGTTTCTAACTCCTGGGAAGACCCAGACCAGCATGCAACATGGTCCTGTCTTGCTTGGGTAGGTGACAATTTTCTTAGGAACATTAGACAGGCACAGATGAGTGAAGGATTTCTAGAGGACAAGGACACCCTCAATACTTGCCCGATGCTGTAAGAACTCAGAGCAACTCTGTGTAAGTTGCTCTGCATACTATAGATACCCGTGGATGTTGCTGGATTAAATCTCAAGGCTCTGTATTTTATGTCATTTGGAAATAATTACAGAGATACAGCCCCGCTCTGTGGGATCTACTCCTCATAGAAAATGGATGTGACAAAACATAGTAAATGCTATTAACAATGTGTGTATAATTACATCCAGACTTTACCTAATGAACTATCCCTAGGGGAGTAAAAACTCTTATTCATAGGGTAGTTATTGCATTACTTTTTACAAGAGGTAAAAAAAAGTAAAGATACAATGATAAGCTATATATTTTTACAGTGAAAAATCATGCAGCTATTTCAAAGTGATATTGCAGGATACTTAATGCTCTGGAAATATTCATACAGGAAGTTATATGTATATACATACAAAATCATTTATTATATATTCAAGCACACATATAAGATGATCTCATAAAATATAGGTGCATATATACTTAGTGTGGAAATCATACATGCCAATGTATTAGTGCTGCTTATTGGTTAATTGCGGAATTGTGGCTGATTCTTCTTTGTTGAACTGTTTTGTATCTTCTGAACCATATATATACTTGTATATTATCTTAACAATTAGAAATTGTTTATATTATGGCATATTTGCCTTAGCTTTCTTTTTAATTTTTATATTTATTAGTACATGTTTGCAGTACACGATTACTACATTCATTGTGGGGAGTCAGTACATGTACACAACGCATCTTCATTATTTTCACATCCCCTTCCACTCCCCTCCCTGCCTTTCCCACCATTCTTGGTCCCCTTTCCATTAGCAAAGAAAAAACTAAACTGTATTTAAAGATGGAAGCAACGTCAAACACAAACCTATCTTGACCCATTATACTTCAGAGGAAGAAAATCATTGAGACACAGGAGAAGAAGTTCCCATATCTCACAGTTACCAGATACACAGGCTGGAGAACAGAAATAGAACCTTGACTGGGATCATTTGCTTGTGAGGACAGAAATAGAACCTTGACTGGGATCATTTGCTTGTGAGGACAGGTAACTTAAGAAGGGTGGAATTTATTTATAAGATGTAAAACACCTGAGAAAGTATAGCTCAGGCCTCTTGAAAGAACCAGAACAATGAGATGTACCAGTACGCGTAGGTCAGGTAGTTATTCTCCCTTTCCACCCCTGCTCTCTCAGCATAGACACATCTGCTTCGTTCTTCTCCCTCTGTGTTCTAACTTTTCTACTGCTTAGTAGTTTGGCCTCTGGGATCCCGTGTGACTTTGCAGCACTGGACAGAGAGGATCCAGTTTCTGTTAGCTTTTCTGTTGGCAGAACCAGATTCACAGGAGAGAGATGATTGACGTAGCGCTTACCATTTAGCTTTCACTAGGTGACAAGCCACCCCCGAAACTTAGGATTATACAGTTACGGAGTCCAACTCTGTGGGTCAGTGGGCTGTCCTTCTGGCCCAGGCCAAGCCACACTGATCCTGGCAGGGCAGGGCTCCTGTGATCAGCCATGGATGCCCTCACCTGGCTGGCTTCCCTCTTTAGGGTCTCATGCTCTAGCCAACTAGCCCAGGATAGTTTGCCCTATGGGCTCAAGTTCCCCAGAAGGAGTCAGGAGATGTGAAAGGCCTCTCAAAACTCCTCTCAGAACCAGCATGTTGCTGCCACTACATGCTATTGCCTAAAGTGAATGAGAAGGGCAGCCTGGGGCCAAGGGATGGGAACAGGCTCCTATCTGCAGCAGCTACAAATGCACATTATTAAGTAGTACAGTAACAGGGAGGGGAAGAATGAAGAATTCTGGCCATTTCTATAAACTGCACAAAGTCCCTGAGGGAGCCAGGCCAACACAGGCTACAGCTAGTGGTTGCACTATATTTACATTTCTACATAAGGCTCCTGGCTGGGTAGCACTGGTAGAGAGAGACTGAAGAAGTGTGTGTAAGTTTTCAGAGTTTCAGCTGGAAGTGGTACTTGTGATGATCCCTTAAAGTCCCTGGCCAACACCAATCACATAGGCTCCACCTTGCAGTAAGGTGACAGGAAAAAATGAGTCAGTTGAGTACTGATGAGCATTGTTGTCTCTTCCTTAGCAAGCAATTTAAGAACTAAGCCAACTGATCACTCACAAGACCAGGGTCAGAAAGGTGGAGAGGCATGTAACAGCTAGGGCTACAGAGAAAATAAATATATGAAAACCGTGGCTAATAAATCAGATATTACATGAGGCCTTAAAGAATCCACTGGGATAAAACGCTGGGACCAAGGGATCAGAGTAAGCAGGGAGAAAATCCAAGGGGTTTGTCACCTCACATCTCAGAAGCATTCCATCTGGATTCATGTAAAGGCTTCCTTAAGACCCAGATCATACCACCCGAGGAAAGTCAACTGAGGAGAGCACAGAAGTAGAGTTCCAGGTGGAACGAAGGACTAATGTCATAGTCCGGAAAGTGCAGCTGAACACCAAGTCCAAAGAGCAAAGAAAGAAAGAAAAAGAATGGAAAGCAATAAGCTTAGCAGTTCAAAGAACTGAAGCAAGATGGAACTGGGAATGAGGAATGAGCCCGGGAATCTGTGAATGGGAGGTTTAAGTGAATCGCTTTAGCTTAACACTGAGGATGAGAGCTGTGAGGACGGGTCAGATGTGCGATGTCTGGTTACAGGGCTGGGAGCGAGTCTCACCAAAACAGGACGGCACACTGGACACTCCAGATAAAGACCCTCAACCTCCCAGCAGGGTTTGCTTCTCCTCACTGTTTTGGCTTCCTTGTCTTTCATTTGACCTTCTTGACATCTTCCCCTGCTAATTACTTGCACCAATTTCTCAACCTGAGATTTTCTTCACTTTTACAGGTTCTTTTCCTTCCAAATACTTATAGCACAGGGACAAGTTAATTTTTATAAGGTACAATACACAATACATCAGTCGCATTTGATGAGAAGTCTCCTTTAATCTCCTGCCCCAGCTTCCTAAATGATACTGTGGTTTGTGATTCGCAGAAAGCACCAAGAATGCCCTCCAGAGAGGCTGCCATGCCCTACTCCATACGTCTTTCCATCTAAGGAAGCAAAAGGCGTTGGTCCACACACCACACTCAGTTTGGGGAGAAATGAAGAAAGAAAGCCTTGCTTGACATGTTACGCATTTCCTTGCAGGTCAGTGGGACTATGTACAACACTGGAAGACATGTGTCCCTCCGCCTGGACAAGGAGCACTTGGTCAACATATCAGGAGGGCCCATGACATACAGCCACCGGCTGGAGGAGATCCGGCTACACTTTGGGAGTGAGGACAGCCAAGGGTCGGAGCACCTCCTCAATGGTCAGGCCTTCTCTGGAGAGGTATGTGGGTCAATGTACTAAGGGTATAAGAAATGGTGTTTATATCCAAAGTGAAATAACAGATGGGAAGATTTCTCTTGAATCAATGAAACTAGCAGGTCCAGGCCTCTTTTCTTCCCTCCTTTTGCATGCAGGAATATTTCCCAGGGAAAGCTACAGTGAAACTGAGCATTTCCTTCTGAGACATTGATGCAGCTCTCTTGGAACTTGTGCCCTCATATATCTCTGGAGCATAATGCAACCCCAGACCTTCACCTTTCATGTACCTCCTCACTTACCTCCTTCTGAGCCATCAACCTCTGGTGTCATGTATGCAAGTGTAGATTCCATAATTCTCCTTTCTGGTAGAATGGACCCTATTTGCTCAAAATGATAACATACTGTGAAGTAAATGTCAGGCAGCTAAACAGTTTGCCCGAGATTCTGCAGAATGGAAATGTTATTGTGTGCCACCATTAAGGGTAAGTGTCACTGTGTGCCACCATCAACTCAGACAACACTCAGGCCACACTAGTGAGCACAAGCACAGATTCAGTTACAGAATGAGAGTTACCATCGAAACAGATGTCATCCAAAATGTGACACTAGAAGAGCAGGGTGTATCTAATGGGACCTGTTTTATCCCATGACACTTGTGGGTGATTATCAATGAGGAATCAGGGGTCCTCATATGCTAAATACCCTACAACCATGTTCCTGTTAAGTCTCCATAACTGATGTCAGGAGGGCTTTGAAATTATAGAAACATGTGTCTCACAAGATCCTTTCTGTTTTTTGTCAAAGTCACATTTAAACCTGGCATTATTTTTAATGTGCTAAGACCATACACTGAGGAATAGATCCCAACCTGAAGGAGTCCGTTGGCCAGATTTTGATGTGTGTTCAAATTGCATCAACAGAGAACCTTCCTAGGAATCCAGCTAGTTACCAGGGATACAGGGGTTTAAAAAAGAAAAAGGAAAAAAAAAGAGCTTCTACCACCGAGGAGCTCAAAGAGTGCTATATTCAAATCATTAAAGCATAATGTCATGCCGTAATGGAGCAGCAAAAAGCCCCTGGCACACTCAAAGGAAGAAGTGATAAATTTTACTTGGAGGGTTCAGAAGGAGCTTCACAGAGGAGGTGCCCTTTGAACTGGGCTGTGAAGAGAAGCAATGAAGAGCAATTTTAAGAGCATCAGCTTTGGAGTCAAAGGACCTGAGTTTGTAGCTCCCGCTTTGATACCCACTAACTATGTTATCTTGGGATGTTACCTGATACTTCTAAGGCACAATTCAGACACCTCGCAAGGTTATTTTAAAATTTAAGTAGGATTCCACATGTAAGGAGCACAGGAAGTACTCAGTTGATGGGTGAAAAGATAAAGCAGGAAATGAGGACTAGCATGAGAAATGGCCCCAAGGCATGTCAGAGCACTGGGTGTTGGAAAAGCCACATATCACATTTTATCTGTGATCTATTAGTAATGGCTGCATAGACAATTGGGTTGAGCAGGAGTATGAGTCTCCCTCCTGGATCTGAAGGAGGAGAAATGCTAGGATTGCTTAAAGATGTCTTCCAAAGACAAGCAGGTTACAGAAAGCTCCCAGGAGTTGCAGGTCCTGAGCAATGGCATAGCAGGGGATATGATGACAGCAGAGCAAAACCCAGAACTGGAGAGTAATTGGGGACTTCTGGTCTGAATTGGAAAATATTCAAAGTTAGATAAACTCCTCCTTTTGATAATATCAATTATTTTAAGATTTATAATTATTTTATATGTTGAGTTACTCTTTCATTTATTGGTTTGTTGTGTTGTTGTTCTTTATCCCTCACTAGAATGTCATGTTCTGGTGCCTATCACAACAATGTCTCAGCGTAGAAATATTTCTACTATTTAAATAGGAATGAAAAATATATAGATAGTTACTAGGCTAAAAATCTTTAAGTTACAAAGTTCTTTGATATCATTTGTTTCTTCAATAGATAGTAAGGATGCTTTGTAACTTATAGATGAATAAGTTATGGTTTTGGAGCAAATGGCTGCTTCCAAAATCCTTAAAAGAAATATATAATAATTTGATCTCTTAGTATACTGATCTTCCTAGACCTACCCCAGACCATAGGTATCAGGTACTCCAAAGAATCTGCATTTTACAAGTTTCCGGAATAGTCTAACAATTAGATCCATGAAACTACCCATTAACGGTACCCTTATTAAGTGTTCATAAAGAAAACACTTAGAAATGCATTTAAACAGTGAAGAATACAATTAAACAGAGTCATAAATACAAATCACTGGGGTGCATTGTCAAAATACTTGTTCCTGAGACCTTACTAAAACCAGCTGAATCAGGGTCTCAGGGAGTGAGGCACAGGCAAGTGCATTCCCTGGAGAGATTTTGATGAGCAAGCACTATGCAGATTTCAGGAGACACTCTGCCTGAATTTTCCCAGTTTTCTAAACAAAGACAACAATCCATGCACACCACACTGGAAGAGGCATACCGTGGTAATCCCCTCCTGAAAAAGGCAGCTGGGGTGCTATCTAAACTGGCAGTACTTGGTGAACAGCCTCCAAAGCAAGATAATCACACATATCCCTTGCCCCAAAGCTGGTTGAGCATCAGCCTCAACCTCTGCAGTTATATCTTCCCCTGGTAGACAATATCAATTGGGTCACTTTTTTTCCAACCTCTCAATATTAGCAGACTAATGGGTGGATCAAGGAATGTAATAAGGAGAATTTTGGAGATCCCAAAACAATGTCATAAGGAAGATCATGGATAGGAAGTTGGCCTTTGAGGTATATAAAGGGCTCAGTGAGCAAGAGGAGCTTGGCATCTTCTATGTAGCATGAGATAAATGACCTAGGGCAAAAGGATGGAAATTACAGAAAGTTGGAGTTCAACTAAACTTATGCGGTAGCAATGAGAGCTCTCCATCAAAGAAATGAGTTTGGTTTTGGAAACAGTGAATTCTTATCACTGGAATTACTAAACATTGAACAGAATTTGGTGTCTTCATAAAAGTGACTCACATCCTAATAAGCAGGTGAACCGTTAGTTTTAATGCACTCCTAATAATGAAATTCTACATAATCTATGATTTTCTTATAGAATTTCCCTCCAAGTAGATTCCCTTGAGGGTTAGCCTCGGTAAAGGCAAATATATATCACCCCATAACTCAATGTTTTATTGTTATTATTTTGTGTTTCTTTCAAAGCCATCCTTGGTCTCTATTTCTGGCTATCCTTTGAGAGAAGAGAAGTAGACACTTGTCGCAACAAAGCATGTGTTTATTTTCTTGACAGTGAATAATCACATTGCCATCTGCTCCATCTATCATTGCTGATCGTGATAAGTCAATTAATGCCAGGCATTCTCCTTGACACAGTGCAGCAGTCGTTATCTGAAGAGCTACAGATTAATTGCAGTGTTGTCTAGTGAGGTTATTATAATTGATGGTAATCATTTGCTTTGTTTTATAAAGCTGCATGGATGTATGACACAGTCAGCAACTGTGTTTTTGTAAAAATTATTCATGTCGTACACAGAGAATTCCAGGATGCCTTATTGGGGGTTGGTGATAAATGAGCATATTCAGGGACTCAACTGTCTCAAGTTTTTTAAAAAAGAGAAAATTAACTGTTTTTAATAAGACCCTTAGCTTACTAATCATATCTAAGTGCTTAGATTAGCATCCAGTGTAAAGTAGGGTATTTAGGAAAAGAAACAAATACAGTAGCCACGCAAAAGATATTAGAAAAGAGGAAGACCTGTGCATTAAGTTCTAATAGTGGGACTAGACAAGAAAAATATTTCTCATTTAGGAGAAATTGGACAAAGATATTTTTGAAAACTTTGTCTGTTCAAAAGGGTAAAGGATACCCTGAGAATTGCACTAGCCACTTTGAAAGCCATCTGTGGCTTTGTCCTCTGTTAAATGTACCCATCCATTGCATGCCTATTTTGCTTCTGCTGTGTGCTGAGCTCTGAGCTAAGCATGAACTGGAGTCCAGCATCTTCCCAGAAAACCTTGAAATCTGTTGAGGAATCTGTCTACTTCTAATACTACACATCCTTCGAAATATTCCCTCTCACTTTAAACACACTTATCCCATTGTTCCTGCCTTTTTTTTTGAAGCAGTTCTGCAAGTCCTCTTCCGTGAATGTCTCTAGTTGTGCTTTGTGCTTGCCTGGATGTCTTGAATCCATTCAAAACTTCCATGGTCATTTTAACTTTCAGAAAGAGCCAGAAGTTACACAGTGCCAGATATGATGCATAAGGTGGATGAGGACACACTGTAATTTTTTTTGACAAAAATAAATATGTAAAATAGGGAGGTGTGTTTTCCACCCTTTTTTGATGGCTCTGAACCAGTAGACAACTACCTGCGAATCAACAATGGAGGCTGAACGACAGAATATGTAGAATATGCAGAATATGCCATAAATGATTGATCAATGAAAGAGTGATTACAAAATATGGTGAATGTTTAAATTAAAAATGCATTGCAGTAAAAGGCACATTGCCATTAATCTTCTCTAAAATATTCAAAATACACCCACCCCACCCCCACTTTGAACACATGTATCCCACCATTCTTAGCAATATGTCTTTTACTGTAACACTTTTTTAATTTAATTATTCACAATATCTTTTGATCTCCCCTTGTATTTGAAGTTTATTCCAGGAGAGGATTATGAAATAGCTCTCTTTGGATCATAAAGGAAAACAAATGACCAACTGTGCAGACAGACACGCTTGTTGCTGCCTCTGAGGGTAGAGTAGAGGCACTGACCTTTCTAGATTTCAGACTCTGGAGTCTCCAATCTTGCCCAAAATACATTTGAGAGGGAAAAGACCTTAGCTGTTGCTATGGTGATGCTGATTAGATGTGTCAGTTAAAAGGGGGGACTAAAAAGTCACATGTAAAATATGGAGGTGTGTTTTTTGCCCTTTTTTGATGGCTCTGAACCAGTAAAGAGATGACTACCTTCGAATCAACAACTGAGGCTGAACAACAGAGCATGCAGGCTTTGTCTAACTACTTGTGTCCTTGAGAAACTGGTGTCACCACCGCAACAGAGTTGAGGGAATAAGCAACTACCACCAATGGTGCCAAAGTGTGTGGGGTGTAAAAGGGCTGAGGGGGCACCAGCTGAGAACCAGGGCCCAGTGCATGGCTGGGGCGGGGTGGATACTTGGGCAAGCAACTCAGCTCTCTGCTGTGTGGCTGAGACCTCCTGGTAAGCGATGCTTCCTTGGCACAATTGGAGATCAAGAGAGAACTGGAGTAACAGGTGAGCAACACCTGTGGAAGTGCTCCATGTGTGCCGCAGGAGAGCTGCTCCCTCTATCTCTCTACTCGTCTACCTCGGTCTCCCTATCAGGGCTTCCCATGCTCCCTCTCCTTCTCCTATCTGGTCAGGTGATACCAGCTCTCGACTTTCAGAGAGTCCTGTACATTCATTTGTTACAGGGGTTTGCAGACCATACCTTATGACCAAGTCCAAGTCAAGAGCTAATTGTGTGTGTGTGTGTGTGCATGTTTGCAGTACATAATGATCACATTCATCATGGTGAAGTAGTACACATACATACCATATCTTACTTCTTTTGGTCCCTTTCTCTTCTTCTCTCCCCCTTCTTCCCCCCATCTCTTGGCCCTCTTGTCTTTTGCAAAAGCTCTAGCTCCCTAATTCCCATTATCTATCATTTATTTTGCTCCTTAATTTGTTTTTTAAAAATAGGAGAAGAGGAGGAAGACTAGATAGCAACAAAGGTCAGAATATTTACTACCGGGTCTTTCACATAAAAATGTTGCTGATCCCAATCTGGATGTCACCCATCCAAGTGTGGATCTTGTAACTATTTGCCATCATTTGTATTGGAACCATAGATTTTTGTCGATGTGAATTTCATCTTCATCATCTTGTATACTATCTTGCACATGAGAGCAGTCAACAAATGTTTCCTGGGGACTCGGGATTTAGCTCAGCGGCACAGTGCCTGCCTGGCAAGCACAAGGTCGTGAGCTCGATTCCCGGTACCGGAAAAAAACAAAAACAAAAAAAAACAAATGTTTCCTGAATGAAGGAATGAATGATCTTGCTAAACATCTTAAAGAGAAGAGCTATTTATCATTGTATGCCATGCACCTAGCACAGTGCCTGATATGCAGTAAGTGTTTAAGTATTGTTTGTGAAATGAGCCATTCCATTCCATTGCTGGGTCAACAACTCCATCAACTATTGATATTCCAGGAACAAAAACCTTATATTCTTTTTTTCCCCTGGTAAATTTTGAGGTGTGTTGCATTCATAGTCTAAACAGAAAATATACCCCTATTAAAATTGAACATGGAGTGTTTTGATAAAAAGCTGCCCACAGCTTCAAATTGTATTAGAAACTGAGAAAAAGGGAAAGTCGTGTAGTTCATAATTACCTTTAGAAGATCTTCTGAGGTTTCTCTGGGAAAGGAGTAAGTCATAGGAAATTCAGTATATGCCTATAAAGCATAACCTATCCTCGTCCTAAGTATGTGACAAAAGGATTGAACCATTGTCACCCGGAGGAATTTCATATCTAAGAGAAAAGTCATAGGCTTGAATCAAGGCCTGTGCAATGCAATCCAGAACTTGCTCCATCACACCCAGAGGGAGTTAAAGAATCTCACTGCCAACAGCTAGCCAATGTTTGCATACTTGGTGATTTACCTGCATTCATTTATCCAGTTAGCATATCTGGATTATCTAGTATGTGCTACTGTAAGAAGAGGAAGAAGAAGAGGAAGA
>NW_004955451.1:10262633-10323860 GCF_000276665.1 Chinchilla lanigera
AGAGAGAGAAAAGAAGAAGAAAAAAAGATAAAAATCCTTTCTTGGAACAATTGAGATGAGGGAAAGAAGAAAAAGAAAGTACTAAGGCATTATCTATCTATCTATCTATATATATATATATATATATACATATATATATAGCTCAGTGGCATAACTGTACTGTTGGTGTCTGATAGTTTGTTTGTTGAGGGGAATAGTTAATGATTAAAAGTTTCTTTTAATATTTTGACCAATTTTGCATGCTTGTGTCTGGTAATCTGAGCAACTTATGTGACGACAATAATTTGCAGTATAACATCCATTGGTGAATTCCTACAATCCTGCCTAGTGACACTATGTATTGTCTGTAATGTTCCTTTAAATTATTATTTTCTTATCCCCTTTAATGATTTGATCAATCTTCTATTCTTACATCTGGTAATCTGAACAACTTCGTTGAAAATAACAATATGTAATGTAACAACCACTGTTAATCTCTATCATTTGTTTTGAAACGCTGTATCACTTTTAATGTCCTTGCTTTGTGTTGTCTGTATTTTGCTATTGTTCTTCTTCTTGTACTATTTTCTTTAAAATTTTTTTAAAAATCCCTTCCTGTAGAGGCTTTGCAGTCTAGAGGGAGGAGACTGAGTAGAGATAATAAGCATATAAATGAGTACATGATATGGTCGGTCGGAATGTGACAAAGCCTATGGGGACAGAAATAGGGCAGAGTAAGGGAGCAGAGGATGGAGTGGAGGGAGTGAGCTCAAGTTTGAGCATGGTGGCCCGTATGGGTCTCACTGAGAGGAGGACATTCATGGGGTTGCCATGGGGATGTCCAACAGTCCAGGCTGAAACAATAACTGCACAATGGCTCTGAAGGGGCAGAGAGCTCTGAGCTTTAAGTAGCAGCAGGAGTGGCTGACACATGCATAAGAGGCAGGACATAGGTCAGGGAAGTAAGAGTAGAGCCAGGGATGCGCAGAACCTGGGGTTCTCTTCACACGGACTTTATGTAGACTTGGCTTTTACTCCGAATGAATCCGAAAGCCCAGAGACAGATTCTCCCATTTAATCAAAAACATTATCTCAGTGCAGTTGTTCTTAATGTTATCTCCTTCTTACCTGGAGGAGTGGAAGGCCCAGGACCACCCAAACAATGAAAGACCAAGGCTGGGTTTAACCCAATCTGATTTACAGTAGTGCTTAATGCAGGTCAAGGTCCATCCACAACCCCCACAGTGATGATTACTTGTCTACTCGGGACCCAGCACAATGGGAAGATCCAAAGAATGAAAAGCCACAGGATCTGCCCTGAAGGAGCCTTGCTGAGGATTCTTTCTTCCCAGTCAGACCGCTAACTCCCTGAAGTCCCAGAGATTTCATAAATGTCTCCCCATATGCATAATGGGCTCTTGGTAAATACTGCTAGACAAAGAGATCGAATGAGTAAATGAAGATAATTTAAAACATTGTAGCTTTCGGTGTGCCTAAATTATGCCCAATATGTCATGGACTAAATTCTATAGTCTTTATGACAAACCCATCAAGTTAATGTCAATATTAACAGAAGTTCTAGAAAATTTTATGTTAAATTATTCACAAATTCAAGGTAAGTGAATTCTTTGTAGTACCTGGGAGGAGCAATGAAATAATTGAGAGCTAGTGCGCTAGAATAATTCATTTAGAGTCTTCATTTCAGCCCTGGAATTACTCCCAGGATCAAACTAGGGAGCTCGTCTTTGCCTGTGCTAAAAGCCAAAGCCCTATATTGTGGAAGTCAGTCCTACCCAAAGTGAGCAAACTGGTCCTAGGACAGCAAAGCAAACAGGGGTCAGGCGCCCAGCTGGTGGCCGGGCACAGTATAAACACACCAGCAAGTGGATGATGACTCTGATCTCTGGATAGGAAGTTTTCCCTTTGGACGTTTTTATAATTACTTCTGGAAAGTACAGCTCAGGCAAGTCAGCAGCTTTCTGAATTGCCAGTTTTAGATGGACACAGCAGGGCAGCCTAAGAGAGAGGACACTGCATTTGAAGACAACCTGCTGGGGTTAACTCACCATCCTGGTGACTCCATCCTCACCCACATCCTAACACTGGCCTGGTCCCCCCCAGGATGCCATCCCCACAGCACCCATCCTCTCCTGCACTCTGACCTCCCCTCTGGTGTTTCCTGTAAAACAAGCAGAGAGGTGCAGCATTGCAAAGATGGCTGTAAAGATAGGAACTGACAGGAATATGCTCCGAGTTCAGTCTCAGACCTAATGTTACCATGGAGACAGTCACTGTCATCATGTTAAACGCGGTGAATGAGTTCTCTGTTTATTTAGTAACCAGCAACACTGCCGTTAGAGGGATTGTTACGGAACACAGGCCAAACACAGGAAGAAATGGCACCAAAAAGGTTTAGGAGGCAGTTTTATTACACCAGTGGGCTTGACTGGGATTGTTCCTAAAGAGTCAGTGCCCCACAAGGCAGGGTTTTGGGACTTTTATAGGAAAGGCAAGTGGGGAGGTACAAAGGCAGATTTGGTGCATTGTGATTGGAAAGTTGGGTGACATCATGGGTTGCTAAGGGAGTTTAAATATCTCAAGTTACATTGCAAAGCCATCAGTTAAACAAGTATGGGTTACACCAAGGAAGAAATGTCCTGTTATCAGGACATCTGAACATGTCCATATGGTTTTGATGGGCATTCTTGGCCAGATTTATTTAATATTTTAATTTGCCTTTCAGGATGGGTACTCCTCCTAACACTTCCATGAACTAGCAAGGTTTTTAAAACCCATTTCCAAACCCATAGGAATAAAATCAATTCAAAAAGAAGGTCTTAAGTAAAAGATGACTTATTCACTGCTGCTCTGACTTCTGTAAATAGTTCAAGAAAATTCGCAGAGTTTCCATGAAAGATCACATCTCCCAGTTTGTCACAGGCCTGGCTTTGGAAAGAGCAAGTCCACACAAAACCTCCACCTCAAGTATCCCTGACAGAGGCTCCTCTGAGGGCCTCTCTTCCAACACACCAACTACACCAACAAAGGAAAACATCGTGGCAGAAAGGGCAAGAGACCTACAGAATTAGGATCAGAGTGTACATTTTCTGAATTTTTCAAATAAAATATAAAGTTTGATCAAATCCCAGATCAAAAGGTTCTTTAGGTCCTTTGGTTTAGTTACCTAGTAGAGCAAAGGCACCTGGTGAATCAGTTGTCCTGCATTAGTGAGCAAAGCCGAAGTGCCAACGCATTTATAGGTTCAGCCTCAACACAACAAAGACATTGGTCAATATTTTACAAACATGAACAGTGATGAGAACTCCTGAGGATATGGATCTAGAAGTCACAGAATTATGCCAAAAAGAACGCCCAATATGACAGCGAGCCATAATAGTGCCTGATAATTAAAAAAATATGGAAATTAAAGACTGAAAGACTAAAAATAGGAAATGCAGTGCTTCAAAGATCCTTCCTCAATATGAACTAGTCATACTATTGCATTAAAATCTAAGGATATAGGCAACATTTCTGTGTAGTTTGAATCTTTCCACTCACACTCTGCAACTACCTCCAGCACTCTCAGTAATATTAAATAAATGTAAGTAATCTAGATAATAATATTGCAAAATTAAATCATTAGATGTCTAGCCATTTCATGGATGTTCTGCTCTACGATTCAAAATAAAGCTGTTGAAAACTCCCAGATTCATTTGCTCTGACATATCGATAAACTTATGCTGAAACAAAGCTAATCATCTCAATGGTGCCGACTTAATTGGTTGCCAGTTGACAGATAATAAACAGACCTGAGGATTAAAATATGAACTAATTACTGTACTCAATTCCATTTACTTGATTTCATGTTCCATTAATTTTTTGCATCACTTCTGGTGGAAGCCCTAGATTTATGGCCGCCCCAAATGAATTGTGCCACTTAGTTGCCTGTGGCATGCTCATGCTCAGAATCAGTTGGAAAGGGCAGAATTCTGGGCAGTAAATATTTAGCTGAAGCAGTTTCGGGTATAGTAAGTGCAGGTAATTATCCATTTCCAAATACCAGCCAGAGTCAGCCTCTATAAATCTATCTGCATCTCAGCAGCAAAAGGGCAACACTAGGATAACTCTCATAACTATTCATTGGCTCGGCTTGTTAGAAGCTGTCTCCAAGAGCGGTGGCTGCTTTGGCTAGAAGGTGGCTGGAGGGAAGCAGAGATGAGTAGAGGAAGCAAAGGACACTGGCCTAAGAGCCAGACGCTTGGGCCACCAGGCAGAGAGCAACATTTGACTTAGAATAACTGACTTCTGAAACTTCTTAGTTGTGTGATCATGGTAAGGGAAGAGTTGAATAAATCATTTTATCTTTTTGGAGCCTCTTAAACTATGAGATGGAGCCAGTGATTCCGGTCCTACATATGTGATAGTGTAATTGTCCAGTGTAAAAGCAAAATCTAGGGCAGGTCTTTGTAATCTATGAACTGCTGTACAAGAAAGTTATCAACCAACCTAAATCTTAGCACTCACATAGTTCAAACATCTCGCAGGTAAGATATAGGAGGATAATCACAATGCACTAATATGGCTACAATCATCGGCTGTAATCTGTGGAAGACAGACTGACTCCCATGCATTCTACTCAGGGCACTGTCACTCCCAATCCTCCCAATCAGCTTGAAAGCTAGCACTCCTTGGCGCTATTTTATATGGGAAGGAAAGAAACGTGGAGAGGTTCAAGAACCTGCTTTCAGTCATGTAGTTGCTGTAGGGTTAAGCCCTCCTCTCTGATTCCAGCTACACACGAGTGACCTTGGACCAGTCACCTTACCTCTTCTGCCTCTAAAGAGCTGCTGAATCGCAGGCAAGTCTATGCTCTCTAATCCTAAGTGCCCTTCTCTGAGGTGGTTTTTCAGCTCGTCCTAGTTCTGCTTTAAAGACAGTCTGCACTTTTCGTGGCCGTAAGCTGAGACGGGAGTCTATTTCTCCAAACAGTGCAATAGCGAAAGGTGATGTGGTAGTGAAATATGACCCAGCACACCTCGGTGTGCGTGCTGAGGACTGTGGCTTCATTTCTTTTCTGCTCCCAGGTGGACAACAACTTGGAAGCTACTAACATCTGTCATATTTCCTCTGTCATCTTTAAAATCCAGTAAGCAAGGTATTGCATATATGTAAATTTGCCTATAAACACATCTGTTTCTTCCTGCAAAGCAGGAGGAACCATAGTCCTTAGTCCTTAGCATGGTGGTAGCCCGGGTGAACACATTTTCTTGCTTTGAATCTATTTGCTGAGCTAGAAATTTCTGGATTGGACCTTGAAAATGAATCCTGCAGGAGCTGTTTGGAAAAATGAGCTTAGCCAGGAGGTTTTTAAATCACACTCCCAGCCAAGAAGAGAGGGAAGGCCCTGGAATCACAGATATCTGCATCAGGACCTCAGCTTCCTGCACCAGTTAGGAAAAGACTCCTGTCTGCTTTAGGAAAAAACCAATTGTACGTGGATCCGAGTGGCCACCCCCGAGCAGCTGCTGTTTCTGTGAGGTCCTTGTGTGAAGGTTAAGGATTCCCTGCCCCTTGCGCCTGCCTCTTTAAGGCCAGTGTGTCCCCCTGTCCCGGGTGAGGAGCTATGACCTATGTGCATGAGCGGTTGGTAATTGTAGAAGTGAGGGTTGGTGAGGTTGTTCCTTCTCTGCTCTGAGTCCTGGCTCCATCGCCTATTTGCTGTGACCTTGGGAAAGTTGTTCAACATCCTCATGAATTTCCTTATTAGTAAAATGAGACAAATAGCAGTGCCCATGCTATCATCCGTCAGCTTCACTGAGATAGATTGTATACCAAAAAATAAGCGGTTCTAGTTGTAGCAATTGACGTGATTTCACAAATACAGAAAGGTAAAGACTGTCACAATTATCCAGAAGATTTCCCTCGCCCCAGAAAGTTCCTTGCTGACCTTCCTCAGCCAATCCTCCCAAGCCCTAACCCCTGGCAACTCCTGATGGGCTACCACTATAATGTTCCCTGTCTTGAATTTCAAACAATGGACTTACACAATACGTAATGTCTTTTCTTTATTTTTAAATTTATTTTTAAGTTACCATACATTAAAGTTAACATTTTTTTGTTTCTGGAGTACACTTGTCTAAACTTTAATAGATGTGTAGAATTGGAACCAACAGGAGAGAATGTGAAACGGTTCCACGCACAGGGTTACTTTAAGGATTATGAGGCTCAATGCATGCAAAGTGCTCAGGATGGTGCCCACATCACCGTTCTGTTCTCCATCCACATCTAAGGACAATCAGAGTGGCTCCCATGCAGGAAATGAAATTCTTACACATTACACCAGCCATTGTGCCTTGGTTCCAAATGCCCTTGCTCTAAGAAGATGGGTCCAGTGTCCTTTGCTGATGGCCACTTTCTTGTCAATGTCAATGCTGCCTGCGGAAGGGCCGCCTGCAGAAAGAGGCCCCTCCTTCTTTGCAAAAAGCACCATCCCCATGCCTAGCATATGTGTCCTGCTCAGGCCTGTGCTTTAGCACCTACAGTTTGCATATGTGCTCTGCAACCTCAGGTACAGCCAATGGGGTGTTACTGAGAGGTGGGGCCATTAGGAGGAGATAAAGCCACAAAGACTCCTCCCTCTGAGTGGGATTAAGATCCTTATAAATGAGGCGCCCCAAGGTGATTGGCCATCTTATTCTTCTACCTTCTACCATGTGAAAATGCAGCACTTCTCCCTCAGGAAAATGCAGCCCACACCAGAACCAAATTTGTCCAGCACCTTGGTCTTAGACTTCCCAGCCACTGGTTCTGTGAGAATTAATTTCTGTTTTCATAGTGAATTAATTTCTGTTCTCAAGTTACTGAGCCCCAGGAATGTTCTGTTACAGCAACGCAAACAGACTAAGACACTTAGCCATGGATATAGCTCAGCGGCACAGCATCTGCCTGGCAAGCACAAGGTCCTGAGTTCAAATCCCTGTACCAAAAAAACGCCTCAAACCAATGCCCACAGAACCCAATGTTGGGATACTAACATTTTTGTCGGTGATATAGCTCAGCGGCACAAGCACCTGTCTGGCAAGCACAAGGTCCTGAGTTCAATTCCTGCTACCAAAAATAAAAAAATCTAACAGACTGAGACACTTATGCAGGCCTTTACAGGACCATCACACCCTGGCTAACCCCAGCTTACAATGCTGGTGAAAAACATCAGTTTGAAGCTCTGTAAGGGCACACCCTCCCCCTTCCAGCCTCCACGTGGTCCTTTCCTGTCCCCAGATGGCAGCTCATTCTCACAAATGGCACCAGTGTGTAAAGGGGTTCCTCATTCCTTGGGAACCCAGTCATCCAGATAGGGTGATTGCCTGTCCTGCTTTGCCTAGAACAGTCCAAGTTGACACAACTGACCCTAGTGTAATTGTTATAGTACCTTCTTTCCCTCTCAAAAGAGTTCTGGTTTGCCCAAAGGACATATGGTCACCCTAGATGATCCTGTGAAAGCCACTTAATCTCTCTGGATCTCCTTCGCTCACCCAGGAAATGGAAGGATTGGAGTAGCTCAGTCAGAATCCTACAAGTGTGAAGAGACCTATGGAAGTAAAACATGGTAGTTATATTATTACATACAGAACATTGATTACGGGATCGTGATGAGACCGGGAGCATCAGAAATCGGTGTGTAACAAAACATCTGTGTATACTGGGGCAGTTTCCCTAAAGACTAGGTATGCATTTTGTGCATAGCTTCCCACCTTGCCTCCTGTAGGATCAAATCTTGGGGAATTAAGTCATTCGATGTGATCCTAAAATTAAAGCTTGCATTGCCGTGCTCATTTGAGTGTGTGACCTTTTGTTGTTATGAGGCTTGAACACTATTGAACTTCCTTCTCCTGGCCCTCTGCTGCATTTTTACTCTTAGCATATACACACGCACGTATGCACACAGCCGTCATACCTCAGGCATTAGCCACCTCCCAGGTAAAACGCCCTTATGCTTAATAAGGTATTTTGTGGAAACTATGGGTTCTCCTTGAGCCATTTTATTCTGTCTATTTTAATTACAATTTAAGTGATTCCTCTGCACTGAGCATTCCTAGGAAGGAACCCCAGGAATTAGCATCACCATCCACTTACAGCTTTGTCTCAACTCTAGTCTTCAGAGAACAAGCAGATTCTGTCACCTTAAGCTCCTCGGTGACTCCCGACTGCTGTCAGTGTTTAGCCTGCTTCATCATCATCAAAAGAGAGAGTTTTCTACTTTGCTTTTAAAACCTCCAGGGCATCCAATCACTGGATTCCAGAAAGCTCTAGTGGGGTTTCTGGAGTATTTCCTTAGCTTGATTTACATTATTTTAATTTGCTTAGGGGTGTCTTTACTAGCTGGAGGGTGATTCCCCCCACCTTAATTAAAGAACAAGTCGATTCCCAAGCACTCAGAATAAAAGAAGCCCCTTCCATACCTGCTGTGTCTCTTCTGCTATTCTCTTTCCTTGAGTGGTGTTCAGCCTCTCCCTGCACCTGCCTCATCCAAGTGGAAGCGTGACAGAATGACAGGGTGGACTCGTCTTTTAGTGGAAATGGCCAGCACTTCGTTTCAATTCACTTAATTTCTTGCAGCGTATGGCAACTTGGGTGAGGACCAGGTCGTGTTACCTCTATGTCTAAGACAGAAAAGCTGTATCCAGACAGTGCAATTCTGTACGTACTTATGGAGTTTGGCCTCAGGAATACTTGATGGACACAGCCCGCCACTGTTCCTACAGAGTGCAAGTTTCTGAGGGCATCTTAGCAAGGTGTTTTATGGTGCAACTAACAGAACTCTTTCAACTGAGGTAAAGCTATGAAGAGAACTTACTGGAAGGCCTCTGGGATGTATCCTACTGCTCAAAAGTGATTGGACCAGTGAAGAAACAGGAAGCTGGAACTGAAACAAGGTCGTGACCCCAGAACTACTTCTACTCCACTTCTCATCTCTACATAGTTATTCTATTCTCATCTTTGTGTTTTTCTACAAACTGTCCTTTTTGGAATCTCTGATAATGGAGGCCATAAATGCCCCCACTTCAGCTCCCAAGTATATGTCTCTTTGGACCAAAACCATCTTAGACTGAATAGCTGGCTTTTCATCCCAATTCTAAACTCTCCAAAGAAGAGGTTTAGTTTTCCCAAACTAAATCTAATGTCCTCTCTGAGCTAACCGGCTATGCATGCAGGATAATGTAGATACACAGATCTAAGCAACCTACCTGTATGGTGGGGCAAGCAATTACCTGAAGAACACAGGCACTGTAAGCCATATGAACACACTAAAAGATGTCTTCTGTGGTGGGGGAGGTAGACAGTCCTGTTCTGATTCACCTGACAACATCCACAAGCTCAAGTGCACTGTTGACACATTTGACCCAAATCCAAGGATTGAGAAAAGCTTTCTGACATAAGTAAGTTCTTGAAAGAGAAGTATGAATATCCTGAAATAGGCTGAGAGCATCCCAGACAAACAGGAACATCGTCTATGAATCGAAAGAAGGTCTGTAGGCAATCCATACTGTGCACCCAGAGAGTTTAGCATCTTGTGATTGAATGTCACAACAATCCTACTCGTCACAGAAACATCAGGAACACATCCCATCTTCTCCCTTATCCTTCCGCTACTAACAATGTTTTCCCCTTCCTTCTTTTCATCCAATGCATAAATCACAGAGTGACCTCAAAGAAGCTGCTTAGGAGTTAGTGCTGAACAGGTACATATTTCAACACCAACTTTGCCACTTACTCTGTGCCCCTTTATCCAGGTTCCTCCCAAATGAGAAAAATAGTAATAACACTCTAAGGGCTGCTGATTGGACAAAAGAGAGAGCATTGCATAAAGAACCTTAGCAGTATGTCTGGTAGGAGTAAGGGTCTAGCATGTGTTTGGCTCTGTTGCCCAGTACCTTCCCCCATCTATTTTCTTCTGCAGTAGTTGTTTGATGAGATGTCTTGGGTCTAAATTAAAAACTGTAGATTTAGGGGTAGTGATTTTGGTCTAATAAAGGGGCAAATTACTGAAGGACCACCCTTCTCCTTGCCCCCCAAAAATGCATCTCTTCCTAACATAGTCAGTGGCCCTTTAGGCGTGTCCTCACCTCTTGACTCACTTTCAGTTTCCAGAACATGGAGGAAAAAGAAAATAAATTGTTTGCGTTGTTCCCAGTCGCGTGCAGGCCAGGTTCCGTTTTCACTGTCTTGGTTTTGAGCCTGCTCAGTGTCTGTGCAGCCAATCTTTCTCCCTCCCGGTTGTCCCCTTCTGTCTAGAGCCACAGGTGACCAGTGTGTGACAACTGTATCGGCCCCTTCCAATGCATCGAAGCAACCCAAGGACTTATTTTGTGTTGATTTACCTTATAAGAGTCCCAAATGTAGCATATTTTCCAAAAGGCTTTTGAATATTTAAGCCCCAGATATCCTCACTGGGATACTTTTTCCATTATTAATGTTTTTCAAATGCCAACAGGTTAGAAATACACAGCTTTCTTGGGCAGAGGCTGGTTTTAATCAACATGATAGGTTATATTATTTAATTTTCATGCTTACTTTAATTAAAAGGAAAGTTCAGTTACAGTGGACCTGCAATATTAAACATGCATTTTTTTCATGCTGGCATGTATTTGATTTAAAGAAGAAAAGAAGAGAAAAAGAATGTTTTCTTGAGTGATGAGCCAGGGATCAGGGTTAAACTTGTAAAACCACCATTTCCTTATCTGTAGAATGACTTGCTTTATTGCAAATACACATTAATCCCTTTAACCTCATTTAAGTACCTGTTGATTTTCTATCTAGATTTGCAAACCATGTCTACAAGGATGTAATGACCAAAGCATTCAGAAAAAGAATCTACCTCAGGAAAATATTCCTACCTCATGCGATTTGCCAAAGTCTGAGCAGTATGTTAATTATCTCCCTCATCAAAAAATCAGAATGGTCTATCCAAATAATGAATAATCCCCAAGTTCTGTAGAATGAATGCTATTTGCTCCTCATAGACACTTGAGCTCCTCCTATGTGAATTGTTTTGCTCAATTCTATGTTTGAGTGCAAATACAGTCCAGTCCACATCCTTCCATTCCAGGAAAGAGGTATTTGCAGTCTTCCTTGCTACGTACTATGCTAGAAGCAGGCCCTGTCTACAGTGGGACTGGTCAGGAAATGGCTCTTTCTGCAGCAGAGCTGCTGGTAAGGGGCTACGAGCACATCCAGCTTGCTTGGACTTCACTCGATTCCACTGTTATTTCTTTTTTTTTTTTTTACTTTAAAGAGAGTAGAAAATGACAGAAAAAAAAGAATAGCAGCATACCAACATCATAAACATAAATGAAACAAAGCAAGAACATTAAAAGTAATACAGGGCTTCAAAACAAAATGATAGAAATTAACAGTGGCTGTTATGTTACATACTGTTATCTTCAACTACATTGCTCAGATCACCAGATGTAAGAATGGAAGGCTGTTCAAACCATTAAAGAGAATAAAAAAAATAATTATTCTAACCTCAAACAAGTCATTTAGTCCCTCCCTACCTCAGTTTCTCCATTGTAAAATGGGAATGATACTGATGCCAATCTATGCTACAATGATTGCTCTTCTGTCCTGAGCCTTTAGTCGTTTCAGAGAGATGTCTGTTCACAACTTGTCTCCCTTTGTCTCACCGTGTGGCTTGACTTGCCTTTTGTGTTTTCTGCAAAGAAATATAACTTCAATATCCACAGCACTGGAGAAAACAGATTTATGAGAGTTAGCAGAAATTATATGGTGCAAAACATGCCAGGTGGTGGGAGGCATAATGCAGATGCCTTTTTAGTCACCAGCAAATGAAGGGAGAGCAACAGAACTCACTATTACACGAACCGTCGAAAGCAGTGGTAACTACCAGGAAGAACAGACATAACCATTAAGGATATGGACACTAGCACATCACAGTTTCCTATCACTTGTTACACAGCCCAGTTAGCTCCAGCAGGCACCTAAGAAATAATTATACGCAGTGGACTTTCCTCTAACCCAGGAGCCGATGTTCTTAGAGATGGGAGCACCTGGTAACTGAGTCTCAGGCATGTGTATGTGTGGTGCAGGTTAAAGGTAATACAGAGCAAAGAAGCAGGTTAAGCAGACTGGGGAGATGAGAAATAAAGACATGCTACTGTTTTCAACAAGAAGGCCAATGTAGGTGCCACTGAAAAGATAACTTGTGATCAACACCTCAAAGGAAGTGAGGGAGCGGAAGTGAGTGCTGGTTGGAGAAGAGCTTCCCTCATGGGGAGCGGCCAGGGCCGAGGCATAGATATGGCAGTGCCTGGGGGTTTGGACAGTAGCAAGGTGGTCAGCAGAGCTGGGACAGAGGGGTAAGAGACCAGAGAGGCATGAATGGCAGGATGGCAAGAGTGTGGGTTGTGCAGGTTTTGTCAGCCAGTGCTGAGAGTATGGGCTTTCTTCTGGCGGGATAGGAGTCCCTGGAGGGGTCTGAGTAGGGAGGTGACGTGGTTTGGTAATGCCACGCTCGTTCCAGCTTGGGAGCTCTTTCCTCTCCCCAGGGATGCTCTTCTCCCTGGCTTCTTCATGGCTGACTTCTTGTTATTTAGATCTCCGCTGAAATTGTCCCTAACCACCAGCCACTCACAACCACATCACCTGTTTTAATTATCTGATCAGCATTGATCATTCACTAATCATGGTTCTTGTTTATTTCTCCACTATTAATTTTTATTCTGGAGACTTTCACTAAAAAGCAAGCTCTGCTAACTCCCTTCCTTTGAGTGCAGACAGTACTTAGCGACTCAACTCCAAAGAAAAGAGGGTGGAAAAGGAAAATAGTAAACTTACAGAGGGGATATCTGGCAGGTACCACCTGGGCCAAGCAATCCAGGAGAGCATCACCAGGGATGTAATGAGTATCAGGTGCACCTGATGTGACGTGATGAGCCAGGCACTACATCTTTGTGATGGGCATCCAAAACCCACAGGCCCTCTGTAACCATGAGAACATCAAAGAACCACAAATTAAGGAGCGTTCTACAAATACCTAAGAAATGCCCTTCAAAAATATGATCCTAAGAACAAGGGAAGACAAACTATCACAGACTATAAGAGGCTGCAGAAAGACGATAATTACATGAATGTGAGATCCTGGATTGGACCTTGGAACAGAAAAAGGACATCAGGGAAACACTGGTGAGATCTGGACATGGTGTCTACTTGACAGTGTTGTGCTGATGCTAATTTCCTGGTTTCCAAAGAAGTATCTCCAGGTTACATTAGATATTAATATTAAAAGAAGATGGAGGAAAAGTATAGACAGACAACTCCCTATACTATGATAACTATACATCTAAAACTATTTCAAAATAAAAAGATTTCTTTAAAAAAGGAGCAAGCCTTGCAATATCAGGGACATTGTCTTGTCTCCTTTTATCTGCTATGTCCCTAATGCTTAGAATGGTAATAGTTCCTTAATAAATATTCAATAAATAAATGGGACGGATACTCTGTAAACTCAATAATGGCATCTTCAAAAAATAAATGAAGCAATTAAAGCACTTTGCCAAGTGCAAAGTACTTTGCAAGTAGCTATTTACAAATAGGAGGGACTATCATTACTATCGCATCTTGATTTTTAAAATAGGGGAAGGATTGTCTACTTCCTGAGGCATACATGCAAAATATAATAGCTTAGCCCAGGACCAGAATAAGCTAACTCACTATTTGTGATGAAGACATTCCTGGGCATCGCTGACCTGCAGCCATCTGTGTTCACAAGATCTTCTGAATCAAAGGGTCTGAGATAAAAGAAAATTCATTTAAATGTTTAGAAAAATCATCTTCATCATCTCAGTGACATCTTATTAATCTAGGTTCATTAAAAACGCGTGGCATATCCCTCCTACTCTTCAGCTGATTATTACTCTGCAAACACTTTGCAAAGACAAGGGGGAGACATTTCTTCCTGAAAAATTGGAAGTGAAAGCATGAAATTACATCCTCTTCGCTCCTCCCGTCTCCCCGTAAATGCCAGCTGCTCTATGAATAGGTGCTCCTAGAAGGCTCTGGTAGCAAAGCATGCATTGCTGAGGAGTCTCAGTGTCTGAAAATGAAAGCTTTCCTTCCCTAAGAGGCACGAAGGAGAAGTGAAAAGTTTAGCAAATCACTGCAAAGGGATGCACCCTAAAATCTCACATGGCTCCCATCCTTCCAACAGCCCCATGTTTTCTCTAGACAGGGTCAATGGCTCCTTGGAGCTCCCGCAGAACACATAGTACATAGCACATTTTTTCACAGCTAGAGAGAAACTTCAAGATTGTTCGGGATCCCTGTCTTTCTTATGTCTCTGTCTCTAGCAAAGAACACAGTGCCCAGCAGTCAGTGAATCAATCAATGAATCAAGAGTACATAAACAATGACTGTGGGAATAAGCTCTGAACCAGAGATGGCCATCAGCATTTGCCTTCTATTCACATTTTAGGGACAGGCATGGAGGATAAACGGAGAGATAAAAATAGCAATTGCAAGAGAAAGAGTTTTCCTCAATGAAAAAATGCACCCTCCTTGACGCTGGCAGAAAAGAAAAAATAAAAATCATCCTTCACCTATCAGGCAGCAAGAGACTATGGGGTTCCTCCCCTCTATCCATTCCCACATGTGAGGGACGTGTGGAGACACCCCAGAGGGCCGCGCCCCTGGCCTTCCCACACAGAGGGTTACAAGGGAAGTTCGCTCTTGCCTTGTTGATATGCTGAGCACCAGGGCACCCTTCACTCCCGGAAGAGCCGAGCTGATACTGATGAATCCTTGACATTTGGTGAAACTAGAAAAGAGGAAGACACACATTTCATTAATGTCCAAGCTACAGCAATGGAGAAACCAAGAAACCAGCCTCACTTACAGGTCCTTTTTTGGATGGGTTATTCAAAAGGTACTTTTCAAAGGTGCTCTGTCATACTCATGACTTTTCAGCCTCTCCAGCAAATGGGAGGGCTGGTCCCAGCAATGTATGTCCTGTCCCACTCAGAAGCCACTTTTGAGACCCTAACACAGCTGATAGTGTGGGGAGGCTGGAATCAAAGAAACCCATAATCAAGTTTCAATCCTGCCATTTACTAACTGCATGGCCTTAGAATTCATCTCTTTGAGTCTTGGCTTGAGCCACGAATACAATGCTATGTATCTCCGTGCGAGTTGGTTTTCTGTCATTATAACAAATACGAGAGATAACTTATAAAGAGAGAAGACGTATTTGGGCTCACAATTTTGGAGGTTTCAACCCAACACTGGTTGGCTCCATTCTTTGGGAGCTTGTGTGCAGAGCAGCCTATCATGACAGGATATCTCACTTCATGGCCAGGAAAAAACAGGGTGCCTGGGGTGCATAATCCCCTCTAAGAGCAGGTCCCCCTATTTACTAAAGACCTCCCACTGTGCTCTGCCTCTGAAGTTTCCACTGCCTTCCAGGAGCACCAAGCTAGAGACCAAGTCTTCCATACATGACCCTTTGGGGACATTCCAGAGGCAACTACAGTAAATTCCTTTGTTGTTTGTCCGCCATGAAGAATAGACAAGGAGCCCATTGGTGACGGTGAAGCTGCTCCCACCGGAGCTGGCTCCTGGTAGACATCACCAGTGAAACGGTTATTATTATTCTTCACTATTGCTGTACCCTTTAGTCCAACCAGCTCCCCCCACCCCGAAGGACCAGCAGACTCACATCGATGTGCTAGGCCTTGGGCAGGCATAGGGTGTTTAAGGCAAGAATCTCAAGCAGAAGATGGAATACTCCATGGGTCTTCAGGGACAAGGATAGCTTACTTTTGCTCTCAGGTCAGCTTCTCACATTATATTTGCAGGTGCAAACCTTCATTCCTCTAGAGGGCAGGTAATTGTTCTTCTGCCTCGCATAGACTTTGCAATGACATTCTAAGAAATGAAATAAAAGAAAGGAAAACTTTATCCACAATCCTCCTGCCAAAAAAATCAAAACTATTTTTGATTTCCCAAGTTTGAGTAAAGGGCCCATTAGACAAAGACAGAAGTGAAGGGTGGCATTTCATTCAGAGGCATTTGGGTCTCTTTTACCCCTTTCAAAAACCAGGAATGCTAGACCACCCCACGCATTTGTTGGCACTGTTTCCATATTCCCTTAAGTAGGAAATAATTGAGGAGGACAAATAATCTTAAGGCATGTCCCAGCCAAGGAATGTCCTTTGTTATAACAACGCTTTTATAATGTATCAACTCCTGAGAATGGGTATGCGCTACTCTGCAAGGATAGCAACATAAGTGCACTTATTGGGAGCTCTTCCTGTCATTGACAGTGGCCTCTTACAGAATCTTTCACACTTTGTAATTCTATGCAAAACCTCACTCCTCTCCAGCCTTTTCAAAATTCCAAACTCCCAGGCCGCCTCACACTCTCATTGCTATGCGCCAGGCCTGTCGGCTGCTGAGGCTGTGCCCCAGGCCACACGGCCCTGCAGTACTGGTGGCAGCCAGGACTCAGGGCAGAGGATGTCAGAGCCATTGGCTTCTCTCTCAGGTGCCCTGGGGGATGCCATGCACCCCACAGACACCCCGTAAACACAGGCCGGCTGGCTGCAGTGCTGCCCAGCTAATGAGTGCCAGTCTTTTATCTACGCTCAGATAGAAATGTGAGGACAGATGGGGAAGAGGACAAAGGGAGAAGCAGCCTCACACGGAAGCCCAGCTAGGGTTGCACCCGCACACTCATCACACATAAAGGATTCTGATTTCCGCAAAGATGAAAGGGTCAGTGAGCACCCGATGTGAATGGCAAGTAGGTTAAAAAAGATTGTGGTCTGATTCTGCTTTTCTCACATCAAAGCAAAGAAGAACTGGGTTTCAAAAAAACTTCCCCAGTGACCCAAAAAAAGAAATATGTATAATTCTTTGAAATTATAAGACATTACTTCCCTAAAATGTGTGTCTCTTCCATAAATGATACCCACAGAATCATCCAGTATACAACATGCCCTGTCCTGTACGGTGCCCCAAGAAATACTACCTGTCCCCACAGCACATCTCAGGCACCAAGAGCATTTGTTGGCTGTTCATATCCTTGATTCTGAATCCTTTTCCTCATGCAGAAAACATGACACCTTGGCTTCAAGATCATGACATCCTCTAATGTCGTCCCTGACTGCCCCTTTGAACTGGACACTCAGCACTAAATTTTTTGCTACTCCCTGACACAGTGCAGGGTCTCCCACCAGCCACATGTGCCGCCTTGAATCCTACCTATCCAGTTCTTAGTTCTTCCCTGACAGTCTCAGACCCTCCCCCAGCCTGTCTGTTGAGAAGCTCTCTCGATCCCATCCTGTGAATGGGAACCAGGTGACATCTTAAAAGCCTCATCGATAAATCTGAGTTCGTATTGGTCATCCAATTGTATTTTTCCACTCTGCCACCCTTTGTCCCTACAGAAGGAAGCTAACTTCATGAGATGCCTGTATTTCAGAGATAAGGGTACTGAGAGGGGAAGGAAGAGGTAAGCCCTCGATTTGCTACAAGGAAAATTTGCGTTCAGGACCTAACAGTGTAACCAAAGGGGAAAGCACCAAACTAAAAACCAAGACAAATAAGTTTCAATCCGAGCTCTACCAATGACCATATGGCCTTAGGCAAGTCACTTCCTGATCTAGGCTCCATTTTCCATTGAAAAAATGAAGGAATTATCCCATGTGATCTCTAAAATGCCCTCCAGATTTAATGTGCTTTGATTTTTCTTTTTAATTATGAAGTCTGACTTTCTGAGATTCCATTTTCTCAGTTGGAAAATGGCGATAACATGTCTGGTCTGAACTTCCTTCCAGGGCTATTATAAGTGTCAAGTAAGAAAATGCATGGAAGTCCATAGCACATGGCTAATTTGGTGAGGGGGCAAGGATTCCACAGGCCCCAAAGCCATCACAAAACCTACTGATTTGTAGAGTTTCTGATGAGCTTTGACTGTGAAAAGGTATTGTTCTTCCTCATTTTTTTCAGTTAAAGAACACTTTCAAAGCATACAGAGCGGGATTCCTACATTTGTCCTGTTGAAAAATGCTTACTAAGGGTGTCTCAGTCACTTTCTCATTAGTGGGACAGAATACCTGACACCCACAAATTAAAGGAAGAGAGATTTACTTGGGTTCACATTTACTTTTGAGGTATCAGTCCATGGTCTCCAAGGCAGAAATGTCACAGTGGAAGAGTCTGAGTGGAGGAATGTGCCGGGTCACGGTGAACAGGAAACAGAGAGTAACAGTAAGAGATAAGGAGGAAGACAGACCATTCCAGGTCACACTCCCGGGGCACCTATAACCTAACCACATTCCCAGTGCATGAGGCCGCTGGGGAACAACACCCCAAGAACTGAACCACAGCAGGGGGTAAAATGTCACATACCTGTGATGGTGGAAGGGCAATTGATAGTGGAAAATTTGGACCAGTGGAATCAGAACAGGTTATTAAAGGAGGTTCAGGTATGAAAGAGAACTAGCATTCATATAATGTCCATTGTTTTATAGTCACTCTGGACACCTTATAATATTTATCTCAGCTTAATGCTATAAAGGGGTAATTTATTATTATTATTATTATTATTATATTTTCCAACACAACATGAGCAAATTCTCCAATTCTCCAGACACCAGATGAGATTCTTACAATTTAATTCCTTTTTTTTTTCCTGCTCTTTTTGAGACAAGGTCTTTTAGGCTAGCCTGGAACTCACTTCATAGCCTAGGCTGACTCAAACTCACAGCGATTCGCCTGCCTCAGCCTCTAAATGCTGGGATTTTTTTTTTAATTTAATTCTATGCTGACATTATTTACCTGGAGCTGGCATCAGCAGCCACAAGTAAACATTCAATCCCACGTGTGCTGCTCACCCATCAAGATACTTCTGACTGGCCAGCTATAGATCAAGGATTTCTACATGCCCTCCTCACAATGCAGTAATTCCCTTAAATGGCTCACAGGCTTCAGGAAAACACTTTGCTTCCATTTACCAGTTTGGAATAAAGGATACAAACCGGAAACAGCTGTACGGAGCTGACACATAGGATAAGGTTATGTGGCAGAGGGTGCCTGGTAGGGAGGGCTTCCATGCTCACTTCTGACCAGCCACCCTCTCAGTACCTTGAAGAGTCCACCAGCCCAGGAATTCACCATCTCATTTTTAAGACTTTTTGTAAAGCTTCTACCTTCACCTCTCAGGCCCCTCTGTAATACTGGCAACTTCCAACCCTCTAATCAACTGGCCCTTCCAGTGACCAGTCCCATCCTGACGTGATCTAGTCTAGGGGTCCCACCCTAACTCACCTCAGTTGGCATAAGGTCAGGGATGATCAGAAATCTCATCTGGTGTCTGGAGAATTGGAGAATTTGCTCCATATGACTAACAAGTGACACTCGTGTCACTGAAGAGTGGCCCCTGCTTCCAGTCTACAATACTAACCTGTAAGAGGGTGTACAGATTCCTCACTGTAATAAGATTCCATTGCAATAGGTACAAGATGCCTCTGATCCCAGTACTTGAGAGGCTGAGGCAGGAGGGTTGCTGTGGGTTTGAGGCCAGCCTGTGTTACATAGTGAGTTCAAGGCCAGCCTAAACTGCATAGAGACACCCTGTCTCAAAAAAAAAAAAAAGAAATAGGATTCCAAAGACAGCAGCAGTCCACTGCATAAATTATTCAAGTAATGTGATAATTCATTTATTTATCCATTATTGCCACATTCTACACAAGGTTCACCTGCCTAATGACTTAAAGATAGAAATCCAAAATTTTGGGTCGGGGATATAGCTCAGTGGCATAAGTACCTGCCTGGAAAGCTCAAGGTCCTGAGTTCAATTCCTGTACCAAAAAGAAAAAAAAAAGAATTCCAAGATTTTTCAGTTCTGTATCAGGATCCAGGAACAAGATCAAACATATTTCCTGTTTTGCCACAATTATTATTATTATCATCTCTACAGTGGAAAAAACATGGCACAAACATCACTTGCCTATTATATTCCAGAGCTGAGAACAAAACTCCAGCCTATCTGATCACAAAGCCTACTTCATTTTTTTCTTCTTTAAAAGGCAGGAAAATGGAGGCTCATTTCCATCTGCACATACTTAACCCCTTAAATCAGCTAAACATAGTGTGAACATCATGAAAGACACCTCCTGGGACTTAACCCTTCTTAGACAGAGAGCACCGCCCTCCACATTTGGAAACAGGCAAGAAACATTTCCTGAGACCAACCATACCCCATGCGTACAGTAGTAGGAGCTAGAGCCGCAGGGTAACTACCACATGGACCTTATCGCCAATGTCTTAGTGATTCAGCTTGCTACTCTGTTTGCAGCCTGCGCTAGGTTCAGCAATGAGGGACATGACTCTTGCAGAAGTTTTGTGAGGACAAGTTGACAGGAGCAGAGGGGGAGCCATCTGGGAGTTTAAAATTTCATGCCTTCATGCCTCAATTTGCAAGCGACGGCATGCATCATTTATGCAAGGCTTTCGGTGGCATTTGTTTTATTCAAAGCCCATTTATCCTGGACTTTTTCCAGTGCCATGTGAGATTTTATGATTCATCACATCTATCTTCTCAGTAATGTTTCGTGCACATGCTGGTGGGGATCAGGGTCCGGAGCGTGGTCGGAGGAAAAGGTGCTCCCGTTGTTCAATGCACCCACCCATTCCGGTCCACAGCACTGCGATAAAAGGAGGCGAGGGAGACTGCAGTCGTACGAGACACGGAAAAAGCAACCAGAACACAGAAGTGATTTTTCTTCTTCTCTCACTCAGTATTGAACACTTCTGTGACCTCTGGTCAGCCAAACACGTGAGGATTTCTCCCCACCAACAACCACATCATCGATTCTGTAGCAGACGCCTACGCATTCTCACACTGTCTACCTGGAATCAGTGTCAGACTCCACAGGGTGAGGGCTCCGTCTTGCAAGACTGTTTTGCACCAAGCGCCCATCACAAGCACAAGTTGTGACCTGTGTTTGTGAAATTCTATAAACTGAGGTGCGATACCCTTCTCCCGGGTTCAGTTCATTTTCAGAGCAGTTCACCGAAATTGGGAAAACACATTGAGGCCTATAATTCAACAAGGGAAGCAGCACATGTTTACACACCCTCTATAAGATCATATGGAAGAACTGCAGCTACACGAGGTCCTCGAGTCCCTGCCTTAGCAAGTGGTGAGAAGGTTTGAACCACCTTGCTGACATCACCTGAGGGCCGACCCCGCTCCTCACAGCCGCAGGGACTCAGGCTTGAGGGGCTGATGAGGAATACAGGGGTCAGGGAAGTGAAACAGAGGCTGGCTGTCTTGGCACTTTTTCTGTTCTCCTTTTTCTCCTGAACAAATATGACTTTCTGAGGCAGAAAATAGACACATAAAGACCCTAGACATCTTTTCTTAGAGGTAGCTTCTTCCTACTGATGCATGTCTTCTCCCCAAAGTTCACTGATCATTTCCCCAATCTCCTCACCTCCCGGCCCAATCAAATGCCCCTGAAAACGATGCAAGTGGCTCTTAGGTGTCACTCAACCTCATTTTCTGGCTCATGTAAGGAGGAAGAAATGCTGAGCAAGGTCGCCCAGAGGGCAGTCACAGGAGAGCACAGGAGGAAAAAAGGAGCCAAGTTGACACTGTTCTGTATAGTATACACTGATGCAGAAAGAAACACGAAGTATGAATAAAACAATCTGGAAACTGGCTTCTCCTCTGAATTGTTTTAAACCCCGACCCCTGCCCATGACTGCAATAAACTTAGGATGTGAGAATGTGATGGTGTAAAAACCATGACCACTGAGAACCTAGAACTCTTACGAAGTGTTGATAATTTGAGAACAGGACTCTCAGTCAGCTCTGCTATTTTTTCTTCCTCTGAATACTGAGCACATACTTGGCCAGAAACACAAACACGTAATAGCAGCCATGACCTCTCATTCCTCCCTGCCCACTCACTTCTCAAGCCACTAACTGAAATAATCCCACAGAGATATAGATGGGAATGTACTTGTTGGAGATTTCTTCTACCTGTAGATTCCTTCTTCTTTCCCACTCCACCTGAGCACATTCCTGACTAGTACAACTAAACTTAGCTTCTCCCATCATGAGAGGAGTGCAATTTTTTTTTGATTATTTGAAATAGGGTCTCACTATATAGTGCAGACAGGACTTGAACTCCTTGAGATTCTCCTGCCTCAGCCTCCCAAGCACTAGGATTACAGGTGTGCACCACAATGTCCAACTTGAGTGCATTTTCTCAGCAAGGGCACCCATCACCTTCCCAATCATATTATCCAGGTTTGAAACCAGAGTGTCTCTATTTTATCCACCTAAATGTGACCATATTGAGCATCTGAAGAAGGTCCCACATTATAAAACAATCACGATAATGAAGCTCTCATCCCATCTCTGATGACTCCAAAAGGAGGAAGGAAATTCTTTTTCTAGTGCAAGTCACCATATTTGGCCCTTTTAATACATTGCCTTATTTAAACCTCACACACCCCTGTGAGAAGGTAGCTACCACTGTCCCATCTTACAGGGGAGAAAATTAACAGGATACGCAACTTGCTCAAGGTATACAAATTGCAGACCTTCTCTTTCTGCATGCAGCCATCAGTCTGACCTGTCTTCAGCCAGCTTCTATCTGTGTTTCTCTTCATTTACAGTTCAGATTCCTGAGAGGCTGACTCTGGCCTAAATTGTAAGTCATGGATTCTGGAACAAAGTGCTGAGATAGTTCTTCCAGGGCTGCATGGAATGCAGCAGGAGCAGTTTGCCAAAGGAAAGGCAGAGTGCTGTTACCAAGAGAAGGTGGAATAGACAGACTCTGGGCAGGACAACAATACACACCTGCCACCCAACACCATGCCTTTTGCTCCAGTAAATCAGCCTCATGTTCAAGGGACTTAGTCTGTGGTCCTGGGATTAAATGTTTGTGTTAGTTAGTGTTCCATTACTATAACAAAATAACTAAGGTCATCAACTTGTAAAAAGGAAAGGTTTGTTTTGGCTCAAGTTTTAGAGACTTTAATCCACAGTTGGTGGACCTATGGCAAGGCAGACTCTCATGGTGGGAAATACCTGGTGAAACAAGATATTTATCTCAGGGTTAGACACAAATGGAGAGGGAGAGGCAGGATCTTACAAGCCCCTCTGAGGACACATCCCCATGAACAACTTCTTCCCACCAGAACCTACCTCCTCAGGGTTTCACTGCCTCTCCATAGTTTAGGGACCACACCTTCAATACATAGGACTCAGCATCCTCAACAGCTCCCCTTGTCTCTACTGGACATCTTTGATGGGTTCAGTAAATGCTCATCTTTAGTTTAACCTTAAACCCTCCTGTGAGACATCTACTCCCCTGCCATGGTCATAACCAACACAAGAAATAGTCTATCATAGGCTCCTTCCTCCTGACCAGGCCTGAAGTCCAGCTGTTGATGTGGTGCCTTAATTAATGAGGATAAGAATGCTGTTCAGGCCATTTAGTGAGTGTGACAAAAGGTCAGATTGAGTAGCAGCTCCTAATTCTTCAGGAACTCTAAACTAGGAAAATGCATTGTTGAAAAACCACCCAGTTGGGAAAATAAAAACCTTGAATTACCAAATAATGAAAATCTGGCCTCTGATTTCTTGTCTGTCTGGCTCTCAACAATGATCCCCTGCTCCGGTCTGATAAAATGACTGCCTAGCAGGGGCAGGATAGGAGACCCTGTGGAGATTGTGACCAATCACCAGACAGTTTTGGAACACCACAGCATGGAGTCCTGCAGCTCTATGTCCTCTCCAGTTAAACTTGCTCGCTCTCTCCAGGTAGGAAGGTTTTGGCAAACCAAAGAAAGGAGAAATCACTCCACAGGATTTGTGAGGAAGTGTAGCAAGTGCTGCGTACAGAGACCTCACCAACGGTCAACAGATGTTTTATTTACAATTCGCAGTTTCTCTTGTTGAGTTCAGTGTCACCTACAAACTATGCTGGGAAGTAAAATAGTGCATCTGGGTCTCACTAGGTCTTCCTTGCTTTATGTAGCAGTTTCATCCCTGAAAGTGTGTTTAGTAGCTCAATATCAATCCATGTTGCCTATTGACTTTACAGTTTGCTCCCAGGATCGCTTTATCTTTGTAGAGTAAACTTTTATTCCTAGAGACTTCCAATCCTATAGATTTGTGTGTTGCTATTCCTGTACTCTGGCCTCCCTGCCAAAGAAATGCATTTTACAAGGAAGATCTAAATTATTAAGCATTTTCATGGGCCATTTTCCTAAGCTTCATAAGAGCCAGGTGGAGTTGTCCTGTCCATATTTTAAAGACAACTGGGTGCAAATCTTCATGCTTAATGAGAAGCTGCCCGAGGGCTCCCTCCCAGTGCTTCTAGAACCACAGACCCTCAAGGAGTACACTGCTCTTTTGGTTGCCATGGGTGTTTGCACATGTGTGGAAAGAGCACGAGAGCTGGGCCATTCCAGCTGACACTAAGTTGGATGTGTTCACCCTTTGATGAACACAGCTTTGTTGAGCCCCTCATTACCATGTTCAGAGATGAACAAGACAGGGATTCATCCTGGAGTGGCTCCCACTTTAGAATAGCCTTGTTCATAGAGGGGAACTGTTGCCTTTGACCTTACCTGAGGCCACCCAGTGACCCCTGTGAGGCAGGTGTTCCTTGACCCAGGAATATAAAACTCTTTCTCCTGCCCAGATCTCAGCTGTAGCTGCTGTAACTTTGATCACACTTCACAGCCACCTTTTTCCTGGGGAACTACCCTCTGCTAATTTCCCAGGAGGCTCCACACCCCCAGTCCCACCCACTGCAAGAAGAAGCCCACAGCCAAACCACTAAAGGACCCAGAACAAGAGGTATAATAGGGGTCTGCCTACTTTGCCTCAGGTAGAGGCATACAGCACTTACCTCAGGGCTCAGGATAAAGCAATCTGTAGCTCTGTGGAAAACCTCGTTTAGGTATTGGCTCCTGCTCCACCTTGCTCTCCTTCCTCCCCTTATCTGGGGACAATATCCTCTTCCAGGGAGCACTTCCTGGGTAAATCCCCTGAACTAGACCTCCCTATCTCAGGCTTTGTCCAAGTAAACCCCACTGAAGACATCTAGTTTTTGCTATATTCTCTAGCAGAAGAGTTACAAGATATAGATTTTTGAAAATCATTCACGCATCATGTTTCCTCCCATTCAGAATGGATCCTCTCTAAAATTAAACAAAACGAGCAAGATCTGCTTGTATTTGTGTGCTTTTGTTTGCTTTGAGGGTAAGTAAACCACGATCTCTTAAAATATTCAGGATTACTAAAACACCACACGGTCATTGCTGATCTCCCCATGGTATATCTCTAAGCCAGACTTTTGTGAGAAGATCCCATCTGCTGATAGGAGTCATGAGATTTTGCTTTTGAGTAATGATGTTAACCTAAGTGTGAGTCGCACTGAAAATTAATGCACTACCTGCTTGATCATTTTCACAGGGCTTTTGGTAAGGTTGATATTGAGCTTGTTGGGTAATTATCTGTTTTTTAAAAACCCTAGCATCCTTTCATACAATGAGATTTCTGTTTGCAAGTTTATCTTCAAGTTTACTGAACCATTTAATTAAGTGTTTAAACTTCTAGAGGTGTTGATTGATTCTAATCAGTATTTTCTGCTACTCTAATTGAAGGCTTCCTCTCTTGGACCATTGTCAGTGAAGCACAAACATTTTCTTTAAAAAAAAAAAAAAAAGCAAAATGTTGTTTAGTCTTTGGCATAATCTAGCACAAATTTGCTCGGGTCCATGCTTGTGTGAACTTTGGGAGGCCATAGGAGAGCCAATTTCTCCCTTTGAAGCTGGAGAGTCACCCCCAGGGACAGCGCCTGTGCTGAGGCCTGGGGAAGACTCTCACAGCCTCTTGCAAGTACTGAGGCTTCTCGCCGAGCCACTTGCAGAGCTGGCAGTTTTCACTCTTAGGGGGACTCAGCAGAGGGTGTCTTGCAAGGACATTTGCCACCCAGAGAAAGCGGATTTTCTCCTTTGACAGCTCTGGTCTTAGAAAAACAAAACATCAACCAAGCCAATCTCCCACCTCCTATTGCAATGCCCCAAGGAAATGCAAACCTCACCCTCAGAGGAGAGCAGGTCTTTTCTCCAAGACCGCAGGGAACACCCCCAGCCTGCAGCCATCCGAGGCATGGCCTCCAGGCTGCCACCCAACTTCCGCTTGTGAAGACTCAGTTTCCTGTTCCCTTCAAAAAGGTTTTCTGGCAAGCTGTTCTTGGCCTCTCCTGAGACAGTTCGGTTCTAGTTGACTTCTATTGGGCACAAAATAATGTATTATGGATATTGCATTTTTCTGCAAAGAAAATGTCAGCTGCTAAAGTAGATCAAACCACCCTCCAGTTCTTCAGTGCTGACTCATTTTAATTATTGAACTTCTCTCCCTGGAAAGTACGCTCTGTGCTGTTTGCGGAGAAACTGGCAGTTTTAACACAATTTGGAAACTTTTCATAGATTGATCACCGCAGGAAAACAGGCAGCTGATCACCAGAGAAAATCTGCAGTTGAGATTAGTTTGCTATGTGATGACACTGAAGAAGTGAAATGTGTGGGATTTTCTCTGTCCACCCTGCCTCCTGGCTATCTATGTGACAATACCCCTGCATGCAGCCGTGAGCCTTTGCTTCCTGCACCCTTCAAGATTTCAGCTCTAGATCCCTGGCAGGCTCACTGCAGCCAGAATAATCCCTCCCTCCCCCTCCAAGTTGGTCTCTTACCTCCCTCTCACTCTCTTCCAGACACACTCACCTTCTTTCTGCTTTATGAACACACCAAACTTTTCCCCACCTCAGGGCCTTTGCACATGCTATTCTATCTAGTAACTCTGTTTCTAATCTAGAAGATATGTGGCCTGCAACCCTCATCTAGAATATCTTAGGTCATAAGTCCAGATCAATTAAATGACAACCTCTGGAAGCGTGGTATATCATCAGTATTATTTCAAAGTACCCTGGTGCCTTTTGGTGCATTTCAAGGGTTGTGCACCACCACCGCAGATTGCCATGTGACTGGGTCCCCCCACTGTTCAGACCTCAACTCCATCTCTTCCCAGAACAGTATGCCCTGACCACACCATCTGAAGTAGCCTAATTTCATTATCTCTGTAACACCCATCCTTGTCTAAACTTAGTTTTGCTATTTTTGTTTACCAGCTCGTTATCTGTCTTCCCCACTGTAAGCCAAGATCCAGGGATCTTGTTCATCATGTTGACTTCTTATCCAGACATCTGCCTGATAAACAACAAGTTCTCTCAGTGTATTTACTGGATAAGAAAATGAACAAACAAGCAAATGAGTGGGGGCATAAATAAGCATCTGTTCTTACAGTCCACGTTACTAGTTTCGATATTGTACTTCACTTGAGATAAGTCACCAGTTAGCACACCTGGAGAAAATAAATGGACTCTATAGACTTTCTACTTTCAGTTTTCCCATGTGAAGATGCAAAAAAAAATCTACTGACAGTAACTTTTCTATAATCGTTGCAGGTCACAAGTTGCACATGTATGTTGAGAATTCTGTGGACATCTAGGTTGGTCACATCCTATCCTGTCACACATCCCATCACAGCAGCAGGCCGAGGCTGTACCCCCAGGACCCACACCCTCCGCTGCCCACCCTCGAGCTGCAAGAGAAGCATCAGAGTGCTCTGCTCCCCATTCTCTCTCACTCCCTTCTAGGCAGCCCCAGAGAAGGCCTTAGATACTGTGCTTCTGGACAGCAGAATCTGATGGAAAAGCTCAAAGCAGCGTGAAGAGACCATGGCTTGTCTGAGGCATTTCTGACCACTGTGAAAATGTGTTACAGTGGGTGATGCTTGAGCAGGTGTCAGGGACATCTAAGGGCCAAGACTGACTCTGCAGCCCACAGGATTCCAAAATCTGATTGTGGCAGAATCCTCTTGCGAAAAGAAAACTCAGACAGCCTCGCTCACACCAACCTTCCAGTCCAGGGCTGTTTCTGAGTACACAGGTGCACTTCAGCTTATAATGGAGTTACAGCCATACAGACCCTTTATAAATTGAAAACTCATTTCATACACCTAATCCACTGAGCATCATTGCTTAGCCAACCCTGCCTTAAATGTGCTCAGAACTCTCACATTAGTATACTGTTGGGCCAGTCATCTAATACAAGGCCTATCTGATTATAAAGTGATGAGTATCTCAGGAAATGCATTGTCTACTACACTGAAAGTGAAAAACAATGATTGTGTGGGTACCTTTTCATACCATTATGAATTCAAAAAGTTATATGTGGAGTGATCAAAGGTCAGGAACCATCTGTACACAAAAGCATCCTTCCCCCCAAGAACTGTGATAACTGTCCATCCATTCATGTGCTATTTATTAAGCACCCAGCATGTCACTTCAAAGCATGGGGATCTGGGTGCTGAGAGAGCACCCAGTGTGGGATGCAGCAATACATAAAGGAGTCAGAGAAGGCCTCTGAATGGAGAATGGGCATGTAAATTAAGACCTAAAGGAAATAAGAAGGCCAACCTGCATGTTTCTAGGGAAGAACCACCAGCCTCCATGCAGGAGCAGACCTGGTGTGTGGCAAGTGAGAGCTGGAACTCATGGGTCAGGGGAAGGAGTGGGATCAGAAGGGTTCACCAGAGCACATCCTGTAGAGTCTTAGAGATGGAATCCGTGTTTGTATTTCACTCCTAGGTGTGACAGAGGCCATCAGAGCTTTAAGCAGGGTAGTGGTGCCATCTAATGTACATTTTAGCAGTTTCATTCTGGCTATTGTGCCAAGAGAAGTCCAGAGGGGAAAAGGATGGATGGTAAAGCCACTTAGGAAGTCACCGCTGTCATCTGGGGAGGAGACGCTGGTGATTTAGACCAGGGCAGTAGCAGCAGATGGGGAGAGAAGCAGTTGAGTCCCGGATACATTTAGAAGGGAGGGCCATCTGTGGTTGTTGGTGCACAAGCATACAGGAAGCATGCAGGAAGCAACAAAAGATGAGTCAAAGTTTGGGTCATGAACAAGTGTATTTCTGGAAAAAGGGCACACTAGGGGAGCAAGTGCAAACCAGACAGATCCTTAAGTGAGCACAGAATTGCAAAATAGGAGTTATTCATGTCAACAGCAATACCTATATTTCATGGAGCTCCAAGTAGATACCAGACCCTATGTTAAGCACTAGCTCTACCCAGTTCCATTTTTTCTTCCAGAAACCCAACACAGACATAAGCATGGTCCCAGGAATGAAGAAATAGAAGCTTAGATCAATAGAAGCTTAGACGACAAGTACCACTCTCAGTGCTGGACCCATGACTTCAGCTAGGCTGGTCTGGCTTCAGACTCAAGCTCTCAAACACTATGCCCCACCAGACACCCTCCAAAATATTTTTAACTAGACTCAAGAAAGGTGATAAATCGTCCTGCTTCCTCTAAAGTATTTTAAACTACTAAAACAACTTTCTCTAGACCTGTAAACATCAGCACCTTGGACAGTGGTGGAGACCTGACCCGTTCTACCTCTTCGGCCTTGTGTTTGTACCTGTTCTGTCACCTGAAATCTCCATCTGCAGCTCAGCAGTGCCTTCATCACTGGAAATACGTCACGGGCTTCAGAGTCACAGCTGATGTTGTGTCCACTTTACTTCAAGGGATTCTGCCCCTGGGGACTTGAGACACCCCAGAGCCTTGGTCAGGTGTAGAGAAGCCTTTGCTCTGGGTATAGCAGGATTGCAACCTGAGAAGCCCATTCTCATCCCCAGGTGTGACAAATTCATATTTGTCAGCCTATAGCACTAATGTCTTAGACAGAAGTGACTTACCCAAGATCACAAGGTCACTTAGTCAAAAGTGTCAACAAGCAGATTAAGTTCTGACTTAAAGCCTGGTGCTCATAACCACTGTTTCAGTTACTGAAATCTGTGTGAAGATCCAAAGGAACAGAAGGAAGAAGATTCAAAGAGACAGAGGAAAGAGAGATTACAGGAAGCAGGAGCCCTTTCACAGTACTGATTGTGTTGTATTTAGTATTATATCTCCAGTGTTTGGCAGCCAAGGGTACTAAGTGCATTTTGGATAAATAAACTGGAAGACGGATGGATGGATGGATGGATGGATGGATGGATGGATGGATGGGTGGATGGGTGGATGGATGGATGGATGGAAGGATGGTTGGATGGACTTAGGAGGATTGTCTCTCTTTCATACAAACTTCCTTGACAAAAGTTGAAAGAGAAATCCTTTCCCTGAGTGAGAACCACATCCATGACCTTCCTTCCTAAAAACGATGCCCTCTAGTCACGGCAACCACCCTTGGGGCACAGTCAGCATGGCCCCAGAGGACTCCCTCCTTACCCAAGTCAGTGTCCCGGCAGCATCCATTGGTGAAAGAAGCTGATAAGCCCCCTGCCATTGTTTGGGATGGCAGGCAGCCCAGAATCAGCTAGGTCATGCACCGGCTCCTTCTTCCTCCTGGAAAGGAGCCTAGCTTGCTAACTGTCCAAATTGAATTTTAGAAACTTTAATTAGGTCACCCATAAAGACTTGCTTCTTTTAATGGCAGAAGGCCCAGTTCCTTAAGTGTTTCCCCAGGAGCTCATCCTCTGCCACCCCTCCACTCCTGTTCATCCCACACCCCATTAAGGGGAAAACTCTACATGGAATGCTGATGAAACAGTATATCCAGCCACAAGCACGGGGTGTTTGGAAAATGGCTCAGGGGCAGTTACCAAAACACATACTTGATAGCTATCTTTTCATTCACTCTTCACAACAGTACAGGAAATGAGGATTATCTCGATATTGTAAACAAGAAAAGTGAGAACATGAGTCTAAGCAGCCGGCCAAACCCTTTATTTGGATTCTGATCTGCTAGGGAAACACCCAGCTTTCTTTCAGTGATATTTCAAATGGGATGGCTTCCTGGTGGTAGTTGCTTAGACTATCATGAGTGTGACTAATGAGCAAAGGAAATTCATTTGTCATCAGCCAATGTTTATTGATCACTTATTGTATGTATGCAGAGTATCTTACCAAAGGCTAAGATTGGCCCAACTGAGCATTTCCTCATGGCCTTAGAGAACAAAACCAGAAGCTTCACTTGAGTCCCCAGTCAGACACTTTACCATATGATCTGGAGAAAGACACCCAACCTCTTGGAGCTTCACTCTCCTCCTCTGCCAGATGGGCACAGTAGTTTGTGTACAGCAAATCTCCCACGGGATATGTGCAGCTCATTCAAAATTGGACCATCTCAGGAGAATGTGTGGGTGTAAGGGAGCCAAAGGACAATGCACTAACACAGAGAGAGCCCCAGCCGGGTTCTCATGAGCTGAAGGCCCAAAGGGCAAAAGGAAGGTGAGATTACAAAACCTGGGAGAAAGGTTCTTGTAGAACTGTCTTCCTTGAGAGAGGCAGTGACTTTTGGGACGTACTCTGCCCTGGACCTCACATGGCAGAAACCAGAGTGTTAGGACCCCCTTATCCCTCTTCCTCCTCCTTATGATTTCCTGGGGCCACCGACAACACCCATGAGAGGCAGAGGGCACCAGAGCTGGTCACGCAGCGCACACGGCTGGTCTCCCCAGGTGAAGTGACACAGGATGGAAGGGGTGTCTGGGGTGCAAGTAGAAGCCATCAGCACACAATACCTGCTCCACCCACACCAAAGTGACCTTACAATGACTCAGTGAGGCCGTGGAGGTGAGGGTGCTCTTGAAACTGAGAATGTCCAAGCAGTTATCTGCTCACCTGAGAACAATTGTTTTTCCACCAGATAAGGGAGAAGAATAATCTTGAAACAAGAAGCTGAGGAGGATTTGCCTTTCTCTTCTTTGAGCTAAAAGAGGAGCTGGGTTCCCACTGAAAGATCTGAATCCCAGCTTTGACTCTGGATCTACCCTCTACTAGCTGAGTAATCACAAGTCTCTTAACCTCTCCCCCGCTCCCACGCTGTGCCCTCACCGGAATGCAGGGACTGTAAGTCTACCTTGCAGAGTGCTTCCAGGCGTAAAGGGGGTCAAGGGGGTAAATAGGGAAGCTCAGGATGTCTGGCACATAGTAGGTGCTCAGGAAATATACCATGAAGTGAAGGAATGAATGATTGTTAGCTCTAGTCTGGCTCTCAGGTGGTACGAGCCTGGGTCTGTAGTCTAGAAGGAATCCTGCTGTCTGGGCAAAATACCAAGATGAAGGCGAGACGGATGGGGCAGGTGGCCAGAGGAACAGGGACTGCAAGGTCACAGAAAAAAGAGACCGTGTCAGAGACAATACACCTGAGAACTCTGTCTCAAGTCACAGAAGCTTCCATGGACTGAGGAAGCCTCTATAAAAATGGAATTTGAATTCAAGCTAGAAAATTCAACAGAGAGTCTACTTTGTCAGAATAGGACTCTTCTGGCAATACATTAGAAATGACTGTAAAAGTACTTTCTTGGCCAGTTCCCAAATAGGGGTAGATAACTGAGAATTAGCTATTATGAGATTATCATTTGGGGATATAAATAATATTTAAAGGGTGAAGAACTTGAGGGAGGGAACTGACATCTGCTGAGTATCTTGGGATCTGTCTGGTCCATATAACAAAGACCACAGCCCTTGCAGAGATTTCTTGCAGAAGGAAACAAATGATAAATAATAATAATAATAAATCATACAGTATTGTTTGAAATGTGTCCTCCAAAAAGATACGTTCAAATCCCAACTCTAGTACCTGAGAATGTGACCTTATTAGGAAACAGCATCTTGCAGCTATTAGGGCTGGACCTTAATCCAGCGACTGGTGTCTTTTCCAGCGGGACATTTGGACACTCACAGGTGGAATGCCAATGGTTGCCAGTAACCACCAGAACCAAGGATAGTTTCTCCCTCACAGTCTCCAAAATGAGCTCGTTTGCAGCCATCTTAATTTCAGGCTTTGAACTGCGAGAGTACATTTCAGATGCTTTAAGTGGTTAATGAATCTTGCAGCGATTTGTCACAGAAGCCCTAGAAACCTAACACGAAAGTGTGTTCCATGGTGGCGATGAATAGAGAAGGTAGTACAGGGAACAGGGCAAGGAGGAAGGAGGAGGCTGCTGGGAAGGCGAGGCAGTGAGGCATCAGGATGAGCTGCGCTGGGAAGGTGAGATCTGAGCAGGTTGAAGGCAGCAAAGGAGTGAAACAAGCTGAGATGGGAGAGGAGCGTGGGAGACAGTGCAGGAGCCTTGGGGCCCTGAAGTGCAATGCACCATGTTTGAGGGACACCAGGGAGACCAAGGCGGCCAGACACTGAGCTAGCCAGTGGCAGACACAGCAAGAGAGGCCAGCATAACCAGATCACAGGGTGCCTCGTAGTCCTCGCACTCTGGGGCAGCTGTGGAGCCTTGAGGGGGTCAGATCTGAAATGCTATTTAGGGTCCTCACACTAGGCACTGAAGACAGATGGATATAGGGCCAGCACGAAGCAGAGAGACCACTAGAAACCCCCTCCCCAAGAAACTTAGCTAAGGGTATTTCCTACACCAGGACATTGACTGACTTTCCAAGGACACCCTCAGGCTAGGGCCAGAGTTAGTTCTCCCTGAAGCTTCACCCAGCACCCCAGGCCCATCCTCCGGCCGTCAACTTGACGTGAACTTAGTCTGAGTCCTTGAGAAGAAGAAAGGAAAGCACCCCGCTTGCCTTCCTGGAGTTCCCTGTCTCAATCTGATGTGTACCTTACAGGGATGCTGCAGCAATCAAAGGAGGAGACAGCTGTGGAAAGTTATTGAAAAAACATAAAGTATGAGATGAATACAAGTGGTTGTAATTAATACTAATAACAGTCACCCCTTCTTCACCCTGCAACTGTCTGCCTATAAATCCCACCAAAACACTGCCTCATGAAGACATTGAGCCCCACGTGGGGAGGAAACTGGTGTTCACATCTGCTGAGGAGAATTTTGCATTTGAAAGATTTCACTGTGACAAGATTAGCAATACCCTGTGACCCTGGGCCATCTGTCAGATTGTTCAAGTAGCCTTGCCATGCAGAACTGCACCTTCCGAGAGAACAGCAGTCAGCTCACATGCGATCATTAAGTCATCTTAAAAATGAAGAAAACCTGCAACTGTGACAATATAAATGAGCTCCTAGAACGTTATGCTAAGTGAAATAGGGCAAGTCCAGGACAATGAATATTGCACGATCTCACTTTTATGTGAAATCTAAAACCACAAAACTCCTAGAAGCCAAGAGAGTAGATAATGGTTACCAGACACTGCAGCGAGAGGGAAGAAGGAGTGGCTGGTTAAGAGTGCAAAGTTTCAGTCTGCAAGGAGAAAGGGAAGAGATGTTGGTTAAAGTGTTGCTATAGGTAGTATCTAGGTGTCCCCCCAAAGCCTCATGCTCTCATAAGGGGCATTTTGGAGGTGGATTGATGTAGGGTGTGTGAATATAGATAAAGGGTGTGTGATATCTGCATTAATCCCCTACTTGGATTAGTGTGGTTCCGGGTGTGGCTGAATAGATTTACTGAGGAGGGAAGCCCCACCTTGGGTGTGAATGGCACCAACCAATAGGCTTGAGGAAGTGGCCTGGGGTTACCCAGGCTGCCACCATAACAGCTGTATTTTCAGGATGCCTACAATGTGCCACGCACTGCCTTTGAGGTTCCACTCAAGCATACATTTATTCATTCATTTATTCACTCAATAGCTACTTATGGGGACACATCACTGTGTAAAAAAAAATTTTGGTCCTCATGTGGATTATGTTCTACCAGTTGAAAATAGGTAATACATAAGTAAAAGCAATGCCTGGCACACCGGAGGTGGTAACTGTTTTGGAAAGAAGGCTGAGAAAAGCAAGGAGTAGCCCCAGGCAGAGAACAAATTAGAGAATTCAGGATGGTCCTCTTGGAGAGGGGACATTGGGAGTCCTGAGACAAAGGACATCGGAAAGACAAGTGTCTGAAAAATAGGGAAGAGCTGGTGTGGAAGCCCTGAGAAAGGCCTTCCCTTGTGCATTTGAGAAACAGCCATAAAACAGAGAGGCAGAGAGGATTGCACTGGGGAGGGTATCAAGGATACATGCTCAGAGAGAAATGGGACATCTGGGGCAGAGGGGCCTTCACATGTGTTTGATCTTCACAATGAGACAGAAGTGCGTGTTAGTATCCCAACTTTACTGATAAGAAGACAGAGGTGCAGAGAGTTTAGTAATTTGCCTGGATGGATATAACATGTAAGGGATGGGACAGTCCGGCTCTGTTATGAGGCTTTCTCCTTTAGATCCCACTCTTATCTCTTCAGAAGATCATGTTTCATAGCTACCTGTGCACATAGATGATAATCAAGATCATGTGGTTTACCAAGCCATTCTCCAGAACCAAAACACATGGAAATACACACCTTCAGATGGAGTTTTGAGAGCCACATATCTTTTAAGCACTCCTGCCGGTTGGTGCTGGTGTTGGTGTTGGTGCTGGTGTTGGTGCTGGTGCTGGTGCTGGTGCTGGTGCTGGTGCTGTTATTGTTGTTAGTAACACCTGAAATTCACTAAGGCCAGTTCGAAAGCAACAGTGTCAAAGGTGCTGTGAACTCACACTGGGGCAAGGACAGTCTGTTCCACAAATGGTGTTGGGACAGTTGGAAGAAGGACCCCCATCCTCTGTCTCACCACAAATATGAAAGTCAATTCAAAATATATTAAAGATTTAGAAGCAAGAAAAGCTACTAAGAGAAAACATAAGGGGAAAAACTTCATGACATTGGTCTAGGCAACACTTTTTGTATGATATTAAAAACTAAAACTAGGGGCTGGGGATTTAGCTCAGCGGCAAAGCGCCTGCCTGGCAGGCGCAAGGTCGTGAGTTCGGTTCCCGGTACCGGAGGAAAAAAAAAAACTAAAACTAGTGGCAAAAAGCAAAAACTACAGACAAATGTGATTATATCAGACTGAAACATTCACAAAGCCAAGGAGACAATCAAAAGTGTGAACAGACAACCTACATATTGCTAACCCTATGTCTGAAAAGAGGTTGATATCTAAAATACATAAGGAATTCAAACAACTCAAGAGTAAGAAAACAAATAATCCAACTAAAAAATGGTCTAAAGGACCTGAGTAGACATTTCTCAAAAGAAAGCAAATAACCCAGAGGTAAATGGGAAAATGTTCAGCATCACCAGCCATCCGAGAAACGGAAATTAAAACCACAGTGAGATACCACTTCACAGCTATTAGAGTGCCTATTATCTAAAAGATGAAAAGTAGCTAGGTGTGGCAGCACACACCTGTAATTCCAGAATGCAGGAGGCTGAAGCAGAAAGATCAAGAGTTCAAGGTCAGCCTGGACTACATAGCAGGACCCTGTCCCAAAAAACAAGAAAGAGAGGTTGAGAGAAAAAAAAGAATGAAAGAGAGAAAAAGAAGAAAAAAGAAAGAGGAAAGGATGGGGGAGGTGGGAAAGAAAGAGGAAGAAAAGAAGAGAAGAGAGGGAGTGAAGGAGGAGGGGAGTCTGGAGACTCAGGAGGGGGGAGGGAGTAGGAGGGAGAGAGGGAGAAAGAGGGAGAGAAAAAGCAAACGTTGGTAAGAATGTGGGAAAAAGGGAACTCTGACACACTGTTGCTGGGAAAGTGAATTAACATAGTCATTATGGAAAACAGCATGGAGATTCTTCAAAGAATTAAAAACAGAACTTCTGTATGATCCAGCAGTCCCACTACTGGGTACATATCCAAAAGAAATTATATCAGTCTGTCAAGGAGGTATTTGTGCTCCTTGTTCATTGCAGCATTATTTGCAATAACTAAGGTATGGAACTATATAGATAGATATAGATAGATAGATAGATAGATAGATAGACAGACAGACAGATATAGATAGATAGATATAGATATATATAAAGGGAAATTATTCAGCCTCAAAAATTAAGGAAATCCTGTCATCTGAAACAACCTCATGAGTCTGGAGGATTAATATTACATTAAATGAAATAAGTCAGGACCCAAGAAACAGATGCTTAATGATCTTACTTAAATGTGGGATCTAGGGGCTGGGGATTTAGCTCAGCAGCACAGCACCTCCCTGGCAAGCGCAAGGTTGTGAGTTCGATTTCCAGTACTGGAAAAAAAATAAATAAATAAATAAATGTGGGATCTAAAAAAGTTTAACCCACAGAAGTAACTCATCAAAAGTAAAAGGGTGGTCCCTGTGTCTCGGGGACAGGGACAGGACTGGAGAAACGTTGGTCAAATTACACAATTTTTCAGCAAAACAGGAGAAATGAGGTCAAGAGATCTACTGCACAACATGGTGACCACAGCTAATAACAGTGTGTTGTATTTTTGAAAATTGCTGAGAGTGGATTTGTAAGTTCTCACCATAAAAAATAAGGATGTGAATAATAGGTATTAATTAGCTCAATTTAGTTATTTCACAGTGTATGTCCACAGTCATCCCTCACTATATTGTGGTTCACTTATTGCAGCTTCACTGTATCGCGGGTTTTTTAAAAAATATATATCTAATTCTGTATTGTGGAGTTTTTGCTATATCACGGGATTTTGTGGTATATAGGTACAATATTTATATAATATTTATGATTTTAATTATTTTTGCCTAAAAGATTTAAAACTAGAAAAAAATATTTAAAAATTTAATTCAAGCATATTAAAAGAATACTAAATCAAAATAAAACACAGTACATATTTCATCAGCAGATGAACACTGTACTGTACACAGTGGAAATGCAGCATTCCGCCAGCACTTGTGCAAGTTTGCCAATGTGAGATTGTACATGGCACATGATTGGCTGATAGAATGGAAGGCGACCAACCACAGCACTGTATTCTGTGTCCTGGGTGCTGATTGGCTCGATGACCATAGCCTCGATCTGTTTGCTCTCCCGCACTGTGCCCATACATTCAGCACCTCTCCTTGTCCACTTCACATCAAGTATCCATGTAGAATTTTACATGGTGTTAAAATTACATAGGTTTAAGAGTGCAGAAAGTATTTAACAGCATATGAAGTGTTTAGCAGAGTGTTGGAAAGGTTAATAAGACAGTAGGAAAGGTTTATAGGAGTGTGGGAAGGTTTTATAAAGCCTTAAAATATATATAAATAATAAAATATACATAACACTGCTACTTTGAGAATTTTCATCTATCACAGGGGTCTCTGGGACATAATTTCTGCAACAGGTGAGGGATCACTGTACTTCAAAACATGTACATAAAGTATGCCTACAGTTTCTATTTGCCAATTTAAAACAAAATCATTTAAAATGATGCAGGAGGAAGGCAGAGGGGGAGGGAGAGAGGAAGAGAAGGAGGAAAGGAGGGAATAAAGAGGAAGAGAGGGGAGGAGGGGGGATGGGTAGCGGGTATATTCGCTAGGACTGTGGGATGTACAGGAAGCTGGGGACAGCTCAGAACGTACAGCAAAGATCAGCCTGTATGCTGGAAACTGTCACGGCAATCAGTGGATAATACAGAATAAAGATTTGTCCAGCACAAAACCAGTGTTCCCCTCCCTGTGACATCACGTCCCTGTGGCTCGGTAACGCCATCATCACGCCAAATTATACTTATCTCAAGGTAGAAGGAAGGGCATGTGGATCGCCACCTTTCTCCTTTGCCATTTTTACAGCAGATGACATTCCATCACATACTCATCCATTCAGAGACTGCTGTGGATGCTCTGATGCTGGGAAAGAGAATGACCTTTGGAATCAGATGCCCCTGGCTGGAGCGCTGATCCTCTTCAGCTTATAGCACCGGGAGGCTTACAGGGAGCTACTCAGCCTCCCTAAGCCCTCGGGTTCTCGCTCATAAATGGGGATTTAAGAAATCTCTGCTTTGTAAAGTGCCTGACAGAGTATTTAAATAGTGCATGATAAATGGCTATTGTTACTTTGATTGCAAGTTTCCTGTGTTCTAAAAATTCCAGTGAGTCCTGGGGAGAAGAAGCTGGCATCAGTGAGTCAGGGAGATTTCTGTCCATGAGGAGAGTTCTCTTCATAGGATGGGTAGGATGGTGTGGTTGAGAGCACATTCTTGGGAGCCAAAGTGCCCAGGTTTGAACCCTGGCTCTGCCACATGCCTTCTGGACCTTGGTATTCTCTGTCATAAAGTAGAGATGATGATAATAGCACTTGCTTCATAGGACTGTTGTGAAGATTACGAGTCAAATACATAAAAGTATTAGGAGAGTACCTGGCCCATAGAAAAAGCCAGGTAAGTGTTTGATCTGATTGTGTGTGATGTCCACAGGGGAGAGGGATGTACACATAATGGATTAAATATGTGTGACAAGTGCTACAATAGAGAGCAAAATAAAGAGACAAAGGCAGAAAGGAGCAGCTACTCCAGGATGGTCAGGAGATGCATCGAAGAAGAGGAGACCCTTGTATTAGGTCTAGAAGGAGAAATAGTTCTGCAGGTAGATGGGGGAAGAGATGAACTTCAGGCAGAGAATGGGAGATTGCAAAGCCGTGGAGGAATGACATAATGCAGTCATTCCTATAAAGTAAAAATGCTGATAATGAATAACATGTGTTACAACAAATAATAGTTCCAAGCACAGGCATCATCTCATTTAATCTCCTTATAACCTAAGAAGCAATGATGAATATTATTGCCATTCTTAGATAAAATGTTGAAGGTTACAGATGTTTCCCGGTTCAACTGGTTAGTGGCAATGACTATAATTCAGGAGCGCTTAGGACAATGCAGAAGTCTGTGAATTCTTGGTTTTTTATGGGTCAATATTAATATTCTAGTTTTCTATCACTGAATAATATCCTAAACATTTTGGGGGGTGCCAGGAATCAAATGCAGGACTTTGCACTTGCCAGGCAGGCATTGTGCTGCTGAACTATATCACCAACCCTTATCCCAAACTTAACAGCTAAACAATCAACATTTATTATATTACATGGTTTCCAGGGATCAGAAATCTGGGAGTAAATTAGCTGGGTGGTTGTTGTAAGATTTACAGTGGGAGGGCACGTGGGCCTGCTGTCATCTGAAGGCATGGCTGGAGTGGAGGTTCCAATTGCAAAGTGGTACATTCGTGTGCATAAGTGGGTGAGTGCTGGCTACTGGTTGGAGGCCTCATTTCCTCCCCACATATGGTTCTCCATGGAGTTGTTTGAGGGTCTTCATGACACCACAGCCGTCTTTCCCCAGAGCAAGTGGTCTAAGACAGCATAAGAAGGAAGCTATAGTGATGGTGTCACTTTGGAAGTCCCACACCATCATTTTCTCAGTATCCTGTTGCTTTCTACTCTACATGACAGGAAACTACACAGAGTTTAGGGTCATTTTGGTATTCTTTGAAGTTAGAGACCACAAACACAATTTTTTTGGAAAAAAATTAGGAACATTATTAGATGTATGAGCCAACTTTCCCATTGCTGAGACACAATACTTGACACCCAAAACTTAAAGGAAGAGAGGTTTATTTTGGTTTATGATTTCAGTGGTTCAGTCCATGACCAGCTGGCTACAAGGAAAAAAACAGTATAGTGGGAGGGCACGGTGGAGGGAAATTCCTCCCTCCATAGTGGCTGGGAAGCAGAGAGAAAGAGGGAGGAACTGAAATAAGACTATACCCTTCTAGGTCACACCTCCTGTGACCCACCTCTAACCAGATCCCACCTCCTAACAGCACATGTATTGACTAAGTAAATATATTGATAAGTAAATATAAGTAAATATAAGTAAAGTAAATATATTGATAAGTAAATATATTGATGAATCCTTTGATGAGTGTAGTGTTCACATGATTCAACCATCTTCCAAATACATGAGACTTTTAGGGGACGTTGTAAATCTAAACCATAACATTGGGTTGTCACAGTTTTTATTTTGTCGAGAATGTTAAAATAAATCTAGAAATAACTGGTAAGATATTACCAATAGCATTTTATAAAAAAGCAAAGTCTTTTAATAGAAAAGAGCAGGAAAGAAATGATCTCAAAAATCTAACAAGTTGGTTAAATTTGATAGAACCACAATACGCTTTTTTTCCTCATTTCACTTTAGATTGAAAAAAAAACAGCTTTGTTCTTGACAAAGCCTTGGAAACTACTGGAACAGGCCGGAGAGTTCAGCCACCACAAACCACAAAATCCTCACCCAGTTTCCCTGACCCTCACGGTCTTCATTGACAAAATTTGCTCACTCATTCAACACAAGTACGTTGGGTATCTGTGATGTGCCAAAAGCCATATTAAACACCGAGCATTTAGCAGTGGTCAACATAGACAACAATGCTGTTTGATGGAATCAGTGTTCTAGTGGGGTTGCTAAGCAACATGTAAATAAGCAAATTCTAAATGGTGATAAGTGACTCATACTGGATAACTAAGGAACAGCTCCCCAAGATAATTGCATTTATGAGGTGATCTAAATGTCCAGGCCAATGAATCCCACAAAGATCCAGGAAAGCACATTTTAGGCAAATGAAATGGAGCAAAATTCCAAAGATGACAATGGGCTCGGTGTGCTTCAGACCAGAACAGCTGGGCCGGATGGGAAAGGAGAGAATACAGTAATACAAAATGAAGTCAGAGAGACATCTAGAACAGTGCTTCTCAAACTCACACATTGAGATGGTCTATAAAGTTAAAACTGATGCCTGGATGTGCATACATACACCCTCTCAGCAATCCTGACTCAATTGGCCTAGGATCTTTCAAAAATCTGCTGTAGGTGCATTTAATATGTGAGAAGTTTGGAGACCCACTGACCTGGTTCTAGGGAAAAGTTAAGTGAAGATTTCCCTTTGAGTACCATCAGGGTACGGATGCTAATTAAAGTCAAAAGACTGACTGGGATTCTCTGAAGAAATTACGAGCTTGGAGACAAGAAGGCTGAGGTGCAAGCCCTAGGGCATCCCCAAGTAAGTCCTGAGCACCCTCAAATCCTGGGGCACCTCAACATTAGGAAGCTGAGCAGAGGGGCTGGCAAGGGCCTGAGAAGCAGCAGCCAGTCCTGTTCACGGAGTACTGGGCACCCGAAGATGAAGGGTGACCTGGCCTCTCTCCTGCTCTGGCTTCTCTGGGGCTCTTTGCCCGCAGTCAAGACCCAGCCTCTCAGCCTCCCTCTGTCAACCGTTTGGCTGCTGCTCGGGCCGTCTCTATCCCCTGGTCACCGTCATGCAAACCAATTCATTTAGCAGCTGTTCCTCTTCCTGATTGTTTGTTCCAAGACGCATTATTCCACATTTGTCCACATTAAACTGCATTTTATCACCCATTAGCCCAAGTCCTCCAACGATCCGGGCCCCTCTGCATTTGACCGCAAGGCTCAGCGATTTGCAGGGCCTGCAAAAGCTGTCATTTGCAGATTTGAAATCCTTCTTGCAGGGCCATTACGTGGGTCATTAGCATCAATAACAGAGTGGCTGAACCAGGCATCTTTGCAGGGGCGGGATGAGATGGGGCTGGGCGTGGGGTTGTTTGTTTTCTTTATTCAGAAGACACAGTGACATCCAAGAGCTCCTTCCCCCTGCTGCCTGGGGGGCATGATGACACTTAAAGGGGACCTCAAGTGATTTGCAGCATCACCTCTGCGTCTGGATGCCATCCACACCAGCATGCACAGCCCCCAGAAATCTCAGTAATTTAATAACCCGCGCGCACCGGTGTGCCTCTACCTGTCTCCAATCAAGCTGGCTGCCTGCTTCAACCATCTCTGGCCTAATTGCAAAGGACATTTCTGGAGATCAAACATCAACTGGCATTTTTAGCTTATGAATCCACAAGGAGGCATACCTGATAAATAATGGATCCCTCTCAGGAAGCTCCTCCGATTCACCCTTGATCTACAGAGAAGCCCTAAAACAGGTAATCGAGCAGACACAGCCTGTGTAACTTCTGCAGGCAGAAATTCAAGGCCAAAGGTGGAGCTCAGAAACAAGAAAAGCCCAACCCAGCCTCAACTTCTCACCCCAGGATCCCACACAGCTCCTTCTCTGCTCTTTTTAATGAGATTTTATTTCATTACTTCCAGCTTACTCTCTTTAATATTTTAAGGCATCATAAACCCTCCTTGGAAGCCTGAGAGATAATTAATCAAAGAATCAATTTACTCTCTCCACAAACTCTTAGCAAGCACCTGGGTGCGCCCTGATGTGCCAGGGACCCGTCAGCATGCACAAGACCGCCAGGCTCAGGGTGAGCAAATTAATACTGGGGACAAGAGCTTTAAATGCGCTGTTTAAATCCTCCTCTTCTGAAGCCCTTTCTCAAAAGGCTCCTTTACCCCGCTCCAGAGGCCCAGCCCCTGTCAGCACCCCCGTGGGGCATTTGGGAGTGGGTGGGCACACGGCTTGGGAGCAAGACTGGCATTTGGTGCCCACAGGACACCAGATGTCCTACAACACTCAGAGCCACCCAGCGCCCCGTGGATGACCACAAATGGGGTGCCACGGTTTCATGTCACCAAGAATGCAGCGGTTTAAGACAGCACACACACTGATTATCTTTTAATTCTGAAGTCCAAAATGGCTTTCACCTGGCTAACATCAAAGTATCAGCGAAGCTCAGGGCTCTACAAGCTCCGGGGTCGGACTCGCCAGGGCATAGCACACCTTCTGTGTTCGCCTTCCTCCCTCTCTCATCCTTAAGGGCCTTTTGTGATTACAAAAAGCTCATTGGATAATCCAGAATCACCTCCCATCTCAAGATCTTTAATCGCACCCGCAGCACCGTGTTTTTCCGTGTGCGGTGGTGCTCAGCGTTCACAGGTTCCAGAGAATAGAATACAGACCTCTTCAAGAAGCCGTTGAGATGGCTAAGGCGCGCTGACAGTCACAGCCACCAGAGGGCGCTCTCGCATGGCGCGGGCAGCCCTTGATCTTGCTTGGTGAGGGACTGGTTCAGTCCGTCTGCCCACGCGCAGGTTCAACAGAGACCCCGTGGCAGCCTTGCCTGGAGAAACGGAGGACGCCTGGCTTCCTGACAGCCAGAGTTTCAAGGGCCTTCCTCCCCAGGTGGGACTCCGCAAAGAAAAAAATTAGAAAGCCTGCTTGTGCCTGAGAAACAGGGGCCGTGTCCTCTTTCTGTCTGGCCCTAGGACGTACACTGGGCCTGGCATTCAGTGAAAACCTGGTGCATTGTAGTAGTCATGGGCCATAGAGTTTGGAGGTTTGTGCTTTGGAGGGTTTCGCTTAGACAATAAAAACAAAGCAATTCCACATGTCACCCCTCCTCCAGAACAGCGACAACTTTTTAAATCAGTGCTTCTCCATCAAAGGGCATGCTGCCTACAGGGAGCGTTTGGGAGCTCCTAGAGACTGTTTGAGCTGTCAAGACTGGAAGTGGGATGACCTCTAAGTGGCCACCAGGGCTGGACACTGCTCCAGACCTTTGCGGTCACTGTTACCTTTTGTTCTTTTGTAACTGAGATAACTTTGTTCAATAAAGACCTTTATCCCACCACCCCCCGAAAAAAAAGACTGGAAGTGGGGTGCTGTTAGCACCCAGCGGGGCCAGTGATGCCGCTAAACCACCTCCAGGACACCGGACATCGCCCAGCACAAAGCGGCATCCAGACCAGAATCTCAGCGGTGCCAAGGTTGAGAAACCCCACCTTCCACCCATCCCTGCCACGCTTGGCTAACGCTACTTCCCCTCATTTTGTGAACTGCTCCGTGAGAGCAGCGCCGAGGGCAGCAGGAATCAGTCTGTGCTCGCTGAGGCAGAGGGACCGGGCCGCACTTCCTGGGCACCACGATGGGCCGCCACGCTGTGCGGCGCTTGTCTCGCGCATTCTCAGTCAGTCCTCGAAACGGTCTTTTATGAAATTCACTCGGCAGATCAGAAAATTAAGCTCAACAAAATTTAAATAATTTGCCCAGGTTCACCCGGCTAGGAAGAGACGAAGCTGAAATGACACCCAGCTCTTTCTAATTCCAAAGCCAGCAATCTAGCCACCAGGAATATTCAGGCTGAGTGAAAAGCTGTCTTTCAGAGTCGCTGTAAATACCCCCTAAAACTTAGGTTGTCTTTGGATTTGTACCTTGCCCTGGTATCCTGGTTCTCCCAGAGTTCAGAGGGAAACATAGAATTTTTTTGGCTGAACTACCAAGCATTTGTGTCCGTGTACCTTCTGTCCTGGTCTCCATTCGACAGTATCTAAGCTTCGTTTCTTTCCCAAGTCTTTTTATCCCTCAAGCCCTGGTCATTCCAGGGTCTAGAAGGGTTATGTGTTATGCACACAAACCCTACTTCCATCCTGCTAAACTGCAGATTCTGATTTATATGTCTGGGCAGGGTCTCCATGGAAGGGTCTCCAGCCTGAGTTTGTGAGTGAAGGTGCTGTTAGCATTGGGGACAGACCACTTGACCAAAACCCCCTGACCCAGGTCCAAACACTCACTGGGGAGCAGTTTCATCCCCCAACTTCGGGACCCACTGGGTTCCAAATCCCCACCAGTGCCCGGCTTCACTATTGCTGTCAGACCCTCATGCAGTCCACCATATTCTGCCCAGATGTTTTTACTTTCCATAGTTAGGGACTGGGCTCCTTTGTTTCTGAGCATCTCTCTTTCCCATTCAGAGGGATGATTCCATGCTCCTTCCACCGGCAGGCTGGCCAGCGGCCTGGCTTGGTAAAGGTTTATGCACTGAGATCTGCAGTAGTACCACCTGCTTTCTGCCAAGCCTTTGCACTGACTGGAGTCCCTTCCTCACGGAAGGCTGCCATCTGGGTCGCACCCGCTAGCCATGACTTTCCATGCTCTTCCTCCTCGAAGTTGCCCCAGATTAGTCCAGCAAGCAGAAAGCGGCATCTCCCTCTCGCCCAAAACCCCTTATAACTTCATAGAGGCACTGCTTCCCGTGAAGGGCCAGACAATAAATGTTTAAATTCTCCCAACCATGAGGGTCCAGTTGCAACTAATCAGTCCTGACTTGGTAGTGCGAAAGCCGTCACAGACAAAATGCAGAGAGATGAATGTGATGTTTCCAATGAGTCCTGATTTGCAGACGCTGAAATTTTAATTTTGTAGACTATTAGGGTATCGTGCAACAGCATTCTTCCTCCGTTCTGTTTTGGGTTCTTGCCAGTCATTTTTAAAGACATCTTCTGAGTTTGGAGACCAGTCCAAAACAAGAAGTGACACAGGCTTCATCTCAGTTCTTCATCTTAGTTCTTTTGTATTTTAGAAATACTAAATCTCAGACCCTGCCGAGACATATAAATCAGAACCTGCAGTTTCGCAAGACTGGAGTAGGATTTGTGTGCATAACACAGCCTGACACGCATCACTGTGGTTTTATCCCATGTCTCTCACTGTCCCCAACACCGGTAAATGAAAGACTCTTAGTGGGCGGAGAATGATGGTGGCCCATGTGTCTTTAATTCCTTAAAATACAGCAAGAGTGCAGCTGCTCAGGGGAGCGAAGGAATGAGTGAGCACGTCCACCCGTGAGCTGGGAAAGGCCACTTCTCCAGCACAGAGCTCTTCACCCATGGGCAGCTGCTCCCTTCCTCCCTTCACTCTGTCATCCATCTCTCCTCAAAGCTCCCTTCCCTATTTCCCAGCTAATCCATTAGGGATGGACAGGCTTACTGTCCCTGGGACTTCGCTTTGCTAGTTAAGATAAAGAGAGAAGCTGGAACTTGGGGGTAAGGCTCCAGGTTACCCCAAACTGCTGGGTGGGTAACTGCTAGTTGGATGATCTGTCTTTCTCAGGAGGCTGACTGTATCCCAGTCCTTCCTGTTTTTCTGCTGGCTGCACTCATCATCCCTGTGGCCCTCTCTCACAGGCTCAACCTGTCTAAGAAGCAGCTCCGTTGCTGACACCACCATAGTTCCTGATTTTTACCTGAAATCCCTGGACCAGCCCGGCTGGGTTTCTAAGCAGGTACCCTTGCTGCAAGGCAGTTCTCCCTGAGTGTCCCATGAGGCTGTGGGGGAATTTTCAGCTACAGCAAGAAAAACAAAACAGGAGAAATCCTTCTGAGTGGTTGTGTTCCTCAAGAATACCCAAATCACAGTCAGGGGTGGTGGTGCACACCTGTGATCCCAGCACTCTGGAGGCTGAGGCAGGAGGATCACGGCAAGTTCGAGGCCAGCCTGAGCTACAGAGTGGGCTCAAGGCCAGCCTGAACTGCATAGCGAGATCCTGTCTCAAAAAGACCAAAAGAATGATCCCCAAGTCAGACATTCAAGCTCAACCTTTCATTCTTCATCGCTCTTTATACTTCTTAATTGTAATGCAATTAAGCATTTAAAGTGAGCAATTCTGTGACACTACATTCTGTGTTGTACAACTACCACCTTTATACAGTTTAAAAAACACTTTAATAACTCCAAAAAGCAATCTGATATCTATTAAGTTAATCCTCATTCCTCCCTTCCCCAGTCTCTGCCAGCAGCAATCTGCTTTCAGTCTATGGATTTATGAATTCTGAGTGCTTTACATAAGTGGAGCTCTCTAAATGTGACCTTTTGTCCTGGCTTCTTTCACTTGCTAAGTTTCCAAGGTTTGCCCGCATTATGGAATATGTGGGTAACTGACTCATTTTTATGGCTGAATAATATTCCATTGTATGGGTTTCCCATAAGACTTGTCTACGCATTCATCCGTGCATAGGCATTTGGTGGTTTCCACCTTTTAACTAGTGTGAATAATGCTGCCCTGAGCATGGAGAATATGACTTTGTTTGAGTAACTGTTTCTAATTCTGTAGGGTGCATACCTCGCGGTAGAATTTCTGGGATATATGGTATTTCTAGGTGTAACTTTGGAAGAACTGCCAAGTTCTTTCTCCTTTTTTTTTGTATTTCAGCACTTAACCTTTCACCCAACACTGAGTTAAAAAAGAGTTCTGGACATGGTGCACATAGATAGTAAGCATTTAGAGATGAGAAGAGACCACAGGGACTAGAGTCATTCAAGACGTCTTTAGACATTTATGAGCGTTTCCTCTCTCTCTCTCTCTCAATCTTGATCTTACTCTCTCATTCCCTCCACCCCACTTTAACCTCTGCCTCTTGTCCTGTGTTTCTTTTTTAATTATTAAAAGGGGATGAGAGGGAGAAAGAAGGACCATGGGAGTTCCTCACACCTCATTAGCAACAGTAATAAGTACTATTTATCAGACAGATATTTCTCCATGGAGCAGATATTATTGGCACATCTTGCAGACGCAATACTGGAGACTCACAAAATTAAGAAATATATTCAATTTCAAGTGGCAGAGCAAGGATTTGAATCCCAATCTATTTGACAACAAATCCCATGCTCTTTCAACACACTACTTCACAGGTACTTCCTTAAAACAAACACCAAAATATCACATGTTCCAAGTGCTCTTGACTATTGGGGAATCTGGGGTTCCTCCATGGCATGGACTCCACAGCAGGTCAGTCAATACATATGCAGGTTGACAGGGCACCAAGAAAGAGCCTAATCCCTGGAGTTACTGAGCAGACCTGGGTTATTGCTGCAGTGGTAAGTTGAGAGGACCAAGGTGATTCTCCGTGTAGAAGAGCCTGGAATTTAGGGTGTGGTTGTCGGTAGGGGTGAAGTGAGGCACACTTAGGTTCCTACATGAACTGTGTTGCTCATGACTTGTTTTCTGTAAAATAGAGTAGATTCAAATCTGTCCCTAAAGCAGTGTCTCTCACTCACTTTGCAGCCGATGGGTTTTCTTATATGAGCAGAGAGTGGGTGGCTGTGATACTGCACCCAGACCCAGCCCAGAGATCTACCAGCTGAGTGATCTCAGGGTCCCCTGGAGAGCTTCTTAGAAAGAGAGTCCTGGGCTGCAGGCCCAGAGGGGCTGGTGCAGGAAGTGGGGGTGGGGCTCTGGATTCTGCATTTCTAATTAGCCCTAAGGGAGGTTCCAGCAGATGCCACCACTCACAGAATGTGGTTAGGCTGGATAGAGGGTGCAAGAGCCAGTGAGCAAATAGAAGAGACAACTGTGCCAGTTCCCAAAGACTTCATGAACTACTTGGGCCCCTCCAGCCTCCTCCTATCCATAGAAGTTCATCATCCAAATCCACCATCTCGTGAATCTTTATCAGTGCCCACCACAAGTAAGTACTTACTTCACAAATACCAAAAGACAGTTTGGCCATTCCTCACAGAGTTAAAAACAAGTTGCCAGCTAACCCAGCAGTTCTACAGTGAAATAATTGAAAACAGGTGCTTGTAGTGGTCATGCTGCATTGTGTCAACATGATTAGTGTTGGGATCTACACAGGGCATTACTACAGCAGACTTCTGGGTATATCTGAATGAGCTGTGGAGGCTGGCTTTGGGGTCTACATCTATCTGGTCCCTTGCCCCTTCTTCTGTAACACAGTTACCTGCTCTATTTCCGGACACCCTACACTAAGCAGGGTGGCCACATCCTTCCACTTACAACATTCCTATCTTGGGACCAGCCAACCATGGACTGCATCTCCCGAAACTATAAGCCAAATTAAACCTCTCCTTTGTTAAGTTGTGAGCACCAGATACTATGTCCCTGTAACAGGAAAGCAGACTGATACAGTACTCAAACAAGTATTTGTACACATGTGTTTACATACTCCACTTTAAATAACCCCCTCTAATATTATTTGTGCTGAAACAGCTGATAGCCAGCTAGTGCTGACCATTAATACTATGGTACTAGCTATGATCACAGAGAGTGCTTTGTGTCACTGTAAGTTACTGACACTTCAAAGCAGGGTGTTCTCATGAGAGGGTGTCCATGGGTGAATACCATGCATCCATCCAGAGGAGAGAAAAATGTTCAACTGCTGGTCCAGAGGATTGGGGGCATTAAAGGGTCACGGATTCCATTCACATTGCCCAAGCCACACCAAAAGGCCTGTATGCTAATTCCTCCTACAAACACAATGGGGGGTGGGGGCTATGCTCACAATGCACTAGCAGCACCTCCTTAAGCTGTATGCTCTGCAAAGCTGGGCTTTTTCCCTCCTCTCCTCCTCGGAGCTCACCTTCTATGAAGCAGCACACAGCCTCCTGGAGATGATTCTCTGTGTTTATTTAAGGCAACCGAGGGCAAAAGGCTCCATGCTGAAGATGAAAAGGGAGCTGTGTTAATTCCATGTTAATGACAGCAGAGCAATTTTCTTACAGGAAATAACTAGTTACCTTAATCATTTTAAGTAGTTATTAGCAGCAGCCTGAAAAGGATGGGTGTGCTTATCACAATACACGCACAAAGGAAATGAAGACATGAATAACGGGAACTTAAACAGACTTCTGGCATCTTCCTTCGGGGTGGTGCTAAATGGTATTAATCTTTTTAACTGACTTCAATTCTGAGACCACAGCCACGTAATAAAATGTTAAGCGAACTGCTGGAAATAGAGGTGGTCCCGCCAGATTTATCGTGCCAATTTACCAACACCAGAAGCGTGCCCCACTGCTGCGAGGAAGGCCATAGAAAAGGAAGAATGACAGGTAGATGTATGGATTAATTAATAAAATGCAGATAATAGCATCTGCCCCACTACTAATACTTCTTCAAAGGCTGCTCTATATATGTCTCAGGGAAGAAAAAAGCTGCAATATATTGTTTGTTGCTTCGGCCCTTCCCCTCCCCCCCGATAATGATCAGAGTCGGGAAATGAATGAAACACAGGCGACTTCATCGAGACCAGAGTCATGCAATAAAAAAGAAAAAAGAACCACAGAAGAAGGACAAAGTGCTTGTTCAAGGGTTTTACAGTTTTGAGATACGTCAAGTCATTTTTTTCCTAAGTAAGAAGACTGTTTTTCTTTCCTGGGGTGGCTGTGCTCTGTTGAAAGAAATCGCCATGAACGATTCGAGAGAATTATCCACATCAACAAGTACGCTTTGCGTCTGTGATGTGCGAGGGACTGTGAAGGTCCGGGGATAATGTCCTCTCGAAGCCCCGGGGCAGCCGTCAAGCACCTCCTCTTCTCCCGAGTGCTGTTCCTATGAGCAAATCATCAGAATACGGGGCAGGAAAGCCCTTCATAAAGGGTGCCATGGGCCGGAAATGGGACAGTCACAATGAAAATCACCACCTGCAGGGTGAACCTTGAACAGGGTTTGAAGGATGAGCAAGTGTTTTCCAGATGATCCCAGGGTGAAGGACTTTCCGGGTAGAAAGGAAGCATGTTGAAAGTTTCAGATGTGCAAACAGACAGGGCCACCCAGCAAGCTGCAGTAGTTTGGCGTGGCTGGTGTGTGCAGCTAGCAGGGGTGTGGAAGATGAAACTGCAGTTCACAAAAGGCCTTTGCAGTCATGGATAGGAGCTGGGATGTTTCCCATCGAACAGCGGGACGCCACAGAAGGGTCCCTAAGCAGGGGAGGGAAACGTTTAGACTTCACCCCCACAGTAGCTGCTGCGGGGGTTTGGCTTGGAGGACCTGAGACTGGCAAGAAAGTTGTACAGTCGTCCAGGTAAGGTTAGTGGAAGCCCTGAACTGACGCAACAGCACTGGGAATACAGAGAACAGAGACAGTTGTTGCCCCCACTGCTAGAAATATCACTGACATCCACAGCGCTGAGCGATGATGTGGATCCCACCAGGAAGGAAGACAAGAGCCTCCCTGGACAGCCACGTTTATAAACAGGGTGCTGGGAGGATGCTACGGGTTCAGAGGGGATGCGGAACGGGGAGCAGATGCAGGCTGGGTTCAGGGTGGCAGGACAAGGAGCTGGGTTTGGGAGAAGCTGAGATTTGGAGCATAAACCTCCACGGTGTTCATCAGTTTCCCTTCCCTGGACAGTGGTTTGCCCCTGGGGCAGGTGCACGGGGCTGCTTTGGGCTTCCATGGTCTCTGCCACCTGGGTCATCCAGGATCCTTCTTCCCATTCGCTGAAGAGGGAAAATGAACACTAAAGAGGCTCCAGGCTGGAGTGAGGAAGCGCATTTTCTCATCCCTGCTCACGCCAGCTTTAAATCTCAAGCCCTAGTAAGCAAAGACAGGCCGTTTCTAGCACCCATCCAATCCACCGGGCCTTGGGGCCATGGCACTGTTCACCTCAGGGAGACTAGAGGGAGGTGTGGCTTTTGTCTCAGCCCATGACAGAGAGGACAGTGTTTCGGGCATGCCTAAGACCGACCTCTGCAGGAGGAATCACAACGTGAGTTTTCCTGCCTTTCTGCAGCCCTTCCTGACACACTGGGAGGACTCTGGAAATAACGCAGGGAATCTGGGCCTCACTTCCATTTTGGCTTCTGGTTAAAAGCCAGACTCCAATATTGGGCTCTCAGCTTTCAAATTGTAGCTCTTTAACTTATTTTTTAAAGCTGAGATAATGGGGAAACCGCTCAAACTCCTTCAGCCTTGATGCTCCCATCTGTAAAATGGGGATAATCAAAATACTATTTGAGAAGATGGAAATGCTGATTACCCACGTTTGATTATTGCACATCATATACATATATTATATTGGAATACCATATCCTATAAACATGCACAAATATCACGTGTCAATCCAAAAAAAAAGATTATTCACTAACCTTTCAGGATATTCATTGGGAGGATCAAATAAGACATTGTCTGTAAAACACCAAGTGCAATCCCTGACATATAGCACAGAACCTGGTAAATGTTAGTTAGCTCTATTACTGCACTGGCTGAAGCCAACAAATCCCACCCAGTGTTAATTATGGTGACGAAAATAATGAACAGTTGGTGAAACTTAGAGTTCTACTGTGGTCCTATATGCAGTGTGCACTGAGCTATCTTCATGATGGTGGTGTGGTGGCCATAGTGATTTGTGTGTGTGTGTGTGTGTGTGTGTGTGTGTGTGAGAGAGAGAGAGAGAGAGAGAGAGAGAGAGAGATAGGATGTGTATTTGGAGGGAGAGGTAATAAGGAAAGTGAAGAGTGTAACTTCCAGTTCCTTAAGTACCTGCCGCATGTCTGACGTGGTCCAGCTGTTTCTCATGCTTAAAGTTATATAATCCTTAAAACAAGCAGGGAAGTCAGTGGTTTTACCCCCACCCTAAAGGTGTTGAAACTCAGGTTCTGAGTGGTTAACTCAATGCCCTAAGTCACAGAGTTCTTAAGTGGAAGGGGTGGGGTTACATCTCTAACACTTTCCACTACTTACAGCCTAGGTAAATTGCTGTAAGTGCATTAAAGTGCAATTTAAAACAGTGTAAAATCCAGATTTTAGTAGAGTTATAAGAATTCAAAAGGAAAACGTGAGCAGATTCAACAGAGAAATCCAGAAAGCCAGCTAGGGAGGATGGCAACTTAGCAGAGATTTTCAACTGACAGAAATCACAGCTTAAAAATAAATGGCTATGCCAGGTAGAGACGAACAACTTGGGCAAAGGCCAAAATGTGTGAATCTGTGAGGCTTGGGAAGAGAGCACAAGGAGCCCCTCAAATGCCAGGGTGTATGTTATACAGGAAACTGGAAATGCCGGGATTGGGCCATGGGGCTCTGGAGGACCATCCTGGGCAGGGAGGCCTGGAGGTAGGAAGCAATAGCTGCTGGGAGAGCCAAGCAGCTGGCCCTGCAGGGAGGGACAGTTGTGTTCGCAGTAGCTCTGCCTCAGGGAGACAGAACCTGAGACTCGCTGCTGACCCAACACATTCACGGGCAGCTCTGTCCAACCTCAGAGCGCAGGGTCCCTGGCAGTGGAAGCTGAGGCTGAGGGCTGAGGAGAAGGGGGTTATGCAGAATGGGCCCCTGTGCCTTTTTCCCCACAGGTGACACTAAGGAGAACCCTCCAGTGCCAGAGGCCTCATCGCGCAAGGCACATTTGTTTAGCCAGCACCTTTAGGCTGATGGACAACCCGAAGTCTATATTACTGACATAACTGGGGACCGTGTAGCTTCGTAGTTAACACTTTCTCTTTGATATCCGGTGCAAGCCCTACCATAACTCTGTGACTTGGACACAGTGCTTAATATCTCTGAGCCTCAGTCTCCTTGTCTGCAATCTGGAGGTGAAATTTGAAGGTCCTCATACATGGGGTTTTGAGAAGATTACATGAGATCATGCATGTGAGCTGCTTTGCACAACAGGCTCACACAACAGGCTCGATAATGTTCACTAGTGGTGGTGGTGGTGTTACTGGCCATATATAACACATGGAGACTTGGAGATAGTGTGGACAGGGTAGATAGGGCCGGAGAAAGATAGCTGGAGTGGCAGATCATTGAACCCTTCCACCAGCGCCCAACCAGGGAAGATGATGCCCTCAGGATTTTACCTGAGTTTGTGTCACAGAGGTACAGGAAGGCTGAGGGAGGCTCTGAGCAACATTCAGAAAGCAAGAGGTGCTCCTGTGGTCTAGGAAAGACCAGGTTTGACCCATGGATAAGCTTTCTACTACATGATGGCAACCAAGTCATCCCACTTCTGCAGCTTCCATTTCTGCCTCTCTTAAATGGAAATAGTAATCCCTGTCTGCCTCTCTGATGTAACAGCCAACATCCATAAGGCATCCTGGACCCTGTAAACACATGGAAACCTCTCAGTAAATGGTAACTTACTGAGAGCTACTGAAACTTTTCCAAATCGAAGATCAGGCAAGACAAAATGGGTAGATGAAAGGAAGGAGGAGACACCAAATGAAAGAAACCACTTGAACAGAAACTAGAGATGGAAAATAACTGTCTGGGAACAAGAGACCTGGGTTCAAGTCTAGGATTTATTGCTCACAGCTAAGCGAACTCAAGGCCCACAGTTTGTCCTGTCTGAAAGAGGGTTGCAAAGCTTCCTGGCCTGAATCACAGCAAGAATTACATGAGTCCAAAGAAGAAACAGATGTGAAGATGAGTCATGAATTTTAAAGCCCTCTCTGTGTGAACTGGTTTTCTCCCTCCAAGAGCTGAGAACAGCTTGAGGCAAAGACTGGTCTCCACCTTGGAACTCCCCGGCACAGGGCCCAGCACGGAAGGAATGCCACCCCTCTGTGGTAGGGAGCTACACTGCTCCTCTCACCTCGGGATGTCCCAGGCTCTGGCTTTACAAGGGACAAAGACCTCCTTCTCCTCCTTCCCCCCAGTTAACCCAGGTCTACTGGAAACAACATTTCCCCTGGCAAATGACAGAGGTCCCGGATGGAGCCATGACATTTGACATCAACCTTTTGCTGAATGATTGGAACTCGGTTACAGGGACAGTGAGGAAAGAATGAAAATTATGATCTGCCATTGAGAGATTAAGCCCAGTGGTTTCCAAGGAAAGTCGTGGTGTTGTCATGCTCAGCGATAGCTTGGAATGGATATTGAAGTCTTAATATAGACTGCCCACACGCCTGTTCCCAAACGCTGTCAGCAGTGTGCTCTCTCTGCTCCCCTCCCAGAGTATATTTTGGGAGCCTTGGATAAGAGCACCATCTGGGCTTCCCTGCAGTACAGTAAGAGTAATGTGGCTTTCCTGCCTTCTGGCTCCTTCCCCACTGCCAGCCTCCACTCACCTCTCGGTAACGGGATCAAAGGATCCTTCTATAAAACAGAATCTACAGGAGAAAGGGGAGCAAGCCACATCCTGCACAGAAGTGGCACTGAGCGATCTTCAGGCTGCACAGGGAGCAGCAGGAAGGATGCTGCCACTCAAGGTCACTTTTGCTTAACCCCAAGGCCCTGATGCTTTCACGAGCATGAGAGTGGAGGTATATCACATGAGAACAGCGTCATTCCTGCAATTCACAGCAGGAGAACTGACTTGCCTAGCCATGGCCCTCACACTAGGCAGCATCACCAACACACACACACATACATACACACACATGCACCGGCTGTTTAAAATATGTGGGAGTCATGTGGGATCATCGGATAGTCAGTCACTTGCAGTGGAAACTTGTCCACAGCTCCCCGGTTAAAAAACATAGACTGGTGAGTAGGAGAGGGCCAAGTTCCAAGACTGTTAGCTGGCCCTGTAAGTCCACTCATCGATATTCATACCCCCTCCCTCAGTGTGGTCTCCTCCTCCTATGGACAGATCCTTTGGTCCTCTGGCATTTGGCTTTATTCCAAATCACACTCACAATCCAGAATCAATGTGGCTCTCCCTAGATCATTCAAATTCATCTCTGAGTTATTGCTTTTGTACTGTTACACATAAGGATGGGGATTTTCTTAGTATTTTTTGCCATTTATTTTCCAATAATTGGATGACCTCTATCTCCTTTCTTGGAAGAAGCTAATACTTTTCTGTGATTGCCAAAAGTTGTTTTGTACCTGTTACTCATCTTTTATAATCCTCTTAAACACGTTTCCAAGGTTTCTAGAAGCCTGTTTGTGGATCTCCCTGAAATTTGCAGTGGTGTATGGTTTTCTTAAAAATCACTATGTCTTTTACGATGTAAATTCTTAAGCAGATATTTGAATTACTTTTAATTTGCCCAGTACTGGGGCCTGAGATATGTTTTTGAACTGGGGTGTTTTAATTCTGGGTTTGCAATGCCGGTTCTCTAAGATCCCGGGCTGGGTCTGAAAGAACAAAAATAAGGAGAAGTTAGCAGCAGCTGAGATCAGGTTCCTAGAAGAGCTGGACACCATGGTGAGAAATGTACTACAGGAAGGGGTCACTTCTCCCTGCAGCCCGTGAATCAGTGATCCATGCCAAAACCAAATCTGATGTCATCGCCATCCTTAGGATCTCCATGCCCACCGGCTTCTCCATCTTCAAACTTTTAATGGCGTTCCACTGTTCTTAAAAGCAATATTCTCACCGAGGTCTCCAAGACTGGGCGTGGTCTCTCCCTTCTCTTCCCTCCTAGGTTGTCCTGCCTCAGCCCCCCTACCTTCTGGTCTCTAGCCTTTTTCTTTTACACATGGTCCTCCGTGATTCCACAGGGCCTTTGCTCGTGGCTGTCCCTCTGCCTCTGTGATCTTACCTCTTTTCATCTCTGCATACCCAGAGCACAAATAAGTCTGTGTTGGAAGAATAAATGAAAGAGGGCTTGAGTGATACTTCTCAGATTTGGGGTATTTTAGGTTTCTTACCTTTTGGTTTGACTTGACCTAACCACCATCAAATGGAGAAACCAGAGATCACATACTGGCAGGCGGCCCACAGCGGCTCCTGACCTGCGTGGATGTATTTCTTACTGCTTTCTCTCCTTCTCTCCACCCGCCTGGCTCATCACCCTCCATGCACAGCATGGCATAAACATGCTGCCGACTGAACCTACGGTTTAAGTATCTGGTTCAATTCAATGCAATTTAATTTATTTAAAGGGAACCTCAGAAGGCAACTGCCTGTTCTTTCCACAGAGGTTTGCTTACTTTTTAGGAAAATCACAAAACCTTATTCTTAAAAGTCCCATATTTTACAGATAAAGATCTCAAGATCTGAAAGGGCCCAGTGGCTCACCCATATCACCCAACTACCTAATGACGGACTTGTCACTTAAAACCGGGGGACTTTTTCTGCCAGCTCTGCGCTTTTTCTACTCTTCATTCCAGAGTCAACCCACACACACGATGTTTGTGTGTGTCTCACTGCTTTGAAACTAACTAGCATGCATTTATCATTATTAAGCACTGCACTTCACGCAATGAATGTGCACAACATCAAGCCTAGTTTTATGAATGTTTTAGCCCAATTGCTCTGCAGCTTGATTTACAAGAGGAGAGAAACCCTCACCTCTTATCTGAGAGACACTGTATTTCCATTCCCTATTAATGTGGCGGTTAACAGAGCAGTCACTCAGAGTGATTTTCAAAGTGAATGACTGAGTTGGGGGCTCTGGCAAGCAGCAGGTGAGGAGTGAACCTTTCCTTCCTCCATGGTGGGGTCCAATGACAAAGCATAATTAAGCGCAGTCTTCTCAGTTGCGCCTTCAGGGGGCATCTCCCAGAAGCTTTAATACTCATTGCCCTGGGTGTTCGACAACTCCCACTTCTTCTCAGTTTAGCTACTTCCAAACTAGCAAAGTCATGGCTCTTGTGAGTAACTACAAGAGGACCAAGCCTTACACCGTCATCCCCGGAGATGGCACCACCTTGCACTCAGGGCTTCACACTGCTCTAGACCAGCCCGCCTCAGGCTCCCATGGGCACGCTTTGGCCCAGATTGTCCTGTGCTCACCTGGACGCCGCCTTCCGCGCTTACTCCCAGAGCTAAAACCTCACACAATTGGTTGAAGCTCAGTATTATTTATTTCTAGTGCAATTCAAAACTGAGGTCATTTTAACCTAGGGGATAAGAAAGAAGTATTATCTATTAACAATTTCTACTGTGTCTAGGAAATGCAAAAATCACCCATGACAACAGTTAGAAGAGCTAACTGTTAAAGCCAGGTTCTTCCACAGAAGTGAGAAATAATTCCACTAAAGTGCGTGTTCATTTGGTACAGCTGTGACTAAATATAAGCACCCCTATCGAGGTATTCATAGTTCCTTTTTTTCTATTGCATTCAACCAATGTGCTAAATTTTATTGGAAAAGTTCTCCAAAGTTTATCTCTTTAATTCCTGATGCCAACTCTTCCCTGATTATAGCAAGTTTTTTCAATATTGCGTTAGTTTCTTTTCCACCACTAGAACACAGTACCTTACACTCACAGTTTCAAGGAGGAAGTTTATTTTGGCTCCAGTTTCAGGCCATGATTGGCTGGCTTTGAGGCAGAAGCAGCATGGCAGAAGGGCATGGTGGAGATAAAGGTTGCTCAATCATGGCAGCCAGGAAGTAGGGAGAAGCTGGGGACAAGAATATACCTTCCAGGTCACACCCCAGTGATCCACTTCCAACTGGGTCCCATTTCCTGACACCCCATTCACCTAGGAACTACTCAATGGATGCATCCACTGGTGGGTATAGCGCCCCCAACTGGTGATCCAATCACCTTCCACACACATAAAAATTTAGAGGCGCATTTTATACCTAAACCATAAAAGATACAACATTATTTTCCATTAGCTAGTATTAATTTAGGCTTTTTGCATATATAATGATAAGAGACACTGGCTTATCTGATCCTTAAAAGTCTCCCGGAATTTATTTGTCAACCTATCTTGGCCTAGACTTTTTCTTGGGTATAAGTGTTTATGGGTAAGAGAAGTGGCAAAATAATTCTTGCCTTAATTGAATTGGACTATATAATATTATACCTCTACAATGGTTAAAACAAAGACAGCTTTCACTAATACTACTATGTGGGCTCTGAAATTAACGCTTTGCTAATCATCTGTTAAATATGGCCTGGCTGTGTCAACAGAGTGGTGTTCATAAAAATAAAAAAAAATAAAAAAAACAGAGTGGTGTTCATTCAGGGACTATCTTTTGAGAGGGATGATAAAGACCAGAAGAGAAGCAGGGTACAGAGATGAGGCGTCCAGTATATCTACTGTTTCCACAATGCAAGCCGCACAAAGAAGAGACTAGCAAACTTTTCTCAGCTGTGAGAGACAGTAAGATAAAATAAGATACAAAAATGAGTGATCTATGGACATTTCCCTCAAGAAAGAGAGTCCAAGAGGATTAATGGCCTGCTCTGTTTTTCTCCATGGAATTCAGAAATCCCTTCACCACTCCGACCTCACATTTCCCTTATCTGAACCCCAGCAGCCAGACATTTCTAATAATAATCATCACAACTCTCCATGTAATGTTTGCTTCGTGCCAGACTCTGCATTTGAAGCCTGCTTTATCTCACTCATACACGTAAGCTCATTTCCATGTTTTAGCTCACTGAATCAGCCCAACTATTTTTGAGCAATGATATTGTAATCACTACTTCACACATGCGGAAATTGAGATTCAAAGAGACTAAATAACCCAGAACTGGAACCCAGGATGTTAGATTCCAGAGCCAATGGAGTATCTTCATCCATGCCTCATGCTGGAAGCCAAGGGGGTACAGGGTGAAAACAGGTGAGTGCAGAGAAAACTTCCATGAGTGGTGAAGTCAGGGTGGGCACCATGTCTGTAAGAAGAGCATGAACTAAAATCAACAGAGGTTCAAAAACTACCCACAGGCCCCACTGTCAAAGTCACTTCTAGAAGGATCTGTACTTCATTCCAGGCAGCACTGCCTGCTTTAGCTTTCAGCAACTTAATTAACGAGAAGTAGAAGGGACACAGATGTTTCGGAGATCAGAGAGGGAACACTTGGCCTGTAGAAGAAGGTGTTTCTGAACGTTTCAGAAGGAAAAATAGCGCCAGAGGAGCACCTTGATTCTTCCCATCCATCATCAGCTACTCTGCTTGTTCGTTCATACCCTGCCTAGCTCCTGAATGACTGTGTTGTTGGCTATCTTGTTCCATTCTCGGGACATCTCTCAGATGCTATCTCATACTACAAGTGAAGGCACAGGGGGACACACGACAGGCTGAGATCAGTCCGAGAGCAGAGGTGTCAGAATAGAGCAGAGCCTGGCACTCCCCACATCACCCTGCACCCAAACACACTGCCCCGCCCTCCAACTCAGCGAAATGCACTGCTCTTCAAGATCCAAGTTTTGTTCTCTTCTAAGGCGGGGACATGTTTCATTCCCATTTTCTAGGTTGCTGTAATAACCGGACCACACTTGAGAGTCTTCAGTCCAAAAACTATGGCATTTCTCTTTATTTTTATCAATAATTTTGGATTCTATGTCTTAAAATGCAGGGAGTCAGTGTCAACAGGCAGACCAGGGATAATTGCCAAAGCTTAGGGTGAGAATGTGGCAGTTGGTAAATATCAAACTGTGTTCTTCTCTACAGGCTGTGTGTGCTCTTACACATAAAGACAAACTTGTTAATGACTTTCTATAAATAAGATGTAGCTTATAATTGTTGTTCCAGCAAAAGCGACTGAAATGTCATCTCCCTTCAAGTACACAACACCTTCCCTTCTCTCTTTCCTTATGCAAAAGGGAAGTACTCTGGAGTCACTGTCTCCTTTTAGCGGAGTGATCGCAGAAGAGTTGCTTAAACTCCCTGTGCCTTCATTTCATCCTTTGTCTATTTTAGGAACAAATGAGGTCATGTGAATTAGCTCCCCGAAGAAGGACTATACGATATTCATTTCAGGACTCCCAGAGTCTACCAAAGGCTTCACCAAAGTAAATGCATGTGTTGATTATGCCTTGAAAAGTTTAAAACACTGGATGTGTGGCACTGGTCATCATGATCCTGGCAAGGGGAGTGAGGGGTTCATGCTTAGGCTCTCCCCGCACTCATCTTCCTCCTATGTAGAACACTTATTAAGAAATACGTGCCTTTATTCATCTTTCAAACTGAAACTAGCAGAGGTCCACCAGCCACGGTCACAGATCAAATCTGGCCTTGCAGCGTGTTCTTTTTTTTTTTTTTTTTTTT
>NW_004955451.1:10329665-10388983 GCF_000276665.1 Chinchilla lanigera
TCTGCTTGCCTGGCTCAGAGAGCCTGCTCGCCCAGCCCCCAGCTGGAGAAGTCCCTGGGCCGCTCAGTCCGGATCTCCTCTCTGCTGCCACAGCGACTCAGTCTGTAATGTCCGAGGCGTCTTTGTTCTCTCGTCCCACTCTCCGGGATTGGATGGGGCCTACCTGGCTCTGTGTGTGCGTTTCAGCTGGGAATCGTGGTGGTATGCGTCCAGCACACACTCGGACCCAGGAGCCCTGCCGCTCCCGGAGAATTCGCTGTCTGGGCGCAAGGCGCGGGGGGGCTGGGGGAGCCTGTTCGCCGGCTCTAAGGGCCTGCTTGCCCCGCCCATCCCCTGGGCCTCTGCAGCGTGTTCTTCTAAATAAAGCTTTATTGGAACTCAGCCATACCCTTCTTAAGCTATTTTCTCCAGGGCTGCTTACACACTACAAAATTGCAGTAGCAGTCCCCTTGGATGAATATATTTATGCCATCTGACTCTATAAAAACTGGGCCAGGCATGGTGATGCATGCCTGTAATCCCAGCACTCAGGAGGCTGAGGCAAAAGGATTGCTGTGAGTTCAAGGCCAGCCTGAACTGCGTAGTGAAACCCCATCTCAAAAAGACAAAAAAAAAAAACAGTCTGCTGACCCCTGAATTACAATCGGAGCCACCCAGGGGTGGGGTACATTTCTCTTCCAAAATTCTCACCTCATCCAGGTCCTGGAATACAGTCAGTTCCCCTGATAGGCAGCACCTGCAGGTCTCCTCAGAGGACAGGCCCAACCTGAAGACAGGATCTTAAAGACCAAGCCCCACATACCTAAATCCAATTTCTGCAGAAGCTAGAAACTCTATTATCTATTGATAGTATAAGAAATACAAGGTAATAAGAGTAGCAGGAGCTAATTCTTGAGAGTTGGGTAATCTGTATATATGGTGAATGTTTAAATAAAATTTTATTACAGTTTAAAAAAAAAAAACCACATTGCCATTAATCCTCCTCACAACGCATTCCCTCACTTTGAACACTTACCTCATCATCTGGCCACTTGCTAAAGCAGTTCTGGAAGTCCTCTTTTGTGAGTGTCTTTATGTGGTGTGATCAAAAATAGAGCAAATACTGCTGCTGAGTGTCACCCAATGGAAAGGCAGGCTCAAAAAACATTACAGTGTGTCCTCATCCACATTATTCACTAGATCTGGTGTGGTACAATTTCTGGCTCCTTCCTAAACTCAAAATGACCATGAAAGGTCAACATTTTGAATTGATTCAGGACATCGAATCAACCATAACAGCACAACTAAAGAAACTCATGAAAGAAGATGTCCAGAACTACTTCAGAAAGCAGCAAGAACAATGGGATAAGTGTGTCTGAAGCAAGAAAGGCTATTCTGAAGGGGGTTAAGAGTAATGTGTCTTTTACTGTAATAAGTTTTTAAACATTCATTGCACTTACCAATCACACATGCCAGACTTTCAGCCACATGTTTTATATACAGCATCCTAGCTCATAAAATCATTGCTGTGGTTCTATTAAACTGTAAAAGCAGATGCTACAATTGATCTTAGCCAAAAGACTGAGAAACGATCATCATGGTCCTGTGAAGCAGGTAGTGCTACTGTCCTTATTTGCAGGTGAGAGGCTGGGTTGCCCACAGGTCCTCAGGGTTGATGCCAGACTTTACAATTCACATAACTCCCCTGTGATATTGACTAACCTGGTTCCCATTAGAGACACCTTTCTAGATTTATTACTGTTCTTTATAGGTTCAACCAAGAACCTTGCTCCCCCTATCCCTAGGAATATCACGTTTCATTCTATGAATGCAACCTGCCTTGCACATTAGACCTGAGAACACAGCCAGCTGCTCTCCCAGGCTACAAGAGCTGGGTGAGCAGGACCTGGCTGAGCTACTGAGTCACCTCACTCCTGAAGAAGGAAATTGCTATACAGCAGCGGCTGCTTTCAGCTGAACCAATGACAAGGACACTTCACCGGTGACTTGGAAGCTTGCTGTCAACAGGTCTGCCAACTCAGCACAGATGAATACTCATCTACTAGTTTGAGAGTTGAGTTGCTTGTTCTCCAAAAACCAATAGTTTTCAGCCTGCTTGTGTCAGTTACAGGGCACAGGAGAAGCTTTGCCTTCAGTCTTAAGACAATTCAGGGACATGAATGCAGTTGTCCATCACCTCAAATATAATCTGAACCTTCCTACCTTGGCCTGTCAGGTGGTCTGTGGTCTGTTCCTGCCCTCCTATCCAATTCTTCTCATACCACTCTGCCTTACAAGTTTCATAAGCACAAAGTGGATGGATGGACGGATGGACAGATGGACAGATGGTCAGGTGGATGGATGGATGGACAGATGGATGGATGAATGGATGGATGCATAGACAGATGGATAGATGGACAGATGGATTGATGGAATGAGGATGGATGGATGGATGGATGGATGGATGGATGAACGGACAAACAGATGGACATATCATCATGGGTGGGACATAGTCCCTCTCTGATCCTAAGTTTCTGCATTTTAAAAAGTGGTCTAGGCTTGGCTGTCTAAAGCCCCTTCCAGGACTAAGACTCTTTGGCATTAAAAATCAGTATTCACTCAGCAAATCCTTGCCAACCTCTCCTCTGAGCTAAGTTCTACAACAGACACCAGAGATAGGATGATGAATAATATCTATGCCCTTGAGATGTTTGCCCAAAAGTAAAGACTGAGCCAAAGAAAATAGTTTCAAACTAACATGGAACTTGAGACCAAGCTCTGTATTCATACAACCTATGCACAAGCCCAGCTCTAGTATTTCCTTGAGCAAAATATTTCTCAGACACCTGGAATTTCTTGAGAATTAAATGAAATGAAATTACCACCCCCATCATCTCTGGCACAAAGAAGAGCTCAACAAATGTTGGGATGACTTCAACAAATGACGACAGTGACAAACTTTGACAATGATACTTGGCCCCCGTGTGACTATACCCATTTCTATGACTTACATCTGTTTGCATCACCAGGTACCCATGTCATTTTAGTGGTAAAATGTTTTGAACTTTGAGCAGTCATGATTATCCAGAGAAACAAACTACAGGATACATTCAGAGACATGCAAGAGATTTATTATGAGTATTACCTCACAAGATTGTGGAAGGTAGGAAATGTAACCACGTGGCGGCTGAAAGCTGGGGAACCAGGGACCCTATGACTATGGCTCTGTGACCAAGACAAAGTCCTGAGGCCTCTGGGTATCCAGGAAGTGCTTGTTGGTACAAGTCCTGTAGCCCAAAACCTGAAGGCCCAAGAACAAGGAACTGCAAAATTCAAGAGCAGGAAAAGATGGTTGTCCCAGTTTAAGAAGAATGAATTTGTCTTTCCTTGGTCTTTATGTTCTCTGCCGTCTATATGATGCCTGCCCACATTAGCAAGGGCAGATATTCTTCGTGGTTTACTTTTACAAGTGCTAATCTCTTCCAGAAACGCCCTGCCAGACACATCCAGAAATAATGTTTTACCAGCTATCTGGCCATTTCATAGACCAGTGAAGCTGACCCATAACATCAGTCATCACAAACTTCCCTCTCAGATGAGGGTACCATGCGATCAGAGACTGGAGCCATACTCAAAGCCTGTGGTTTACAGAGGAGTCCTGGAGAAGACGAGGCCGAAGCTGACCTGCAAGGTAAAGAGCAGTAGGCCAGGCCTCCTCTGTCTCCACTTTGTCCTTCTCGGTGGCCAAAGAGATCTTTCAAAACTGCACATGGGATCAACCGATTCCCTCCATAACACCAGTGGCTTCCTGTTGCACTTGGAATAAAATCAAATATTCTAACTATGATCTACAAAGTCTTGTGTGAGCTGGTCCCATCTTGAGCCACCTTTGCTCTTCCCCAGGCATTCACACTGCTTGCTTTGCCTCAGGCTCTGTGCACTAGCTGTTGTCTCCGTGAACAGTGTGCCTCCCTCCGCTCTCCCCACGCCTGGCTCCTCTTCATCCTCGGAACTCAGCTCAAGGTCATCACTCCATAGAGACCCTCACCCACTGCACTGCTGGATATTGCTCCCTGAACACACTTCATTCCTTCCTCTGTTGCCTTTCACCTGTAAGCCAGAATCTCTCTTTGTTTCCTTCAAAGCACCTGCCAGTATTTGAAACTGTCACTGGCTAGCTTGGGCTCTTGCTTTGGTAGAAATAGAAATTAAAATTAAGCACAAATTTTTTAAAAAGCCTTAGTTAAAAAGGTAGAGGGAAGGTAGGAAAGGATTCTGGCTTAAGTAGCTGATACAACGGTTCAGATTGCCCCACCTGCTAAAAAGCAGGAGGTCAGCTCTTAAGAGTTAGACAGTGGGCTGTGGTGTGGTTGACCATTACCTCAGGACTGGTTCTGGATCTTTATGGCTGAGGGATGGTTTCATTCCCAGGAAATGATTGTGTCTGAGGGCATGGTCTCAAACATGTGAGGCTTGCTTTCCTGGAATCCAGGTGACCACAGGTTTAGAACAGTTGCCAGAGGGTTCTGGTTGTAGCTCAGTGACCATGTAAACCTTGGCATCTTCAGTCTTAAAGGGGGGTGATATGTAAAATCAGGGCTAATCAGCCCTGTCTGGCCAGCTTCTTAAGTGATCCACATACCCTTATGCAGCCCTGGTAATACGGTTTGTGTCTAGGCCTCGCGTACTGGGGCTTTTTCAGAGATGGCTGCATCTACAGTGTGCGATGCTGGGATTGAGGGTGTGTGATTACTAAATCAGCCCACTGATTGGTTGGCACCACCCTAATCCCAGTAGGTTAGACAGAGGATAAAAGGGGCAGAAAGAAGCTGCTAAGTCCCTGCTGCTTGCTTGCTTTGCTTCCTTCTGCCCTCCATGAACTCTTCTCCTCTGCGATGCCTGTCTGCCATTGCTACACCGCCTTGGAGCCAGCAGATTATGGACTGAAACCTCTACAAATTGAGAGCTAAATGAACATTTCCCCCTTTAACTTTGCATGTTGGGTATCCTGTCTCAGCAATGAGAAAAGTAGCTACGACATCAGAGAAAAGATTTGACCTAAGATTTATAGTAACAAAGAATACAAAATGAAAACCAAACTTTGTTCTGCTTTCACTCACTTCATTGGCATCCGTAGGCCCAAGTGAAAAGTTACGGTTCATAACAAAAATGGCTTTAAAGGTCCTGGCTGTCCCAGGAGAAAGGACAAATCCTGTTTCTAATGAGCCACAGGAAAGGGCCCAGGATTCTGCCTACTCCCCAACCCTGCGGCGGTCCCTGAGTATGTCATGACTGTGTCAAAGCCACATCGAGGAGGGCAAGGATTTTATCAGGTTTTACTCCTGTTAGCCTTGCCATGTACTTTGCCCTTGATGGCTCACTGAGCCAATAAATTCCGGCCCAGGGTAAAGGACGGGGGTGAGACAATGCTTCGAGGAGGAGAGCACAAAGCCCAGGCCGGTGTAACAAAAGAACCAGTCACTTCCGGTCACAGAGGACTTATGCACAGAGAATGCACTGGCTCTTGGCCCCTGCTGTGATCTTATTTTCCATTTCTTCCATTGTCCTGTCTCTTCTTCTAAGACTGCCATTTCTTAGTCTTGAATTTCTAGAAAGCTCTAAGAGGGTACTCCTCCAAAATTAATAAAAAGTCGAGATTATAACATAATTTCCAGTAATCCAGGTTTAGCTCTTGCTGATGGTAATTCCAACTAGGCTCGCGGAAGCCCTGAGGGCATCTCTTTAATGAATAGCTAAACTCAGTGTTTAATTCAAATGTCATCTTCAGCCCCCAAAGAGCTTGCTCTTGTAGCAGTTCCCGCATTGTCCCTGTGGTCTTCACAGCCTCTCGCACTTGCTCGGAAGGTTAAACAATCACTTACCGATCACCGGGTATTTCGTGCCAGACGCTTTGATGACATTCAGTCGAAATGCTGAGGTTCAGCTGAACTACCTCTCAGGACACATCTAAGTTATTCGAAATTCTGACTTTGTAGGGTTTGCAGTTTAAAATACTATCTATAAATGGCAGGAGGTCATCCGTGGGCATTGCTTGCAAAATCCACCTGCCCATCTGATGCTCTTCCCCTAGCAGGCTGTGATTTGCACACCGATGCTCCCCAAGACCACGTCATGGCAGGACAAGCCGCAAACCCCTCCCCCGTGCACGCTGTGAGTGGTCAGGGAGTTTGGATGGGCGCCAGCCTGGTGCCTGGCTGGAGAAGGACAGAGGCAGTGACTGCAGTGCTCTAACTACCATAGGCAGAGACCTGGAAGGCGGAGCCAGGTGGGAGAGCAGTGGCGCCGTGGTGCGGTCAGTGCGTGAAGTGGTACCTCTCCAGTTATCCTCCCTCTTCCTCTCAATGCCCAAATTGCATCCTGACAGGTGGAACAAGACCCCTGGCCACTGCAGAGCTGCCTCCTGGGCGCTTCTACTGCTCCAGGAAGTTCTGTGACCTGGGTCTCTCTTGATACTCCTCACCGCACGCACACACACACACACACACACACACACACACACACACATGCTGTAAATTGCAAAGTCCCTTGACAGCTCTTCCCGAAGGACCGCTACCTGAGATGACACCTTCCCCTCTTCTAGTCCCTTGCCCTGCTCCAACCTGCCCTCCTACGGCCCACGCAGACCCTCTCCTTCCGCTGCTCACAGCCCTCTTGCAGCTGAAAGGCCAGGCCTCCTATGGTCTGACCCAGCCCATCTCTCAACGCATGTGACTCACATATCCCTGAATGGAGCAGAGAACAGCCAGACAAAATAGGGCTCTTCCAACCACCCAGCAGTATCTGCTAACTTAGGGCCCCTGAGACCTGAATGTGCATTCCAGTCTCAGGGAATTTGTAGGAATGCAAATGTTGACTCTGGCAGTCCTGTCTGGGTGGGGCTCAAGATACTGCTTCTCTAAGGAGCTCCCAGATGCTCTGACTCTTGGCGGCCTTTTCACTGAGTAGAAAGCACGATGTCATCTTATTAACACCTGGGTACGGGGATAGGGAGATAATGACCTCATTTTAAGATCATCTGAGCTACTAAAAAAATTAAAAAGACCAAAAAAGTCAATCTTCAGATGGTTCAACCTAACCCAACAGGCTGTCCACCAACCGACTGTTGACAGAAGCCAAAGCTCATACTATCAGCGGGCAGGAAACCTTCCAGCCAAAGTTTTACATGTGTTTCCTCAGCTAGAAGCAGAGCGCAGCCTCACCCCTATGCCCATCCATCGCTTCGCATGGCTCCCCGTTCCAGACAGAATCTCACCCCAGGAAGCAGACTTCTCCCAAGCTCACAAGTCTAAGAGAAGACTCTGCCCTGGGATTGCCTTCTCCTTCCCTGCTCTAATGTTCAAATCCTGCTGCGATTCCAATGCATGCCCAGAAGCACCAGCACAGCCCCAGCTTGCATTGCAGAGGTCAGGTGGGAAGACCCCGGCAGATAGCAGCATGGGTCTCATTTTCATTTGAAAGCCCCAGCCCTGGGGAGGTTTGTGAGTGTGTGGGAACCCACAGCTCCTGGCTCCTCCCATGGCAGCACTTCTCCAGCTCCAAAAAGCCCGGATTGTGAGAAGAAATAGGGTCAGTGGATGGATGAACTTGGCCCAAGAGAGTTCTGCACAGCACATGCTCACAGGCACCCATCTCAGCTGCCCTTCTGAAGGCCGAGGACCTGAGGCACAACCATAAGCAAGACTGACAAAAACCATGAGCAGTAAATGGGAAATTTCAGGAGCTGCAGTAACATGCGCCCCTTTGTGAGAAGCTTGCTACCAACTCCAGATGTTCAGGACATCAGGTTCACGGTGCCGTCCACTGAGAGGGCACTGATGGGCTTCTTATGCCCTTTGCCTATGAACCACAGTTCCACGGTTCTCAACTCCAGCCACCCTTGAGCTGCGGTAATTTGAACAAACACCGGCTCCTGGTTCCCTCCCAAAATCAACTCAGTCAGAATCGGAGGTGGGCAGGCAGGCATGGCTGGGCTCCCAAAGCACAGAGAAAGCTCCAAAGCACGGTGTTAGAGATGTCATTTTCCAAGTTCGAGGAAAAGCACCTTTCCCAACTTCTAATGTTGCCTTTCCCAGCTTCTAAAACTTCACTCCTTTTTTAATGCAATACAGGATGTTGGCAGTAACAAATACTGTCTTATACTTTCAGGACACAAATCACTTTTACATGCACTGCCTTATTAGATTCTCAAATCAGCCTGTGGAAAGTGCTTACGCCGTTACAGAAAGATATATGATGTGCTTGCTGGGACACTAGGAGACAGAAAATGGAAACAACTTGAAAGCCTGTGAGAGGGCGGTTAAATACAGCGCTGGCTACTCATGCAGTGGAGAATGCTATAGGTATTAGGAATACTTAGATAGATCTCTATACCTGGATTTAAAAAGCTAGCCACAGTGTACTATTGTATTTTTAAAAGTCAGCTTCAGAATCATAACAGTAAGTGATTCCTTCTCTATTGTTTTTAATCCCCGTGTGTGTGTGTGTGTGTGTGTGTGTGTGTGTGTGTGTGTGTGTTTGTAAGCACAAAGAAATGGCTGGGAAGATACACATTAAAATATTATTGGTCCTATTGCTTGGGCTACCATCAGACAGAGGTGAAGGGAAGAATCTGTCTCTACTTTATACTTCCATATTTTTAATTTGTTGCAAAAATTATACTTCCACACTGTTTTTTAAAATCTTCTAAAACAACACCCCTGAGACAAGTTCCAAGAGAGATAATCATACCCACTTCTCCGAGGAAGTAACTGAGTCTCAATGATGGGGAAGAACTTGATCATATGGCTAAACACTGGTGGTACATTAGTTTGCAATTTATATGCCTACTGCGTTTCACATATATTACATACTGTGTTTCATAAATATATTACTCAGCCATACAGAAGGATAAATTTGAGACATCTGTAAGAAAATGCCTGCACCTCTAGACCACAACACTAAGTGAAATAAATCAGACATAGATTCAATATCGCATGGTGTCTCTTATATGAAAAATACAAAGTATAAATAATTTAAAGGGCAAAATAAAAGATACATGATAGGAAACAGGGAAGTAGGGCTTGTAAGATAGGGAAGGGGTCTGAGGATGGGGGGAGGCAGGAGGAAAAGGAGGGGGAGGGGGAGGAAAAAGATCAAGGTGCGATAGGTACCGGGTGCTGATTCCCACAGTGAACGGCCTCACGCTCGTCTGTGCACAAGGACCCAACAGGCAAACTGCAGGCCCTTCCCGGAGGACGAGGAAGGCCAACATCAGAGGGTGAGCCTCAGCTCACCGGGGTCAGAGTTCCCTCCGCATGTCCGTAGGCGGAGCACTCTCTGCCCAAGGGCGCTGGGCAGACCTGGGAGCTAACAGCTCCCTGCTCTCCCTAAGGTCGCTAGTGATAGCTGTCTGTCGGTGCAGCCAGGAGCGTGGGCATCAGCCCCTTCAGAGCTGTTCCTTTCCTAATAAGGAAAATTCACTTTACACGGCAGCGCAGCGGAATGTCCCACGAGGGAGCCGAAACCAGAAGGGCACGGCGCTTACTAAAAGCACCCTTGTTACCAGGAAACATTTGCAAATATGTACAGGGATCTCGGTACAAGTGTGCGTGTGTGCGCGCGCGCATTTTACACACAAAAACTTTTCCAGGCTTCTGAAATCCGCTCCAGTGGAAGCTTGTCTTTCCAATTGCTGTTGAAGTACTTTGCAATTCACTCTTAAGGGGGCGGGTACTTTGCGCCTCGCACCTTTGGACGCTGGATCTTTGTTCTGACTCCTATTTTTCCTTCCTGTCAGGTGCAGCTCATCCACTACAACCATGAGTTATACACAAACGTCACAGAAGCTGCAAAGAGTCCAAACGGATTGGTGGTAGTTTCTATATTTATAAAAGTAAGTCTCCTGCATTCTTCTATCCCCCTCTTCTTGCCATTTCCCAGCTCAGCCAGAATATCAGTCTACCTTCTGCATTAGAGCTAAAAATATTTAAAAGGGTGATATGGACTAGGGTCCATAGCTAAGAAAGCTGCAGGTCTCCTGACTTCCACATCTGCGAGATTCATGAAAAATGCAGTCCTTGGCTTCAAGGTTCAGGCAATGTGAGCTACTGCAGAGCGTGGCGGCCTAAGGGTCCTGGTAGCTTCTCTCCTTGGGAAGAAAAGGCCCTGGGGCAAGCTTAATACAGTGGAATCAGAAGGTTGCGATATTAGCAGGGGAGCAAATGGTCCTCTGGTGTCCCCTAGAACTGGCAACCCATCACCCATCGCTTTGCTGCCCCTGGGGAGCCAGGGAGGTATGAGATGTCCCGCCCTGCAGGCTCTGCACAAGACAAGACAGCTCCTCCCAGCTTCCCACAGGGGGCATCAGCCTCTGTCCTTCTCATGCTACCTCAGGAAGAAGACAATGTCACCCACTCTGACTTTGTGACCTGCTTAGGGAACCACAGCCTGGCCAGGGAAGGAATGCAAGTCTAGGTTTCTGCCTAACAGGCAGCAACAATAGCAGCACATCTCCAACCAAACCAGTTCTAATTTGTCCTCGAAATTACATTTTGGGAGCGGTGATGTAAGGGAGATGGAGATGATCAAAACGTATTACATGCACATGAAAATACTACCACACTGAAACATAGTTTGTAAAATTATTATGCACCAATAAAAAAGTAGGTAAAAAATTACATTTTGGCAAAGTAGGATGAAGCAGATATACCCAAGAAATTAATGGAAAAGAAAGAAAAAAGAGGAAAGAAAAACAAAAAGAATGAAAAAGAAAAAATAAAGCCAGAAAAACAAAAAAAAAAGAAGAGTTTCCTTTCTGATGGACCCTTATTTGGGTCAGGGTAGGCTGGAGCCATGTCAGGGGCATTTGTAACATGTTGGCCATCTAGCAAAGAGAGGAAGGGGAATTTGGCCGGGGAAGCACATTTTTAGGCTTTCCTGCCTGCTTGGTACCAGACATGATAGCTCTAAGGAGTTGCTCCAGCTTTGTATCTTTTGATACCATCACAAATGCCAGAAGAATAAACAGCAGATTCCTGGGTGTCAGGCCCTGTGATATGTTTTACATCTATTTGATCATTTAACACTGGAAAGGAACCGTGGGTTAGGCATCTGCACTCATATCTTACAGATGAAGAAAACAATCAGAGAATCCTTGGTGTTCACCCAAGTTCAGGTGGCTCCCCGCAGTCCGGCCAGGGACAGAATGCAAGTCTTGCATTTAAGACTCATGACCTTATCCTCACCGCATGCCCCCACCACAGGGACAAGGGCAGGCAACTGAGAGCAGGAAGAGACAGAACATTTGAACACCCCTCCCAAGCCAAAGCTGTCCACAAGCACAGGGCAAATTTCTGTATCATTATTCCAGCCCCAGCGATGATGATACCAGTTGGTGTATTCAGCCTAGACCACACTCAAGGTCTACAGCCTGAAGATACAAGGATGCCAGTCTTTCCCGGAGTAACTCCCACAGGCCACCCTGCCTGAGCTAATCATTCCTGTCCTTTGGAGGGATCTCAGTCTCAGCCCCAGACTTTGCCTCACCTTGCTCAAGGCCTCTGAGTCTGTGAATGTGGTCCCAGATGCACAAACATTACAGTGGGCAAAGTGCCTGACGGGGCCCTGGACAGCCAGCCTCCCCGGGGACAGACTACTGGTGTGGTCCCCAGGCTCTCGCGGACTCCCTTGCTGCACTGAGAACATGACCGACAGGCAGGGCTTGCAGGTCCTGGTTGCTTCCCTGCAGATTGGTGGGAACCATTTGTGTCCCACAGCCTGAGGCCAACCAGTAGCTCCGGCATCATCTCAGGGCAGTTTGACCATGGGGGACGCTCCCGTTCATTCTCTCCCTGAGCAAACCTAGAACTCCCTGGCTCCACCTGAAAATAAGCCACAGCATTTCTGTGCATCACACAATCACAGCCCAGAGAAGCAGCTCCACCATGAGATCTCTGAGCAGTGACCTCATGGCAAAATCCCAACCGAGCAGGGCGTCCAGGCCGGCCCCCTGCCTGGCACTGGCACTCAGAGGTGAGGCCTCAGCCTTGTCTCTAGGATGTGCAGCCTCTTGGCGTCCATCCCCCTCCTCTTGCTCTCCCTGCCGCTCCCATCCAGCTCCCTGCAGGCTGCCCAGAAATGGGATGAGCAGCCCCGCACCTGAGTGTGTTAGCTCCACAGCCATCTTCCTGCCTGGAAGCTGAGCCACAGGGGGCTTTGGAGTTCTTAGTTAAAAGAAAAGACTTGTTTATCTGTAGGTTTTCTTTATGTCTGCCCTCCACTAATCCCCCATCCTTCCCCTGACCCTGGAGAACTGAGATTTGGCTGTAATTGCTGCCCAATCACACACCATTAACTTCCCACTTAAGCTCACTTATGCCGAGTACACATTTTATCCTCTCACCCACGCAGCCAACACACCAATGCTCACAAATCATCTGTGTGCATGTTGGGACTTCTTTGGTTCTTTTTAATCAGCTCAAAAGGGGCCAGTCTCAATGCCGGCGCTGCCTGCACATGCCAGGTGTTAGAAGCCTAAGGTCCCTGACAGCTGAGACACAGGGCGCACTCCTTACAGACGGAGACCATGCGTTTTTGGTCCTCCTTCTTCCACAGAGGGCATCAGTGCTCCCAACAGAGGCTCCAGCTCTCTTTTCAATGAATGTGTGGATGTGGAGTTCAAGTTGGTACTCAAGTTGGCTTAAGAAGTTGCCTGCATCTTGGGATGGATGTTACCTCCACCAAGAACTGTCGCTCACCGAGATCCCCGTGGTGCATGTCTCACCACAACACACGCAGGAAGCTGCAAAAGGAGAGACAGATGGAAGGAAAATAAACAGTCTGTGCTTCCTCCAAACTGAAATTACCTGTTGCTTATCTAATAATAATAATCATCTGCTGCAATTTTTCCCACCTTAAGAATAAATCAGACTTAAAATGTTGATGTGTCACAACATCCGATTAGCAGCTGAGGTGTAAATTGCAGAGCACGGCAGAGCTGAGCAACGTAGGAGAGAAATGAGTAGGATCAACAGTGGTTCTCAGAAAAGGCTGGGTACAGAAGGCATTGTTGAGAAAACCTCGCACACAGTTACATGCAGCCAGACCACAGCCTCACCAGTGGTGGTTCCCCAGCTCCTAGCCCCTGAAGCTTAGATTCTGCCCCTAAAGGAGGAGATGAAAAGGTATAAACATAAAATGGGAATTCATCTCTAAACACGTATAATAGGCACCTGATAAATATTTGTTGAATGGATAGATGGATGGATGAATGGATGGATGATGGTTGGACGGGTGGTTGGACAGATGGATGAATGGATAGATGATGGTTGGATGAATGGTTGGTTGGATGGATGGATGGATGGATGATGGTTGGATGGGTGGTTGGATAGATGGATGAATGGATAGATAATGGTTGGATGAATGGTTGGATGGATGGATGGATGGATGGATGGTTGGATGGATGGTTAGATAGATGGATGGATGGATGGATGGATGGATGATGGATGGATGATGGATGGATGATGGTTGGATGAATGGTTGGATAGATGGATGGATGGATGGATGATGGTTGGATGGGTGGTTGGACAGATGGATGAATGGATGAATGGATGAATGGATGGATGGATGGATGACTGATAGGGCTGTGATATATTTAATTCATGCAATAATTAACAATGATACAAGAAAGTTCTACATTATTTTATAGTGTGTATAGTGTGGTTTTCTCCATCTCATGATATTGCTATCCTAGATACTCTCCCACTCTCAGATAAATATCCCTGTCTTAATATGTCACTCCATACCACCTACTCAAAACACTTTGACGGTTCTCCATCCCTGCAGAACAAACCTGAGATGCCCGACATGACTGCAAAACCTGCTCTGAGTCAACCACCTCCTGCCTTCTGGCCTCAGCTCCTATCCTTCCCCAACCCTTTCCCATCCCAGCAGCTCCACCTACGCAGAAACGCTGGCGTGAGCATACCTGGCTGTCGCTTCCCCGCGTCCACTCCAGGCTTCTCCTTGCCTTTCTTCCTTTTCCACACTCTACCACCAAAACACTTTGCTCGCTTCCACTGACCCTATAAGATAGAGCTCACAGACTCCCCCTAGAGAGTGGGCAGCCTTCCCCTAATACCGTCACACCCACAACTCTATCAGAGCGCTCTTCACAATGCATGCAAACCACAAGATCACACATTCTTCCTTCTCTGGACTGGGGGTTCCTTCAGAAGAGGTGAAGCCTTTGCTCTCTGAACTTCCAGGCAAAAAGGATTTGGCACATGGCAGGCACTTGGGAAAGAGGGAGGAACGGATGAAGGGCTGGAGGCGGTGTTCAGAGTGCCGCCCAGCCATTAATATTTTTGTTTCTCCTCTAGGTTTCTGATTCATCAAACCCATTTCTTAATCGAATGCTCAACAGAGATACGATCACAAGAATAACATATAAAAGTAAGTTTGGTTCCATTTCCTCCACAGCAATTACTCTCTAAAGGTTACTCCTGTCGGAAGGCAGGAAGCCAGAACAGATCATCTCTGCGGGCCCCTTTCAGCTTCATGATCCTTTAATTCTAGAAAGCCAGGGTTGGCTAAGAAGTAACTCATTTCAAACAGCAGTCCCCAGGGTGTCTTTGTCATCCACGCCTGTCTAAGGCAGAGGCAATTGTGATGATGTGGTCATCACTTTCCCGTGGATTGGCCGTGAACTGGAGACTCAGCTGTCCAGGTGGGGCTTTGCCAGTTCTGTGATGGAGAAAGTGCTCAGCATATGCTTTGGGTCCAGCCTGGGCCCAGCTCAGAGGATGTAGGGAGGCATTATGTTCATTCTCTGGGGCCCATGGATCTACAGGACTCTGTCCAGTTGTCCAGAGACAGGAAACCCAGCTGCTGGGGGCTTCCAGAGTGTTCCATTCCAGATTTCTTGGGCGGAAAAGAGAGGACAGTGCAAAGTTGAAGGAGGAAGAGAAAGGAAGGTGCTGCCACCCACCACAGCAATCCAAAAGCTGCAGCGTGTGGGAAGGCTGAGGCAGTGCACACCAAGAGATGAAAGAAATCCACACGGGGAATGCGACTTCTACCTAATCACAAGGGAGCTGCAAAGTGGGATTCAAGTCTTGGCCCTCTCACCCTGACTCTGTTTCCTCATCAGTAAAGTAAAAACTGGACTTCAGTTTTCTAAAGTGGTCTGGGCCTAGGGTTCTGCATTAAGCAACAGGTAAATAATGATTTTCACAGAAGGAAAAATCGGCATGAAAACCGTGTAACTCCCGCATTCCTGTGGTGGGTCTTTGGAGGAGCTATTACCTCGCTGCGTGTGCGGCTTGTACTTCCAATTGCAATGTGGAAAAGACAGAGAGGATGTTTATAGGTCTCGCCTTGGATGCTGGGAGGGAGAGGATGGGGACTCCTGTGCTCATTCATTTACTCATTCAACAAACATTTCCCGCAGGAATGTAATGGTAGCCCAGACACTCTCTCTGTCCACAAGCAGGCCAGACCCCAGCCCTCCACACAAGATGTTCACTGCCGGTCCCTCCCGTGTGAAGAAGCTGAGGGCGGCTGCTGGGCTAATGAATGGGTCTGTAGAACCGCTCTGCCTAGCTAGCAAGCACCTAGAAGGATGTATTAAATTGTCTGCACACTCACACACACACAGTGCCCTTGCTCGTCGGTATTCATGTGGGGTCCTCTCAAAGCACACTCTTAGATGGCTCAGCTAAGAGAGATATTTCTCTCTTGAGCGTAAATAGCACATTTATAACTGCCCATAAAAGATTATTATTCTTTTAACTTTTTTGATTAAAAAAGCATGAAAATTAAATAAAATGTTTTCAAATAATCTTGAATTTGCAGTTTAGAGACCGTGAAAAGCTATGAAATTGCACGTTAAGCCCCAACACACAATCTGACAGATTGCCACTTGTGCAGTCACGAAAGGGCCTTTTCTCCCTTCCCTCCCCAAGCACTGTTCTGATTAATAGCAAGTGATGCGGTTGCTGGCACAAGTGGGGGGTGGGGGCGGGGATGGAAGGGACAAAGGAGGGAGGGAGAAAAGGAAGGAAGGAAGGAAATGCAGGGGAGGGGAGGGGAGGGAGTACAAGGTTTGGAGAGCCCTGAAGGGGCTCTGAAGCATTCGGCAGGAAAAGCTCTACCTCCCTCAGCGCTGAGGCCCGAGTTGCGGTGGGCCTGACACAGCAGCAGTGACAAGGAGTGTCAGGAATGCGGCTCTGGAGCCAGGTCTCAGCATCACGCTAAGGCACTTATGCTGAAGGCAGGCAAGGCCTTCTCACTTCTGCAGACCTCCTAGAAACGCAGAGGGAAGCCATCAGGAGCACCCTCCCCTCCTTCTGTCCTCACTCCCTGTGCCTGCTGGGGCCATAGGAAGAGAAAGGCAAATTGAAATGAGATAAAGAGACCTGGACTGCATGGGCAGAGGTGGCCACCTCCAGCCTCGTAATAGCAGGTATTTTGTGCTCTTAAGCTCCAGCAGGGAGTAATAGGTGTTCCCCATAGGGACCTTTGTCGCACACCGGAAGGGGTCGCTTCACAGGGATAATGATGGCCTGATACGTGGATGGCCTGGACACCGCTACACCCAGGACACTGGTGGAAAAGGATTGATTTGCTCAGCAGGAAACCACAGCTCTGCTCTCTCTCCGAGGCCTCCAGCCTGTGGCAGGTTAGCCCAGCATCCCACAGGGGCATCTAGAATGGGAGTCATTCAGGAACATTCAGAGAGACATGAGCCTGGAAGTCCCTCCTGTGCCCCTGCAAGAGGCAGAGGTGACACTGGCCTCAGGCTGTGGATTCAGATCAACAGACTCACCACGCCACTACCGAGGGGCTCCTGTTAGGGCGTCCTGCATGCAGACTTCTAAGTAACTTGGAGATAAGTCAAACACCCACACCCACAAGCTGCCACTTCAACCGCCTTCCCAGGGCCACCTGACCTCACCCTCTTCCCTACTCCCTACGTGCCCAAGGACGGCAGCTGCACAGAATTATGCCCGGCACAGCTCCAATGAGCCCACCCATCTAAATGCAGTATCTCCACGAAGGTAATGTAGTAAGCATCAGGAGTATGGAGGTGCAACTAACAGAACTCTCTACACTTTAGGGTCTGCACCACATAGGCAGCACATTATCGAGTCCTTGTGATGTCCTCCACAATGGGTGCAGTTGCTATTCCCAGTTACAGATGAGCCCAAGGACACGCAGCTAGCAGTGGCTGTAGAAGTCAGCAACTTCTGCACAATGTGGGTGGGGTGAGCTGGCTCAGGTCCACATGGCTCTCATTCTTCCAGGACCAGAGGCATGTCTGGGTCAAACATCTCTCATGGTGCAGGGCAAAACCATGAGGTGTTACCTAAGGCTTCACCTTGAAACACACACACGCAGCTGCTCATCTGCCACCCGCCAACACCAGTCACATGGCCAAACCCATCATCAAAGTCCTCCCAGAAGTGGGGTTGGGTGGAGAGCAAGCATCCTGAACAGTCTGTTCTGTCAGAGAGCAAATGTTCCTGTGGATCCTCCTGGGTCCTGTTGGCTATGTTTCCTAGGATCTTGCTTCTTCCTTATGGAACAAGGAAAACTTAACTCAGAGCTCTTAAAACTAGTTGTAATCCTGGAACCTGGACATTATATGAAACTTGGCAGCCTCTTTTTCTCTTAATGGCAACCCTGGTTCAATGTGAAGAGTCGCCTCTTTGCCTTTTGCGTTTGCCTCCACTTGGAAGGGACACCAACTAACCACAAAACTAACAAAGTGGGCACTTTGCTCAGGTTCATCCTGCTGGAAATGCCAGCTGATGTTTCCCTTGGCATGGGACCGCTAGTGGAAAGCAGCATCAGCCAGAAGAATAGCAGTGTCATTGAGGGCCATACATAGCAACCAGAGAAAGAGCAAACACTGGTTCAGGAAAGGGTTGGTCCTCTTTAAGTCCTCCCCGTGGAGGCCATATTATAATGAGAAACCAACATAAGACTTCAAGAAGAGTGGCTGATCTGATGACACCGATTCCTTGGCCAGAAATTGGCTGCAGCTTGACCAGGGTAGATGGGGAGGATAAAGGCAGCCATCCAAATGATGAAGCAACTAACTGCACTGACCAAAGAAAAACTAAGAGACGTTTTGATAGATCAGATGTGTGATGGGCAAACAAGAGCAGTCAAAGATGACTGTCAAGTTTTTAGTGGAGCAACTTGAAGGAAGACATTTCTGTCCATGGGGACGGGGAAGACTAGATTCAGCATTTCTGTGGGTGGAAAGAGAATCTCAAATTTGGAACTCATGGCGACTGGGATGTCTATTAGGCATCCAAGAAGAGGTGTGGTGTAGGCAGTTGGATATGTGAACTCGGATTCCAGGAGAAAGAACTGGGGATGGAAGTGTGGAAGACACTGACATCCAGATGGCATTTAAACTTGGGTGAGATCGTGGAAGGAAGAATAAATAGAGGGGAGAGGCGGGACACGTCCTCACTTCTGAAAGAGCAGCTCCAATCTTCATGACTTAGAACTGAAAAGCAGTTCTAAAGATAGCTTTCAAATCCCACCTTGGAAGAGACTCCTGCATGGCCAACTCCTCCGTGGCTGAAGGGGTGGAGGAGGAAGGGCAAAGCATGGAGGGCTGAGGGGAATCACCACAAAATGGTGGATGGTGGGGACACGGCCTGTTTCTCAGGTTTCTAAGAATGGGTACAGAGTAAATGGGGAGGGAAAGGAGGAATCTTTTGTGTATGTTAAGCAAAGTCAGGAACTGTAAGAGGAGGAAAGAAGGGGAATCTTGCCAAGAAGAGAGGACAATTTTGGAAACCATGCTGGTGAAGGCCGAGGCAATGTGCTCTTAAAAGGAGAGATGGAATTGAGCAGACTTGGACTCCTATCATGGACCTACCATTTCCTTGGCTGTGTGACTTCACACAAGTTTCTTAACATTTCTGAGATACAGGCATCTAATGAGTAAGATAAGACTATTAATACTGATGTTGAGAAAGAGTTGGAATGTAGATTAAACAGTGTAGTGAGTTGACTGCCACTGATTGAGTAATGAATGATGTAAACTTAGTGCAAAATGTATACATACGTGGTGTTCCTAAATTGGTCTAAGGTACGTGCCGGTCAAACCCAGCTTCCTGAAGAGCAGGAGACAGGTAACTATGCTGTGGTAAAGGTGAACACAGCACAAGGTGTACAGAACACTTTGTTTCTTTTGAACAAAGCACAACTCCTGTATTTGGAGCTGTGCGATATATAGTAGTGACTTTGTGCACTTCTAACTTCTCTCCTTGGAAACTTACATTTCACACACTTGAGTAAAACTTTTAAAACACTCTTCCTAACCAGGACTGACAATGAAAAAGACCAACCTGAATTAATTTCAGGGTGAATTTAGAAAGCCTTCTAAAGAAAACCCATTTTATTAAAATTAAATTCCCCTTCCACAGAGTGAGGGTCAAGATTGAATTCATGACATTGAAAAATGGATTTTCTGAAAGGACTTTCTTGAGATGTTGGGTAATTTACTTGAACTATTTTAATTTTTTAATGTAGTGCCCCGGAATAATACCTATATCTCTGTTTTCCTGTGTTAATTAATTAGCAGGCACAGAACGTTAATTACATAAAAGGTAACATTCATATCATTTTTATATCTGCCTCATTTCATTGAAGCAGAGTTATTCTTAAAAAGGAGATTTCATGGTATTTTCAAGTGGCGAAACTAATCATTAATAGATTGCAAAGAGCCTTCTTACATGGGTAAGACAGAGCAGTTATGAGAACATTGCCTATTAATGAACATTTTCTTTAACATCCTCAGACAGTGTATTATTTCAGTAGCTTTGTTCTGCTTCAATTTCACATGCTTCTTTCACATCATAGACAGGGAACAATGGTGAGTTTAAAGCCCGTAGAATCCAAAAGATCACAAACTCCAAATTTAGAAGGTTTGGTTACTGTATTAGTATAGTATATCTATCTCATCCATGCACACCACTGAAGGTATTTGAAGGAGAGTTTAGACATGGTGTTTGGCCCTAAAAACATCATGTTTGGCACTTAAAACATCTTTTTCAGTCTTATCTGTCCGTAGCTTTGCTTTATCCCTGCCTGCCCCACAATCCCCTGCTAAAGGATGAATGTGCAGACAGGACCACCAGCTGGTAACTGCCTTCCGCTTCACAGTTCTTGGGGAAATGCTCTCCCCACCTCTCCTTGGGACACAGTGTTAAATGTGATGAAATATCACCGAGGAGTTCAAGCAGATTGCTCCGGGTGCCTTTTTCTATACTTAATTGAACTTGTACTTTCATTTCAAAGGAATAGCTTTGGAAATGTTTTCACAGAATGAGAAATGCAGCCCACTGCTTGCTTCCCCTGTTACAGTCTAAGTAGTTATTCATGTCAGCAAGGAGCAGAAAGGGAGCGGCGTACCTCCAAGAATCCAATTCTCAGAGGCCCCTGTTTGTTCACTTATTGTTTGCGTAAGACAACAAACAAAAAATATCATATTAGCTTATTCTTTAGTAATTGCCTTTTCTCATTGCAGTTGAATTTGCCTCAGATTACAAGAGGAAATGTCATTTCATATAATAAAATTGCCAAATGGTTCCATATTGATCAGAAACAGTATTGATTTCAGGGAGAGTACTGTGCGTTTTTCTCAGTGGCTCAGTTGACTTTGAATGGAACCTGCACAACCAGAAAGAGGGCGGGATGATAAATCATAAGTCTGATGCCCAGGACAAAGGCCAGCATGGACGCCCTAACCGAAAGGTGTCTGTGTTTGCTTGGGGCTTATTTTGCAAGGGGAACAATATAATACAGGACAGATACATTATATAATTACTTATAATAGTCACCCAAAGAACAACATACAAAAGAGCACAAGAAATCTGTCCGCACACTAAGACCAAGGAATCCAGCTGAGGACCTGGATCCTGCAACAGTGTCCTACATGAGCCCAGCTGAATACCTAGAGCTCATAACAATGCCTCCCATGAATCCAACTGGAGGCCGAGAGCCCATGACAATGTCTCATGCAGGCCTGTTTCATGGATCTGCTGGGAAGGCCCAAAGGTCAGTGGTGGAATCTACAAAGACTGTGCCAGCAGGATGAAGGACCTGTGCTAGCAGGCTGAGGGATCTGCACTGGAGCCAGCAAGTGATGCTCAGAAGAACCAGAGCTCCCCCAAAGGGTACCAAAGCCATCCTCAGCAACAGTGAGGTTCTGAGCTCCTTCCATGATCAGGATGGCCGAGTTCCCATCAGGGAAGCCAACACAGCAAGCTTTTCCAGGAGGCCAGCAGTGCACCATCTTCCCCTCCGGAACCAGGAAGTGATGCTCAAAGTGAGGACCAGAGCTCCCCCAAAGTGAACTGAAGCCATTCTCAGTGCCAGTGAGGTCCCGAGCTTCTTGGAGGATGAAAACAGCCAAGTTCATCAGGAAAGCCAGCTCCCCACAGCTTCTACCAGCTCCCAACAGCCTCTGTCAGCTCCCAACAGCTGCTTTCTTCTTCTCCAGGTCTGCCTCTTATGCTGCTGGCAACAGTCCTCAGGTGGGCCTCCCACACCCAGCACCACACTCACTCAGTTCAGCTGGGGGTTATAAGGTGACCACCAGTTATCAATCTACTACAGTGTCCCTACTGTGTAGCCCTGGTGATTTCATCACAGTGTGTTTTTCTTGAACAGCAACAACAAAGTCAACTTGGGAGTTGAAACAATGACTAAGAACTCAGTATAGATTCACCAAGGGCATATCATAAAACCAAAGACATAGCTACCAACTTCTGCAGTCACCTGAAAGAGTGAGTATATTAGGCCATATGCTGCAGAATATAAATATCCTACTGATCATCCAAGAGGTCTTCCTGTACTATAAAGATAAAACCAACACATAAAAAAGAAATTACAACATTGTCATACCCAAAATTCCATCCACCAAAGATAAATTTGGCTACACAAACTTGTTTCTATTAAGAGACGTTTTTGGATTTATGAAATTCTTTTACCTGAAGATGGTCTTAGCAATGATCCACAATTGCCTAGTGCCCCACATTAAGAGGTTATGTGACTTATCATGAAGAAATAGTAGGTCTCTGGCAAAGCCAAAATTAGACAATTAGAATTGAGACATGGATTGAGACCCCTGACTTGAAGATTTGGACTTTGCCCTCTATAGGCTATTTTCTCATAAAACAGATGAGGGGGAGTAGATAGATGAGAGATGAGAGATTAGATAGGTAGGTAGGTAGGTAGATAGATAGACAGATAGACAGATAGATAGCCTCTCTGTAAAAATATCCATGAAAATTTATCTGGACTTCTTTCATCACTTTCGATAAATATCCTTATAGCAAGTAAAGGCATGCATGATCTCTTACCTTCGTGCCCAATTTATGTATTTCTATTCACAAACATCCATGACCTCCTCTAGATTTTTCCTGTCTTCACTGATGAATACAGCCGTGGGCATTTGGAGAGGCAAATCCACTTTTCAGTGCTTTAATTCTCTGTCTTCTTTCCATCTACAACATCCAGATGTTAACCCCAACACACATAAAAGGACGACTTCTGCCCGCTGTTCCATGAACACAGCAGTTGCTGGGTAACAGTTAGTTTCTGGCCTGTTTGGCCATGGAAAACACCCCAGTGTGCTCAGATACGAGGGCTGAAAATTTCTGCTTTACCCCTATTCTTTTCTTGGGTTCCATTGCCTCTGTCCTATCGAATACACCAAGCAAGCTTCCACAGGGGAGAAAATAAGATGAAAAAGGAAGCCTGCAGTTCCCACATTCTAATATGTAACATGAAGAACATTGATGTAATGGTTGTCTTTGAAGTAGAGCAATGAGAAATGAGGACAGATGTTATCTGTTAAATGCATGCCAATTTCAGCAATGTAAATATCTGGGTGTGGAGATGTTTGGGGTAGAAATATGGTAATATCATAGGAGATGAAAATGGACCCAAAAGTCACACAGTGATGTCTCGGGATCTGACACAGAAGAGCGGGTTGTAAGTAGCATGGATTTAAGCACCACCAGCATTCATTCATTCATTCATTCATGAACTATTCATTCATCTTTCCGTCTGTGTTATTGAATACCCACTACGTGTGGACTTCCTACTGGGGCCTGGGGATTCAGAGATAAAGATACAAATCCTTCCCGGGTAGGCCCACAGCTTAGAGGGGACTGGCAAATGGATAAATAGTTATTAAAGAGCTCATTCTGTAAATACATGAAAGAGGAGGGCACCAACCCAGCTGGGCACACAGGGGGCCCTGGAGGGGACAACAGTGGTTACCCCAGGGGTGCTGATCGAGGACACTGCGGTTATGAAGGAGGTGACACCAATACCACCCAGCATTGCTGAGTACTTACCTGGGCTGGGCCTTGTACTAGGTTGTACTTATAAAGTGTGATCCCATTGTTCCTCAAACTATCTTGTGAGGCAAGTACTACAACCATCTCTATATTACAGATGTGAAACTGAGGCTCAGATAGTTACTTGCAGGCGCACGGTCATGCAGAGGATGAGCAGCAAACCAAACACAGGCCTGAGTCAAAGGCCCAGACCCCTCATGCTGGACCTCTCCCAGTTTTGCAGCATTTGAAAGAAGAGGGTAAAACGTCTTGTGTGGGTGTTCATGAGTTTTGAGTACAGCACAGTTGTGAATGGGGAACTAGGGGAAGTCAGAAGCTGCCTATGTGCTCTGATGACTGTGGTTCCAGGCAGTGGAAGTGGACAGAGAACAATCTCCCAGCAGGACCATAGCAGCGGGAGCCTGGAGTCTGAGCACTCTTGGGGATTTGGAAGCATGCTGCTACCCTCCTGTCTGGGGAAATCCACTCACATCATCTTTGCTTCTTGCTCCTTGCTTCTACCTGTCCCCAGCCCTTTCTGCAACCCAGCGGCTGATTCCAGCTTCAGCAAAACACAGACGTTCCATTTTTTGCACTCCAGTCATGCCTGGAAAGCCCCTCTTTCTACTGTCTCTGCCCTTCCCTCCTCCCTCCACCCTGCATAAAATAAAATACAGTAATAGCAGCACGCTAGAGTACCCAATATGCTCCTTGTGCAAGCTTGGTTAAACAAATCGCATTGACCTTTAATAAAAATGTGCCAAATGCTTCCTTCTCTCATTCAATATGTTAATCTTCAGGCCAAACCATCATCAGAGCAAGCCTCATTAAGTGCAAATCTGATCACGCTATCCCCGCTTCCAACACTTCAGTGGCTCCAAATTACCTCCAAGACCAAATCCCAACTTCTAGCAGGGCTCAGAGGGGCCTCCCTGTGTGGCTTGTGCTGACCTGGCCAGGCTCATTTCCCACAGTGTCCCTCCCTCTGCATCTTGCCACGCTCTAGCCGTGCCCAAGTAGAGAGCACTCTCAACTTCCTTAGCCTTTTCTCTAGCATGATTCTGTCTGCAGTGCCCAGGCACCCAGCCCTGCCAGCCACGCAGTGATTACCTCCTGCTGCTCGAATGCAGCTCAGGCCAGCAGCTCTAGTCACCCTTTGTTGAGCTCCCCCTCCTCCTGTGAGGCCAGTGCAGATGTGTATCATACTCCTAGTGACTCCTAATGCTTTGCTTTATAATGCCCAGCTCACCTTCACTGAGCTGGATTTGGAGACCAACCCAACCAACCCTAAGGGGACGGACTTTCTGTTTGAATAAAAACGAACGCTTTTCATCAAAACACTAAGGATCCAGGAGAAGCCTGGTCTTATTCCAATCACTACTTCCCTCTTGGGCTCTCTTTCTCATGGGCTTTGCCTGGACAGAGTCCTGTTCCGTTACCCCATCAGGGGAGCAGGAGGTCAGGAGGGCCAGTTGGCGATGGAGCCAAGCTGGCCAATGGGAGATCTATTTGTGTCATTTTATACTGGCTTAACTGATTTGTTCATAATTTAAGCAACAGGCAAACGAGCACTGACATTCAGGTTCCCTTGGCAAAGATGGCTCTTCCAGAGCAGGTTGAATGAGCCATTTCAGGAGGGAGAGAGGAAGGGAGGGGTTCTCTGCCTAAGAAAATAGATTAAAAGCAGTAATTGCCAGAATCCACAGGTAAGTGCACTTTTGCACTCACACTATTGTCTACAGATATTTGTTTTGCCATTTGTTATCTAGTGTTCATCTAGGATGAGGCAGGACCCATCTGTCTCGTTCATTATTCTATCCCCAGAGCCTGACCCTGCATCCAGCACAAAGAGGCACTTCATGACTATTTGTTGAATGATGGAGTGAATGACCTTACTTTGGAGATCAGAACTGGGTTCCAGGTTCCACTGTGCAGCACCAGCTTGCTCTGTGGCCTTGGGCTGGTTACAGTGCCTCTCCAATCATTGTTTTCTTATCAGTGAGATTGTTAGTATCTGCCTGACCCATTTCATGGGTCCATACAAGGTTCTGGCTGTAAGTGAAAGTCCTTCTTTACTATTATGTGTGTGCAATATTGAACTTGAGAGTTTATATCAATACTGAAGAGTTGTCCTTTCCCAGTGGGAGTTGCATGCATGGATGAGAAAACCCATGTGAACCTAGAACCAGTCTGCAGCTAGGATCGGGGTCTCTGCATGGATTCTCCAGGTCTGGGAGGCTGGCTGCAGTAGTGCGAGCTCATGGCTCTGAGACAGAGACCTGGAATCACTGGAGCCCAGAGGACAGTTAAAGCCACGGACATAGTTGGATTGGACTGCTCTAGGACAAGAACATGGACTGCGAGAGAGGAGAGGCTTGGCCTGGTCCTCAGTGAAGGTGACACGGGAGGAAGAGGCAGAAGATAAGCACCAAGGACAGAATCTGAGAAGGAAAAGCCAGAAAACCAAGGGACCAACTGTGATGGAAGCCAGGAAAAGAGAAGATCAGTGTGCATAAAAGAAGGGAAGATGGATCACAGGGAGAGAGGAAGGGTGAGAGGTTCGCTGTAATTCATTGAGACTTTAAAACCTCAGTATGCCATATGTTACGGTTTTCTAAAAACTCGGCCAATGTGTTGAATTTTTAAAAAGATAGCAGAATGTTTCAGATGGTTTTAACTGTATCTTTTTCATACAGCCTGACATGTGCTTTCATGATTTTTATAATTGGAAAGCTACATTTCCTATCAAGATATATGAGTATGAACACCTCAAATAGGTGTAAAAGAAAAGGCTGTGTGTAATGGCCACAGGGAAAAGATACACAAAAGGTGAAATCAGTTGTTGAATTTAATCATCGAATCTTGTGGTAGGATTTGACCTGATTATTTTTCTTCATAAAGGTATTTATATGTTCTTTTTGTTAAACAATGTGGATTTTAAAAAAATAATGAGAACCAAGTGATCTTCCTCTGTGTTATGTTCTACCTGTGACCGTCATGCCTAGGGGTCTACATCTCAGGACCTGGCTCCTCCCACCTTCCTTGGAGTGCACTACCCTACTCACAACTCACCAGCACCCATCACCCCATCCCACAGAACGGGTGCATTTCTCTGCATCTGTCTTCCACTTTGGCCATGTGATGCCTTTGGCTACCAGTATGGTGAGGACAAGGACAACAGGGACAGACCCTCCATCAACCTGGAGTGGACATGTTTGTGACCAATACTTAAAACTTTGTTGTTTAAAATGACTGAGATGGAAGCAGGAGGTAGGGGGGCTGTTTGTCACTGCAGCTTGTCCTAACAGGTACAGTCTTCTGGAACCCAAAGAGAAGAAGAATACATCGGCAAAACCAGCACTTTCCAAGAAGTCTAATTCCTAAGTTTTTCTCACTTTCTTTTCTAGATGATGCTTATTTACTACAGGGACTTAATATAGAGGAACTATATCCAGAGACCTCTAGTTTCATTACCTACGATGGGTCGATGACGATCCCGCCCTGCTATGAGACGGCAAGTTGGATAATAATGAACAAACCCGTCTATATAACCAGGATGCAGGTGAGCCTGTCTTTAGTCAGTGAGCTAACAGGGAAGATGATATGAGGGCTGGTGGGATTGATCCAGGGTCTGTTATGTTAGGCCATTAGAACTGCTGAAGCCAAGAGCCACAGCAGAAACATCACCTCACACTTCTGGAGGCTGAAGTCCAGTACCAGGTGTCAGAAGCGTTGAGTTCTCCTGGGGGATGAAGAGGGATCTGCTCCATGCCTCGTCCCAGCTCCTAATGGTTGGTGGCGACTTTCAGACCTCCTCAGCATGAGAGACGCCACTCCCAATGTCTGCCTCCACCTTTCAACAGACTCCTCCCCATGTCTGAGTCTCTGACTCCTTTTCATACAGACACCGGTCATGTTGAGTTAGCAGAGCCCACCTCACTTCACCTTAGTTTAGTAATTACACCTGCAGTCCCCCCACTTCCAAGGTTACATTCTAAGGACTGAGGATCACCAGTGCTTTCAACGTATGAGTTTGGGGGTGTGGTGGGGGTGCTCATGCAATTCGGCTCAGAACACCTCCGTGCAAAGAGCTGGCATCTGACATGGCTCAGCATGGACTGACAGTGGCATCCACCAGCTGTCTGAGGAAGAAAAGACGGCCAGGCTAGTGTGCAGAGTGTGCTCTGCGGCTGTGGCGCTCAAAAAGCAAAGGTGCAAAATGAATGACGTGGTCAAACGTGCTTGAAAAAGCTGGGTTTGCAAAAGTTGCATTGATTTTATTATGAAGGGGCTTCTCGGCCCTTTTTTTTAAGTTTTTAAATTTTTTTGTCTTTTTGAGACAGGGTTTCATTATGCACTTTAGGCTGGCCTTGAACTCAGAGTGATCCTCCTGCCTCAGCCTCCTGAGTGCTAAGATGAAAGACATGCACCACTGTACCAGGCTTCTCAGGCTTTTTAAAAATGACACTACCCATTTCCATCTCTAAAAGGACAGCATCCTGACATGCAACATTTTACAAACATATCTGAATGTGAGATTCTTGCAGGTCATCTCACAAATGACCCATTTCTCAAAACCGGACAGGATCCAGACCTGGATGGCTGGTGACCAATTGCCAGCTCTGCTAAGTGGCTCAGGGTGCCCATTGGGCTGTCATCCTGCTCTGTGAAATGGATACAGACCCTCTTTACTAGGGGACAGAGGTAAATTACAGAGGACTCTTCCTGCTCTGATATCCTGTGACTGTGAGAGTCTATGAAAACTCAAAGGGAAGATGGGCAGAGGAACCAGATCCCCATCTCTAAGGGATATTGTCTTGGCGACTTTTCTCTCATTGCTGAGACAAAATATCTGACACCCAAAGTTGAAGGGGGAAAGGTTTATTTAGCTCTCAGTTTGTAGAGGTTTCAGCCCATAATCTGCTGGCTCCAAGGCAGCATAACACATGACAGAGGGGCAAAATGTCGTGGCCACAGAAGACAGCAAAAGCAACAAGAGAGAGAGAGACAAACCTCTTTCTGTCCCTTACATTATACCCAGTCTACTGGAATTAGGGTGCTGTGAATCCAATCAGTGGATTGATCCAGCAATCACCACCTTTAATCCTAGCACCCTTAATCCCAACATTGCACTACGAATTAATCACACACTGTAGATTCAGCCACCACTGAAAAAACCCTATACTGTACGAGGTTTTGGGGGGACATCTAGACACAAACCATAATAGACACACACTCACCACCTGACAATTTGGACAGTCTGACATTTCTAATCGAGTCTGTATTAATTAGGGCTCATTGCAGGACAAGCAACAGTAACCCCTTACAGATAGCACAAGTATAGACAAAGGATTTATTCAAGAGATATTGGAGTATCTCATGGAATTTAAGATCAGAAACCGAAGTCAAACTCACTGGAATCAGAAAGCCAGAGCCGTTCTGCTTTGTTGTCTTCCTATTCCCCCCATGATGGTGCTGGGAACTGAACCCAGAGCCTTTGTATCTAGCTAGATCTCCAGCCTTTTTCAATTTTTACTTTGAGACAGGGTCTTGCTAAGTCCCTGAATCACCTAAACTGAGCTCCAATTTGTAATCCTCCTGCCTCAGCCTCCCAGAATGCTGGGATTACAGGCATACACCACTGTACCCAACTTTCTTTCTCTTCTTTCTGCATGTTTCCTTCTTTCTCTTCTACTTCTTCTTCTTCTTCTTCTCATGTTTTCTTCATTCTCTTCTACCTTCTTCTGCTAGTGACTGTTTCACTCACAGTCCTGGTGTGAAACAAGACCTGGTACTCACAAAAAGAAACTGGATCGATCCAGATATGTTTAGCTGCACCCACTCCTGAGGTCTGAGTAAATACCCAGCCAAGAGTCAGGGAAGTAGTGAACCACAGGCATCATGGCCAGGAGGACTACCACAGAGCAACCTGCTGGATTTCTTCCTTGGACAAATGGCGCATTGGAGGGTGACAGTAAATGGCTTCTTCAGAGAGGCATATGAACTAACGAGCTAGAAGCCTGTTCCCTCCAGACTTGGAAGCATTTGTGGCCTTCAGCCCCTCTGAACCCAGGAAAGGGGCCTGTGAGGGGCTCGTGGCCTTTCACAGACAGCCAGCACCATCCGGCCTGGCCAGGGTCTCCTCGGCCTTACTTCTTCCCTGGTGCATGGAAGAGGACAGCTGGATCTCACAACCCTTCCTCTCTCCGCAGATGCATTCCTTACGCCTCCTCAGCCAGAACCAGCCATCTCAGATCTTCCTGAGCATGAGTGACAACTTCAGGCCCGTGCAGCCACTCAACAACCGCTGCATCCGCACCAACATCAACTTCAGCCTCCAGGGGAAGGACTGTCCGAACAACCGAGCCCAGAAGCTCCAGTACAGAGGTGGGTGCCGAGGCTCAGGGTGCAGGGGACAGGTCCAGGGCCCCAGCTTTCTGCTCAGACCTGCTCCGAAAGGCCTGTGCCTGTGTCCATGAGAGGAATCGTGTCTGCGAATGATGATGAGGCCACTATCATGGTCCCGTTTGCATGGTCCTTTCTGTTGGTGAAGCCTACCGGTCATACCTAAGCAAGGTCGTAAACACTCAAAGGCTTGATATATGTGATACATATTGAAGATTTGATGCCACATACACAAAACCTTTATACCCCTCTGGTTTGGGCAAGACAGCCCTTTATATTGTCATTTTTACAAAGTGCCCAGAGAGGGTGCTGAGGGTATCTGTTAGAACAGGATGGCCAGAAGCATTAGAGCATGGGGTTATGCATCCTCTCGAAGCTGAGCAAATGCCCTGGATGCCAGGCCGTCAGAGGCAATGAGGTGATATGGTGTGTAAATGCATCCTTGTCCCGAGAAGAGCTTGTTACCTCTGCCTCAGGGGACCCCTGCCTCCTGTAACCCTCTGGTCCACACCCATCCCTCTCTCCTCCCTTCTGCACACGAGATACCTATTGTTCACTGTGCAGAGTCTCAGTGTGGACAAGGAGACAGAGGCAGCACAGTGTCTTGGAGATACCCCAGACGGGAAGGCAGGACCCTGGAGTTCCGGACCTGTTTCTAACAAGTTGTGCAAACCCAACCTGGTCACTTACTCCTGTGGGCCTGGCATCTTCCTGGCCAGCCCTGTCCCCATCTAGGTCAGAACACACTGTGAGGGGAAAATAAGAGCATGGAGGAGGAAGCCCTCTGAAGCAATCTCATTCTCCCCACATGCAGGAGCTGTGGCTCTTACCAGGCAGCTTTCAGAAGCAGATACCACTGCTGCCTGCATCCCTCACCTCGTTCCTCCTCCTTTCTCCACATTTCCTCACTCACAGAGCTCCTAAGCTACAGACTACCTGCTCCCTTACAGCCACAACTACTAAGAAAATAAGCACCTATTATCACTATGCACTTCTAATGGGCCAGGCACACAGGTGGGTGGTGGGGATACAAAGATGATGAAGACGGATATGGCTCTAACTGTATAGAGCTCATGGTCCAGAGCAGGAGCCAGAACACTTTGTCTGGGAATGGGATAGCAGGCAAATATCTTGGGCTTTGTGACTGATACAGTTTCTGTCACACTCTAATGATTCACGGGGAAATCAGCCATAGACAATATGTGCATCAATAGATCCGTAGTGCTCCAATAAAACTTTATTTACAAAAACAACAGGTAATGTGTTAGATTTGGGCTGTGGGCTGAGGTTTGCTCAGTCTGTCCTAAACCAGCCATCAGCTAGAACTTTCTGTGATGACAGAAACTATCTATATCTACATGGTTCGACAGAGCAGCTCCTAGCCCTTGTGTGGCTATTAAATGTTTGGAGTAAGGCTGTTTTGATGCCACAACTAATTTCATTTAGTTCATTTACCTTTATGGTAGCCATATGTGGCTAGTAACTACCATATTGGATAGCACAGTCTAGATAGTTGAGGAAAGAAGCAGTTGGAAAACAAATAAGTAAGCAGGTATTTACAAAACAACCCCTTCTGCTTTGCAGTAAGCCCCCCAAACTGTGTGTAAATTAATTCAATTGTGCCTTGTTTTGTGTTGTGTGTATGTGGTTTTGTTTCTTCTCTTTCCAGTAAATGAATGGCTCCTCAAGTAGGGAAGTAAGCCAAGAAGAATCCCATCTCAGTGAAATGCTACAACTGTGAATTGACGTAACCTAGAATGTCCTCCGTCCTTCTCTCTCCTTCCTTCCCCCAAGCCTCATTCACTCTTTGGATTGGCCCATTCCTCATGAAAAATGTGTGCAAAACCATGGAACCCATTTGTTGTACACAACTCCCAAACACACACACACACGTGTGTGTGAACATACCTACACACACACACACGCACACTCATTCAACCTCCATGATGGAAAGTCAAGTTTCAGAAACAAAAGGCTCATTCATAAGAAGTCTTAGAAGAAAATAACCAGTTAACCTGATTACAATTTTGATACCGTTTTCCTGAACTAAGAAATCTACCCAGTGAAACTTTTCATTCTTTGTACATACAAAATTCTTCCAAGTGAGAGAGAAGAGAAAGCACAGTTCTGAAAGCATCAAGTGGACTTTCCACCAGGTCATCCCCAGCAGTGTCCTAGGATCCTTCGAGGATGCTGGCAACAGATGAACTAGGACAAAGCTGACCAAGGACACTTATTTCTAGATTATGATTCCTCTGTTTACTCAACAACTTAAAAAAGAAAACACAAAGGACAGACATTGAAGAGCTACACATTGTATATATATATCACCGCAGACTATAAAGAAATGGGATTATTTCCCTCTTTGTCATATATCTGTAGTAGGATTTGCCAAGGTCAGAATTGATCCATTTGCTGTTTGTTGTTTTCCAAAGGTCATATGTTGTGTTTGGTTATCGTTAACAGCTCAATAAATGTATTTAACGAGTTGATTTCATTTTTCCGGCTTCGGTCTGTTCTCCTTCCTCCCAGGCGAAGCCCTGGCTCCATGCAACTCCATCCTTTGAGTTCACTTGTCCCTCCGCCTCCATGTTTTGTTCATCGCAGCCAGTTTTACTAAGTTTGTGGCAATCAGGAATGCATTTGCTAAGCAAGTATAACTTTAATTCCACTCCATGGCTCGATCATTCATACAAGGTGAGCTTCAGCCTGACATAGCAGGCGACAGATTTCTTGCGTTTCAAAACTGCCATCCCCCCTGTGATGCTCCCGTGAAGGAATGCACTTTGCCTTGTAAATTCCTGGGAAAGGGTGTCTTTTCTCTCCAGGTGCAGCCAGATCTCACAAAGTACAAACGAATGCCTTTCTTTTCTTGTTTATAATGGTCACTCACTGTGTTTGGTTACTGTCAAAAAAAATCAATAAATGTGTTTAACAAGTTACCCAGGACCCGTGTCTGAGTTTATTGAGGAGGAGGATGTTCCCTGCTGAAGTCTCTGAGTCCTGCTGAGTCCCCCAGTGAGCATATCCAGCTGACAGCGGGGCAGCCAGAGCCACCAGAACATCATCTGGCCATTCCCAGGACAGAGTAATTAACACCCTATGGAGAAGACAGCCCAGCTTAGCTGCTGGAAGGGGATACTCAGATGTGCGTTTGGTGGCCATGTGAAAAATAATTTTCCTCTCTCTTGTCCTGAGCTTCAGGAAGAAACAAAGCTAGGCACGGAGAATCTGTGCCATGGAAACAGTCACACACACTACTAGCTTCGCCTAGTAGTGACAAAACACATTAACAATGAAAAATTCAAATAGCCAGTGACTTTATAATGGAATAATGCTAACTGGGTTTTCTTATCCACATTTGGCATGCGTGTTAGTGATAAGACAGCTTTAGCCATAATGGTATCTAGACCTTTTTCTATGCAGCTGTATTTGAGCCTGGAGGTGTAGCTCAGTGGTAGAGCACTTGCTTAACTTGCGCAAAGCCTAGGCTCAATCCCCAAGCATAAAGGGAAAAAGAAAAAAAAAAAAATTGCAGACCTAAGCAATTCCATTTTTCCAGAAAACCAAATACTTACAAAAGTTTAGGGTGAGCAGGCAACAGTCTTCTTTTGATCTGGGTCTGCTTCCTCTTTGAGTCTGAATCTTTCCTGGTCTGCAAGGGCTGGCAGGGGCACAGTATATATAATGCTTGAAGAATATGAATAATAAATCAACCTCACTCTACCACTTGCCTACTGTGTGACCCTAGGCGAGTTGCTTTATTTCTCTGACCTGCACATTGAAAGTGCTAATAAGCGCATCCGTGGGTGAGGAGGCTTAAAAGCGTTACTTAAAGCAATTAGCACAAGTCCTGCATCACCTGCTCTCTAAAAGGTACCAAAAGAACCTTTGTGTGAGCAGGTTATCTGACTCCCGCCACGGCGCCCTCTCTGGGCATGTGCCTGCATCCATCACCATGGGAGCACCAGATAAATATCACACAAGAGCAGCTGATACTCAGCCAACGGGACAAATGTCTGTTGAGCAAGGGTCACAGGTGGGGAAGGACGGCAGGGCCTGGGATCCTGGGTCCCATTGTGCCCCCAGTGTCCTCTGTGACTCCCTTCCCTGGGATACACCCTTGTCTGTGAGCAGTTGGGACACGAGCATCCCCCACCTTTCCATTCCTCATCGCTCCCGACCATGTGTCTCTCAGTTCTTCATCCTAGGAGAACAAAGGGAGCAGTCTCCTGGGCATGGGCAGGAGTCCACCCTGGCCAAGCTGAACTCACAAGGGAGGGAACCAGTCCCTGCCTCCCACCTTCCCAGCCGCTCCTAAGTGTTCCTTCTCTACAGCCCAGAGATTGCCGAGCCCTAACAGTGGAAATACAGGCACTTTGCCCTCAAAGCACTTGGGAGTAGTAAAGATTAGCTAGACTAGTATCATGCTACCTCTCCCCTCAAATACTTAAAAAGCATCAAAATCCCTTGGGATTTAGCCAGGTGAGGCCATGAAGAAATAAATACCCATGGGTACATTTCTGGGTCTGAGGACTCGGGAAGGAGTGGGTAGCAATGCCATCACATGTGCAGCAATCAGATCCTAGGGGACAGGAGGGCCCCTTCCCTTCTGGAGAAGATATCTGCAGCCCCCTCCTCTAGGACATGGGGGAGGGAAGTCCACATGCACACAAGAGAATTCTTGGCAAATTAAATGAGAAAAGACAGTGTAGAAGCCCACACCACCCCCATTGGGAGACACGTTCTGCAGTTTCCAAGGCCATCCCATCTCCTTGGATAGTTTGGTTTCCATGGTGACATCAGGACAACCACAGCTCACTGCACGAACGTATGTGGAACGTAGCACAGGACAGCGCGAGGACAGCGTGGAACCTGTGCAGGAGAGCAGTCCTCTGCCACAGCCCTCGCCACTCACAGCAGGCTGAAGGGCACGAACCACGTGGACACCCATGCCAGCACCCAGGGTGCACTCTTCCCACTGGGCCCCGGGAGCATGTAAAGTAAGGAGGGTAACCTAGGGCTGCTGTCCCAGAAAACCTAGGAGTGGGACCTGCAGGAACAAAAACTCACCGCAATGCAGTCAGCAGCTAGCAGATGCAACATAAGAAAGCTCTGTCAAAACCCCAGCCAAGGAAACATCCCAGTAACACACACACACACACACACACACGCACACACACACACTGGTTTGAATATCTCCTGTAGCTCAGGCCCTGTGTAAGCAGCTAGCGGTCTCATCTCATTGCACCCACTCAGTGACCCAAGACATAACCGTGACTGCAGTCCTTGAGTTATAAACGCCGAAACAGGCTTCTCAAAGACCATTGACAGGTTCAGGGTCACACCGCTCCCCGTGGTAAAGTGAGACCCAACTCTTCAAAGCCATCGCCCCAACTATCAGCACCACACAGGGACTGGTTCAAAGGCAAGTTTTCAGGCTCCACTGCAGACCTATGGGCACTCGGAGGCTGAGCCCAGCCGTCTGAGGTTTAACGAGACCCCCAAGTGACAGTGAGGTTCACTCAAGTGTGAGAACCACGATAAATCAAGCATTCATTCCTGTAGTGTCCTACTCTACAGGTTCCCAAATGTGGCTACACATTAGAACCTCCTCAGTATAACATCTACCAAGTTCACCACTGTTATAGCAAATGGCAGGATTCCCTTATTTTTTTAAGGCTGAATAATACTCTACTGCATATATATGTCACATTTTCTGTCCGTACATGTCATTCATCTGTCAAGGGATATTAGGTTTCTTTTTCTTTCTTTTATTTTTCTTTTTTTGTCTTTTTGAGACAGGGTTTCACTAAGCAGTTCAGGCTGGCCTTGAGCTCACTTTGTAACCCAGGCTGACCTTGAACTCTCAGCGATCCTCCTGCCTCAGCCTCCTGAGTGCTGGGATTACAGGGGTGCACCACCACGCCCGGCTGACATGTAGATTTCTTCCATGATTTTGCTCTTATAAATAAAGTTGCAATGAACCTGGGAGCATAGATGTCTTTTTACAATCCTGACTTTGATTCTTTGGGTTATGTATGCAGAAGTGGGATATTTGGATCATAATCGATTCCATTTTTAATATTTTGTGGAACCTCCTTACCATTTTCCATAGCAACTGTACCAATTCACATTCTCACCGACAACCTTGCCAACATTTGCTCTTTTGTTTTCTTGATAATAGGTGTCCTCACAGGTATAAGGCGATAGCTCTTAGTTTAGATTTCCACTTTCCCTGATAAGTAGTGAGGTTGAGCACATTTGCATAGGCCCATTGGCCATTTCCATGCTATCTTTTGAGAAATAACTACTCAGGTCTTTTACCCATGTTTTAATCAGATTATTTGGGTTTTATTTTTGTTTTTGTTTTTGTTTTTGCAATTGATTTGCAAAGTGCTAAATGAAATAGTCCAGACGCAGAAGAACAATGCTCCCATCCATGCTAGGAATCTGAAATATTCAAACTCATAGAAGCAGAGGATGGGATGGAGGTTTGGGGACTGGTGGGTGAAGTAGTCGGGGAGGTACTGGAGGAAAGGTACTTAGTCTTTGTTGTGCAAGAAGACTAAGCCCCAGAGAGTCACTGTGCAGCCTAGTGCCTGTGGTTCACCATGCTATACTAATATTGCAAAAGTAAATAACCTAAAGTAAGAGCAGAGACCTCAGGTTCAATGTTCTTCTCACAAAAAGAGGGAGGGGGGAATCTTTCAGAGGTGATGATTAAATTTCTAATTCATTAAGATGTATACATCAATAGACACAGCCCCTCTGCACAAAAATCATACCTCAGTGAAATATATAATAATATTTTTAAATAACTTTTTGGGAAGCTTTTTAAAAATCCCAAAGCCCAAATAGTACTTCATACCACCTAAATCAGGATACTGGGGGCAGCAGATAGGGTTCAGTGTTTTTGAAATATCTGCAGATAATTCCAACATGTAGCAAAGTTTGGAGACCCCATCATTGTCTAAAAGATCTTCTCAGAGAATGGCTCGCCCCTGAGGAGTATCCGGAGGCCAGTGTTACCTCAGAACGGGTCCCTTTCAGAATCACACCCTCACCCCTATGCAGACTGTCATGGATGGTTTCCAAATGTCCCCCAGCCCCTCTCCCTTCTCAAAACTTCAATTAACAGTCACACAGTTTGAGCAACAAATCTCTCTCTCTCTGTCTGTCTCTGTCTTCCTTTGTCTCTCTCTCTGTCTCTGTCTCTGTCACTCTTTCTCTCTCTCTCTGAAAAAAAGCATAGTATTTGAAACCACGGCTCAGCCCCAGAATTCTAAAACCCTCATTACTCAGACTGCAAAATTTCCAAAACCTCAGTCCATAATGAACCAACAAAAAGAAGCCAAGAGTCAGGAGTCCAGGGTTTGGGAGGATAAGCTGGGTACATAATTCTAAGTCACAGGTAAGTTACAGGCTGTCAGTTCTAACTTGGAGGTGTCTTTTCCTCGTAACACTTCCATGCACCCCCACCCACACCCGACTCCACAGCCCAGGACAAGCCCTAGTTCCACCTCCCAATATCTCAGGCCCAGACTATAGCAACATCCACCCAACAGTTCTTCCTGTCGCCAGTCTCCAGAGAAGTGGAAGATCTTGGGCCAAGAACACAAAAGCACCCACACTCTACTCTCAGGAACCTGAGTCCACCGGGAACCTGAGTCCACCGGGAACCTGAGTCCACTGGGAAGAGAAGTTGTGGGAAGGTTAGAGGTGTTACCTACAGGGCTGAGGAGTAGGTAAAGGACAATCCAAGAGGTGATTTAGAAGAAAGACCAAAAGGTAAGGCTAAGCAGAAAACCAAACGGGCAGCACTCACCGTTGATTCTGTAGAGAAACAGATTCCAGGAACAAAGGTTTCCTTGATCTCCCCAGGTATGTTTAGGAGAATTCTATCCTCTGAGTTCACACAGCATATTGATTGTGTCTCTAATATCTACTTCATTATGTATTAGAAACATGTGTGATATATAAAGAACTTTATGTGGTTCTGTGTTTTCCGGTCTGTGCATGCCAGTTGGAAGTCCCCTGAAGGCAGAGACATCTCTCCATTTATCTTTGTATCTCTCCCTCCTATCCAAGAAAGAGAGAGAAGCCAAGCATGTTGGCACACCCCTATAATCCCAATACTTGGGAGGCTGAAGCAGGAGAATTACCGTGAGTTCAAGGCCGACCTGGGCTACAAAATGAGTTCAAGGCCAGCCTAAACTACATAGTGAGCACCTGTTTCGAAAAGACAAGAGAGAAAGAGACAGAAAGAAATTATATCATATTACTTTGCAAACAGTGGATACTGAAACAAAAATCACTGATATACAGAATTTTCCTACAGGACAGAGGAGAGTATTTGACTCTCTTCAGTGCAGTTATTGAGCTCCTGCTGTATACCAAGTAGATACCAAGCACCGTGCTGAGTTCCTTTACATCTACTTAGATATACTACTTTATTTGGTGGCCCTAACAGTTCTGCCAAGTAGATCTTGGCCTTACTTTATGGTTAAAGGAGTTAACAATCAGAGAGCAGAAGTTAGACAACCACACAGCTAGTGAATATTGGAATCAGAAAGTCATAGCCAATTCCAGACTAGCAGCCCTCCTTCTGGTACTAAAGAAAGCTCTGCTGAACATGCTTTTCACCAGTGCCAGAATGCAAATATTCTTCCCTTTAGGACTGATCATTTATTTTTTGTGTGTGTTTGTGTTTGTTTTTGTGTTTGAGCCCAGGACCTTTGCACTGAGCTACATCTCCACCCATTTTTTTTTTTTTTGAGACAAAATATTTTATTTTGACTTGCTAAGTCACTAAGTTTCCTAGGCTGGGCTCAAATTTATAATCCATCTGCCTCAGCCTCCCAGAGTGCTGGGATTATAGGCCTGTGCCACCACACCCGGGTTAGTCCTGCTCTTATACTGCACTTGCTGTGGTCTGAGTGTCTGTCATCACCCCAGCACCACCAAATTTACCTTTCTATGCCAACTTCAGTGTGAACACATTAGGAGGCAGGGCCCAGGAGGAGTTAGGTCATGGAGTGGAGCCCCTCATGAATGCGATCAATGTCATTAAACAGACTAAAGGGAAATCTCTCTCCCCTCCCACCGTAGGAGGACACAGCAAGAAGACGTCATCTACAAGCCAGAAAGCTGGCCCTCACCAGACACTGAAGCTGCCTTGATCTTAGATTTCCCAGCCTCCAGAACAAAAAGAAATAGACTGCCATTGTTTATAAAGCATCTAGTTTATGACGTTTGGTTATAGAAGCCCAAACGAACTAAGGCAGGGCTCCATATATGGTAACTTTGCCAAAGATTCCAGGCCCAGCACAACTGAATCAGCGTCTCTCACTATGTGTCCATCAATACGCTGGATGGTATCTAAGTCACAGGTGGTTCCACTCTGCCATCTGCACTGTTGGCTGCCCACCGGAACCACCTGGGATGCTTCTCAAGGTACCTGGCGAGCACTGAAAGTTCTGAAATTTCTCCAGGTAATTCTGGTGTTGGCCAAGGCAGAAACCCACTGTTCTATATATTTGCCAAGCAGTTACAAATATTTTTAGGCTACCTGACTCTTGAAGAGATACTCAAATAAAATGGTATGATGGACAGCTGCGGGGGGAAAAAAAGAACAATTTCCTTGGAGCTCAGGCTGCTAGGTGCCAACAAGTGAAAACAGGAAGTTGCAGGGGTAGGATTTCCAGAGGTAATGGGGATGGATCCCCAGCCCTCCCACTCACTTACCTAATTCACCTATTCACCTCAAGGCGCAGACTCAGTGGGGAATCCAAGGATGATGAAGAGTTAACTTCAGGCATGAGTCAAAAGAAGTCTGGAATGGTGGTGCACGCCTGTAATCCCAGCACTCAGGAGGCTGAGGCAGGAAGATCACCTCAAGTTTGAGGCCAGCCTGGGCTACACAGTGAGTTCAAGATAGTGAGACCCTGTCTCAAAAAACCAAAGAGGAAGAAACAAGAGCCAGACTGTCAGTGTGCCCAAGCACATAACCTCCATGAGTGGCAGCCTCACACCTGTCACCACACAAGGAGATAAGATACTCTTCCCACCTGGGCTGAAGGTGCCCCACTAGTGACATGGATATAATCGTTTCTTTTCTCATATCCTAACAGGTTGTGAAAACAAAGCCAGAGAACAGCTGAGAAAAAGCTTGGGGAAAATGTTAAACAAATGTCAGGCAATGCCAGTAGAAGGAATGCCAGTTGAAGAGACGCATTGCTGGAACCTGTGCATGGCTAGGGACCCCATGGACACAGACTTCACAGCCACCTGGTGAGGGCCTACTGTGTGCCAGCCCCAAGCCCTCCTCAAAGAACTCAGTGAAAAAGGACAGGTGCCGCCCTGATGTATTTTGGGACATGCCTCCCACATACAGATAAAAGCTTGAGCTGCGTCTTGTCCTACTTACTTTCCTGTTGCTGGATGCAATACACAACACCCACAGCCCACGGAGGACACAGCAGAGAGAAGCTATTCAGCACATAGCAGCCGGGAAGCAGAAAGAGAAGTGCAGAGCTGGGGACAAGAAGACGCCCTTCCAGGTCAGCGAGCCACCTCCAACTAACAGCTCACTCAGCTGCGGACGCATCGTGGGTGAAGCCACTGGTGAGCACAGCACCTCCATAACGCAATCACCTTCAAGACACACTAGGTCTTTGGAGGAGCCCTTCAGACCTACACCATAACACATCTTAGGAGAAGTGTTCTGAGAGTTGGGAATTTCAGGTTGGAAGGAAAAATCCACCGAGGGAATTGTAGAAGAGAGAAATTGATTCCACCAGCAATGTCTGGGAAAGAAGGCTGCCCTGAGGAACTCACTGCAGCCATGGAAGTTCAGAGTACGATTGAGTGAGTAGAAAAGGAGCCCACATCCCAGAAGCAGCAGCCATGGGGGCGTGTCCCAAAACGGGGGTGGGGCCTGTGTGGCCGAGATCACCTGTGAAGCCAGTTAGCTCCCACCAGCATGAGTTTTGCTGGAACCCTGCAGAGCCACGGCTGACATAACATTTCCTCCGACTCACTTCATCTGCCTGGCCCAAGAGACTTAGCACCTGGCTCTGGACCAAGCAAACCTGAGGGGAACCTAAAGCACAAATCCTGGTTTCTCCCCTCAGGAAGCTTAAACTCCAGTAGAGAAAGACAGCAAATGAACAAGAAATACTTGCAATCTATGCGACTTAGGGACGATTAAGTCCCACACAGTTATTCCGGAAATTGTCAGATGGGCAAGTTGTACAGTCTTCCCACGGCACAAAAATGCCCAGCTGAGAGGATGGCTGAGGACAGGTTTTTGCAATTCATGGGTCCACAGGGAATGAATACCTTCTTGTAATTCACACGGAGATTCTGCTTCTGCTAGCTGAGGCCCAAAGAGCAGCAACTTTAAGAAGGATAGGAAATTCAGAGATGAAGACCAAGGTCTTGATTGGAAAGCTCAGTGGGGAGCGTTGGTGAAGAAAACCTTCCAGGCAGCACGATCGGCATAGGTGGGAGGCAGGACAGTTTTCCAGACGAGCAGAAGAGCCCTGGAAAGAGCTGGGACTAGAATAAGCCTGGCAGGTGCTCTGGTCATGATGAGAATTCACTGTCTCAGTACAGATGAAAGTACACTGAAGAAAATCAGCTGGAATGAGCAACAGTGAGCCAGAGCTGTGTGGGTGACAGGAAGGGTGGCAGGGCACAAAGTGGAAGAGCCGGTGCTGCTGGATATAACTACCCAGGATGACCGCATGCAATCCACATGCTGCTGATGCTTGACAAGTATGCCTTTCTCATTCATTAAAAGGTAACGGGGACTCACTTACACCTTTGCGAGCAAGTACGGTACTCAGAAATAAAATAAGGAGGGAAGTTACCTACTGCGTTGCATTTTCCAGGTATTGTCTTAGTGTGATAGACAATAAGAAGCCATGATCAGCCTTAAGCAGGACTATGATGTAGCCATACGGGAACTGGGGAGATACCTGAGTCATAGATCCTGGAGGACTGTGGAGGGGAAGAAGAAGGTCACTTTAGATTTTTTTCTGATCAGGCAGAAAGAAACTCATAGCCAAGGTCTTCTAAAGCTAGTTGGTATCTGTCAGCCAGCTGCAGTGGGGAGGCCAAGGGAGATTTTCAAGGGTGAAGTTCCAAGGTTAAAGAATGCATGTATGCAAGACATCAGCAACAACAGCAGGCAGCATGGAGCAGAACAGAGCACAAGAGTGCAAGAGCAGCCTGTGTCTTCTTGTATAATTCTTATACAGGTTGTTATCTCATATTCACATTCCTACAAAGCGCGGTAACCAGCACAGGTGTGCTTACCTGAGCTAAACTGTAGTTACATAACTGTATCCCACTGTGAACCTGCACTACACAAGCAGGATCACATCCTCAGGTGTCCTTAGATGCACCTGAGCTTTGAAGCAGTCAGAGTGGATCCCCACAATAGCTCAGTTGCTCAATGATCTTCCCCAGGAAGAAACTTCAGCCACCAGCTTCTCCCATTAAAAAATGGAGAAATCTTAAATGTTTATCAAGAGATGAATGGATAAAGAAAAGGTAATATTTATACAGAATGAAATACTATTCTGCCATAAAAAAGAGTAAACTAGAATCATTTGTGAGTCTGGACCCACCTTGAGACCATAATGTTAAGTGAAGTAAATCAAACACACAAGCTTAAATGTCATAAGGTTTCTCTTAGATTAGAAACCAAAATTATAGATAAAGAGCAAAATAAAAGATGGATGTTAAGAAATGGGGAGAGAAATCTTTGTGAATGGGAAGAAGACTGAGAGAGAGGGAAAGCAGGAGAAGGGGTGAAAAGGGAATTAGGATGTGTTATGCACAGGTAACAACTCCACACAAGGGATGTACACATTGTGTACTACAAACATGTAGTAACAAAAAATTAAAATTGAAAAACAAGGGGTTAAAAAAGGCAACTCCAGGAAGAAAGTACCAGAAAGAGAGGATGACAGTGACTGCTACAATTGCTAGTGTTCAGGAAACACAGACTATGTGCACAGCAGGTATCAATTCCTTTCACCACCACCATCTTCCTACACAACGGGAACTGTTGCTGTGGACTCTATTTTACAGAAGGGCAAGCAGAGGTACGAGGGGTCAATACTGACCAGCTTATGAGTAACAACAAAGAGCCTGTTCACACATCACCACTCTGTCCTGGTGCTCTCTGAAAATGGGCTGCCAAAAATATACAGCAGAGGTGAATTACAATAATGTACGCAAACAAGCAAGCGTGTTTGTAGCAGCACCATGCACAACAGCCAGAAGGTGGAAGCCACCCAGCTGTCGATCACGAAGAACAGATAAACAAACCATGGCACAGACATACTGCAGACTATTAACATGCATGACAAGGAATGACTTGCTACATGCTACAACAGGGATGAGCCTGAAACTCGTTATGTTGAGTGAAAGGGGCTAGACACAAACAGCCACAAATTGTAGGATTTCCTTTATGTGAAATATGTACACAGAACAGGTAAGTCCATAGAGAACACAGACTGATGGTGACCAGGAAGAGAGGGAACCAGAGCAACTGCTAAACAGGGACAGGGTTCTCTTTGGCATAATGAAAGGAGATGGTCATGCAACACTGGGTATGTACTGAACACCACTAGGTTGCTCGCTTTAAAATGGTTAACTTTATTTTATGTGACTTGCACCTCAATTGAAATGCTTAGGGGGCAATGCTAGGGGTGAAGATGCCCACTTGAGAGAGGAGGGAATCACAGGGAGGCTGAGAATGTAAATAATTAGCCACTGGCTTGGGGATCACAGCCTCGCTTACACCAAACTTCATTGTATCACTGAGTTGCTGGGAAAATACGGTGAGGAGAAATGTCTGCTAGTCACTGCATAGCTCTCGTGTCCCAGGCCTTACGCTGTGCACTTCACTGGCGTAACTTATCCAACATCCCAACAGTCATGTTATTAAAAAAAATTATTATGCCCAAGCACTGTGAGCCAAAAGGAGGCTCAGAGTGTTTATGTGACTTGCCCACCAACTGGCAGAACCCGAATTCAAACTCAGGGCTTACGCACTTTTCAACACGGCACTTTGTGGTCCTCCTTCTCTGCCCTTGAAACCTCAGATCCCCTCCTTACAAGGGGGTTTCTCTGTGACTGGAGAGATCACTACTGGTAACATCCACCAACAATTTTGCCCCAGCCGTAAATGCTCTGGGCAAAGAGAAGTGCATCCTTTCACCCACCAGCAGCGTGCAGCAGAGCTGCCCTCCTGTGTGAGCAGAGAGTGGGCAGCTCACACTTGCCACTCCTCGTTTTCTTTCCTAACCAGGGATGGACGGGCAGTAGTCACTGAGGTTCAGAGCAGTAGTTTTGTTTCCAGTAAATTAAAATAACTGTCAAATCATTGAGGCCATCTTCAGGATCCTGGCTATAGGATTATTCAGATGAAAATGTGTGTGATAAAGGCCCAAACCAATTACAGTGAGAAGTCCAACATCAGAGAGAACCCAGCTCCTTCCTGCGAGGTCCAAAGTGTGGAAATTACTAAGGATCTGTCAAACACCCAAGTGAAGCAGAGGATGAAAAATGATAATAAATCTTGTCAGAAGGAAACTGGGCTCTGACAGGAGAAAATGGTAGAAAGAGCCCACATCTAAAAATTCAGACAGCCCGACCATCACTCAAGTGGTAAACACGAGGCTTTCCAGAAATGCCAGACTTAGAGAGAATCAGTCACAGCATGGATAGCTTAGTAGGGCAGCATAACTTAAGGAAAAAGAGGCGAAATCTGGTAACTCTAGAAACAATCTCCAGAGGTAAGTAGTTAGTCCATGTTTGAGACCAAAGACACATAGCTAGTTGGGCTCTCCTTGAGCACATTTTTAAAACACTGATGACCAGGGAGGAAATGCTTAAAGTCATAGGCTGTTACTGATAATTCTTAAATCTGTGACAAAAAATAATATTTAGCAGAGGCAAAGTAATGCCAGACCTTTACTTGGGTGGAGAAATTGTCCAAGACTGGGACCTCAGCAGAACTTGGTAACTTGTGTACTAGAGGTGCAGGCCCATCCCCCACATGGGTTCCCCAAATGTTGAAAGGTGGCAACATGGTGGGCTACTTAGAAATTTGAGCAGGGATGATTTTGGGGTTCTGGTTAGAGATGGATTACTTTCTAAAGGAACTTCAGTTACAGTGTGTGCAAAAGAAAAAGAGAACAGGCTTGGACCATGAGCTCATATCCCAGTGCTTCATCACACTAGCCAGGCTAACCAGGCGAACTTCAGCTTTCTTGTGTGAAACAGTAAGGTGTTGTCTGCTACTCTCTTTCTGAGTGTTTGTCACTGAGCATGCACATACACACACACACATACACACACACACACACACACATGCAATGCTTGGGGAAACTTTCTGAATTTGAACAAGATGGCTTGTGAAGCTTTCTGAACTCATTTACTCCAGGTGCCCTCTTCATTACTGGTAATATTCTTCACATGACCTAACCTTCTTTGTATGCCATCATGAAAGTCTTTCCTGTATTGTTTCATCTGAGGACCCCCTCTTCTTTCCAAGTCATTAGTAACTTGATGGCTCCCCACTTGGCAATGATGGGGAAATTGTTGGATTTCTTTGAGCCGTAGTGATCTCTTATGTAAGACAGAGATAATGAATAATAAATATCTAACTCTCATCATCTTTGAGAGAATTAAGTGACTTGACATGTGTGAAAATATCTAGCACATTAGAAAAAACTAGCAAAACACTGACCACACAGTCACAACTAAAGAAGCATCGTCATAATATTTCTCTATGAGCAGAACGAACGTCCAAATAGAATGTGTCTCCGCACATGCACTAATATCTCTACTTCAGGGTTCAGCACATAAAGTGTAAACTTAAAGTGTCATTAATCAGTAGAGACCTGGCAATGTCGAACTGTCAGCTCACTCAGGGGGCCCAAGGGAGCTTTTCAAGGGTGAGGTCCTAAGGTTAAAGAAAGCACGTGTACAGACATCAGCAACAACAGCAAGCGGCATAGAGCAGGGCAGGCCATACGAGCAACCTGCATTTTTATTGTATATTTTGCATACACATTGCTATCACCTATTTACATTCTTACATGCTGACCTCACTGGCACATAAATCGCTGTCCGCTGCTAAGTTGTGGTTATATAATTATGATCCAATGTGTGCCTAGGATGACAACAGGGTCGTGTCCTCAGAGCTGTCCAGAAGCATCCTTACATGTGCTGAGTTTTGGCTCAGTCTGAGTGATTCCCCACACAGACCAATGACTAGGAGGAGGAGGGTATGTTAATTAGTGATGTTAATTAAAACTAGCTGTTAGAATCATCAACCCCCCAAATCTCAGTGGCTCAATATAACAAAGATCTGTGTCTCTCTTTCAGTCAGTATGGAGACCTACTTGCCACAGGGGGCACACGGAGCCCTCCCAGTCCCCACATAAGCCAAGTGCACAAGTTGTTGTTTTCTAAACAAAAACCTCAGTACTCGGGTTTAATTGCAGTGCTAGCACTTTGTGATAAATAAGTGGGTTTGGGGTTGCCATTGGGAACCAGGTCTCTAGAAGATTCACCATCACTGTTACAGTTCAATGCCAACATCAGCTCCTCTTTGTAGCCTTCCTCCAGGCAGTGGATGACTCAGGGATCCAGGTTCCTTTGACATAGGAGACTGTCATTAAACATATAACCATGACTGTCTGTTTAGAAGATGATAGTCCTTGCTTCTAGTAACATAGATGAGAAAATTCAAGAGTTTGTGGACAATGACTCAGAATCCAACCACATGGCCCTCTTCTAACTGCAAAACAAACCCTAGGGAATGGAGTCTTCCTGTGACCAGAGGGACATGAGTAGTTCGATGAGCATGTGGCATTGCCTCCAGCACAGTCTGGAAAGATGGGTAGGAAGGAAAACTGGCCCACTCTACCTGCTGCCTGAAGAAACATCAGCCGCTCTGTCTCCTGGGACAGCAGCCCAGCCAGGGCCCTCCTTAGAAGTTCTGTCTGCTCTCAGAAGTTCTGTCTGCTCTCAGTGTGGAGGAGCTGCCCTGGAGGAACATGGTCCTCCTAGGTAGGAGGTCAGAGTCTCCCAGGGTTCCAGCAAGACCTGACCTTCAACCTGTGAAATCCGCAGGCAGGGGAGATGGCTTACCCCCAAGGGCAAGGGCTCCCATGGACCTGCATGTCCCTGCAGGAACACACACTCAGCAGGTGTCAGAGTCCTGGATCTTCTACCTCTACAAGTCCAAGGACAGAAATTCCTCACCTCTCCAGGGTGCTCTAAAGTCTTTTTACCCACCCCTAGAGCCTCCTCTGCCCTGGTCTGCACCCCAATGCTGATATTATAGGTTCACTGGCAGCTTCCTTGGCTCGCTCACTCACTTTTGGAACCAGCAATGGATCCTGCCACAAACAGTAGATGAGTGAGACGAAGGTGTTTGTTCCTACAGGTCTCTCCCAGGCAGAAGTCTGTCTGGACTCTGTGTTGAGGCCCCAGTTCCCACAAGAGCCCCCAAAGGCAGCTGCTCCCTCCCTTGGCCCATGAGCTCCACTCATTCAAGGCTCCAGTGTCCACTGTGCCCCTGGACCAAGGTGTTTACTTTGTGTGCACCTGAACACAACGTGGCCTCCCTGTGACATCAGCTATGGCCCATATCAGAGCTCCAGAGGCCAAACGAGGGTCTAGAGCCCAAGGCTGATGACCCACTGCAAACTTGGGCACTGTGGGATGTGCTAAAAAGAGCCCTGAGTTCTAGACTCGCTTTTGGTTTCACAAATATGGGCAAATTCCTTGACCTCAAAGAACCTCATTTTTCTTATCTGTCAAAAAACTGATACCATTCCTCCTGAACAACAGTATATACATATTGTTATGGTTTGTGCCTAGATGTCTCCCCAAAGCCTCACACTGTCTTAGACGGGGCTTTTTCAGAGGTGACTGAATCTAGAGTACGTGATTGATTCACGGTTCAATGCTAGGATTAACGGTTCTGGGGTTAAGGGTGGGTGATTGCTGGATCAGTCCACTGCTTGGATTGGTACCACCCGAATCTCAGTAGACTGGATACAATATAAGGGACAGAAAGAGGCTTCTCTCTCTGTCTCTGTCTCTTTCTCTCTGTCTCTCTGTCTCTCTCTCTCTCTGCTTTTGCCCCCTTGTGGGTGCCATAAACTATTCTCTGCCAAACCACCCTATCTTGGATCCAGCCAGTTATGAGCTGAAACCTCTACAAACTTGGAGCTCAATAATCTTATCCTTCCTTAACTTTGGGTATCGGGTATTTTGTCTCAGCAGTGACAGAAAAGTAATTAAGACACATATAAACCGACTAAATGAACAACATGTATACAGTGCCGGCCACAGAGAAGCCTTTCATGTGTATCAACTGGCTCCTTTTTCCCTTTCCCGCTTCCTTCCTCCATCGTTTCCTTCTTTCCTCCTCTTTTGCCCCTCCCTCCATCTCAGATTCCTCACCTATAAAATAAAGGAGAGACTCTAAAAATCAGATGTAAAACACATCTTAATTAAGCACCCACTGTGTGCGTGCTGCTCTCAGGAACTCTACAGCGAGCTGCAGAGGACACAAGGCCACCTGAGCCCCTTTGCCTGCTTCCTGAGAGCTGAGGGCTCTGCGAAGGGGAACAACCGGATGCCCAGCACCTGCAAACGCAGCATGTTGGGGTAAACTGAGGCTTGAAGGAGACACAGAGGGAGCACGATGTAGGGAGCCAGGCTAGCCTGAGCAGTTCACTTCCGAAGCTCGGAGCTTTCTGTGCGACAGCTGGGACCAGTAATTGCCTGTTCACACCAAGCACCTCGCTGCACACAGCAGCCTGTCGCTGGGCAGCTGGTTGGGCTTGACGTCCAACTCTGCCCTGGGCAAAACATTCTTCAGGGTGTAAATGACATTTTCTTATGCTTTTGTCCAGAAAAACAAAAATAATGCAGAAGGAAAAGAAACCACCATGCTTCACACTCTGGGTTTCTGACAGCAGTGCAGACAGTGCCGAGGGGTTGAGGGGTCTCACAGAGACCTGGCAGCCCCACAAGGTCACTGCCAGCAGCCTCTCCCCCTTAGCATCCTATTTATTACTCCCTGATTACACCCTCCGAGGTCCCCATCCCCCTCAGAATAAAGACAAGCCTCAAGCCGGTCTGGTCCATCCAGCCTTTTTTTATCTGATACAGTCGACTTCCCCTGCCCCAAGACCCTCCAACTCTCCCTGATTGCCCTATGATCCGGTCACACAAATTCCCAAAACTCACAACATTTGAAGCTCCCCTGTGCTTGGAACATCCTTCCCACCTCGTGCCACAAACCCCTCGGAGACCCCCATTCATGTCTCCTGCCCCTCCCCCACACACGTCTACCCCTTGGACATTTTGCACTGTCCTGTAATTGCTAGCTCATCTGTCGTGACCCAGACAAGCAAATCCCCGGGGGCAAACATCATGCTCACTTGTCATCTGAGCTCTAAGCCTCATGCCTGGCACACGGTAGATGTCCAATTAATGTGGAATGAATGAACAAAATAACAACTAGCAAAATGCAAAGGCAAGCAGCTCAGAAATTATTCATGCATCCATTCAACCAAATAGTTACATAACCTGCTGGGCTAAAGTGAGCGTTTGTGGTTCTGTGCAAGCTGATGGGCACCACTTTGGAGAGAGCACGAGCAGAGCAGCCCCTCCCCAGTCATAGAAACCAAGCTGCTTCCCAGGTGGAGGAAAGAGCCACAGTACCGCAGTCTTTGGTCCCAGGTACAATTCCAGTGTTCATGCAACACATAAGGCAACCGACACTTGCCCAGGAGCTCACAGCCTAGCAGTGCTAAGCCAGGTTTTACACCCAGGCAACCTGACATCAAGGCTACATGTTCAACCCCTACACAAGAGTCCCAACTTAGCGATTCCTCCATCGCTTCCCAGGTAAGACCTGGCTCAGTTTCCTGTCTGTGTCTTGAGTTACATGGGGCCGATAATCACAGTCAAGATCTTGCACCTGACCAGCAAGGTCAATGATTCCTGAAACAAAAGGCCAGATTGGAGGCCCCCTGCTGGAGAGTTTGGGAAGGAAGCCAGAGAAAAGAGTAAGGTCGCCGGTGACACAGAGAAGGGACCTACGTGAGCCTCCCTGAAGCTCAGGCCAGGGAGGGGCATTTCAGGCAAGTGCAGCCTGCTTGGAAAACAGGCCAGAAGGTGGGGCCCAGGCTGGGCACTGTAAAAAGTAAAATTCCACCAACCCACTTCGACCACTGCCCCCAAAGCATCTCTTTATCTATCCAAGAGGCCTAAGTCTGGGTAAGGCATCTGCTCAAATTGTTTATTGCTTCTCAGAGGAAATATCAGCTAGAAGCTGTCAGCCTCTATCTCAGAGAAGCCTGAACTAAAAATATCAGCAGAATTCTTAGACTCATAGATGGCTTGAATACTAGAACTAGAATAAGAAAAATAATGAAACTGCAGTTCCCACATGTGTTTGCCATATATTCATCCAATTTTCAGAACACTCCCTGCCAAGTTAGCATTATCATCCTGGTTTTTATGGATGAACCACTTCAGGCTTAAGAAAACTAACTTGCCTATCATTAAACAGTTGTAGTCAAAGTTGAGGGTCAAATCCACGGGTCTGATTGCAGGTTTCAACTTCTCTCTCCATACTAAGCCTTTCCCACTATAGTACTAGCATCGCATTGCTATTTTTACAAATAAAGTTTTATTGGAACACAGATGACTATAAAGTGTTCAGGAATTTTGTAAGCTGATGCCCAACTGTGGGTGGCTTAAAACTAACCATGGTGGGAGCATTTACACCATGGCAATTGACAAACATTACGTATTAGGGTTTTGTTTTTCTAGAAAACTAGTTTCCCAGCATATCACTAGCAAAATGAACAGTGACTGGAGCATGAGCATCAGTGGTTACTTCCAAGGGTTTTGCTTGGGAATAGAATGAATGGAAGGAAAACTGTTTATCACAGCATACTTGAAGCTATTTTGCTTCCCTCAATACAGGGATTGTTAAAATGTTCTCTTGCTCCAGTACCTATCACAGTAAAACCCATTCCTCTAGCGTCCCAGGCTCAGCCAGATTTCCCAAGCACCCTTCGGGCCCCCATCCTTTTCTGAACCCCAAACACGGCATAGCAGGATGCCATGGGGGGGGAGGGGGGGAGACTTTCATAGATGTAACCCTAAGCCTGCTCTCTGTTGCTAAGTTTGTGAACACTACTACTTCATACCACCAACAAAGTGACTGCAGTACACTTCATCGAGGTGTTGATCCCAGGTATTCAGAATAAGCACACTGAGCAGCTGACCAGGCCTCACAGCTGTGTTCCCTCCAGTTCCTTGTTTTTCAACCTCACTTTGAAGGTGCATGTACATTCTCTGAACTGGTTTGGCAAAAGAGAAAAGAATTTCACCGCAGACGCGGCACTTGTGATTTCATGCTCAGACTCTTCTGTAAGAAATCATTCCTTCACTCATCCGTTCATTCAATAAACACACCATCAGCACATGTCACATACCCATCCTTTAACTCTAGGAGGTGCAACCACTAGAAATGCAGTTGTGGTCCTTTCTTCTCTCTTCAATCCCTTCCATAGCTCCGCATTCCCATAGGGCAAATTCAGAGGTCTGAATTCCCATAGGTCAAAACCAGAGCTCTACACACAGGGCTCCTGACACGGGCCCCAGTGTGCGTCTCCGGGACCCCTGTGCAGTTTCCAGAATGAGATGTGCTTACCTGACTCTGACTGTTGCTTAGAAAATAACTTGAGAACACGGGGTCAGATATTTTAAACAATTTTCTTTAATTTTTAACCTGTGTAGACAATAACAAATATAGAGTAAAACAGTTCCTTTTTATCCTCCATCTGTGATGCTTAATTTCATTTGCCTCCAGAAGTAACTACATAATAATCTAGGTTTTATCTTTACAAGCTTTTTTAAAGTGCATACATATATGTCATATGAAGATAACTTGAATTTTGAAAAATAATCAATAATATATTTTATGTGTGTAAAATACAATATTTTTACTTTAAAAGATCTTAGAGATCTTCCCATATCTATATCTGTGTATCTCTATCTCATTATCTTAATAAAGGATCCTGTTAAATATCAAATCATTTAAATAATTTCTACTTGGTAGACATTTAGGTTGGTAACTCTTTCCACAACTGCAAACAATCCTATAATGAACACCCATGTACCTATTTGTGAACATGGGTAAGTATTTCTCTAGGATAAAAATCTGGAATTGGAGTTTTCAGGGTGAAAGCACATTTACTTAGTATTGCATTAAGAATGTTCAACATGCCCTCCACAAGATTTGACTGATTTTTCATTTCTTTTACAGAATAAGATGACTGTATTTCCTCACAATTCCATTCAATCTTACATTTTATCACTTTTTAATTTTGCTTATCTGACAGGTTTAAAGCATGACATGTCATTCATTGTCCCCTAAATTTTTATTTTCCTGGTTATTAGAGAGGGTAGGCAACTTTTCAAATAGTTACTAGCAGACTTTTTTTGTTTCTGTGAATTATCTGTTCTCTTTATCCATTTCTCTACTGAGTTTTCTTTCTTACTTTAAAGGGGTCCTTTATATATTAAGAAAAATAATCCTTTGTCTATATTGACTCATCACTCTCTGCTTCTGGGGCAGAGAATGTGATGGTAAAAGCATCTCTGATGGATCCATGACTGTTTTTCAAAGAGTTCCTACAAATACAAAGAATCTTTACAAACACCTCTCTACCTATGCCATTTCTCCATGATGAAGTACAAGCATTGCCTCTTTCTGTGCCTGCCATAGTTTCGCTAAAAATTCCTGTCCTTCTAGCCCACTGAACCAGAATATGGTCCTTGGATCAGTAGCAATCCAGGGCTCCATGTAGTTAATATAAATAAAACAAAATTGCCCAAAGAAAACAAACCTGTTTGCCACACAGGCTATAAAATATGCAAGATGTTGTTTAAGGATGGCCCTGTCCAATGACACATTCTCCCTGCTAGATGCAGGCATCAAAGGAATGATTCCAGTTCTGGTGTCTATTTTATGTTTCTAAAAGTTGCAAAATAGAGGGCTCAATTCCTCCTCATTGGATGACAGTCAGGAAGTGTCCCTCTCTAGGTGTGGCTGTTAAGGCATTAAACTGTGATATTCTCCTTTTCCCCAAGAAGGTCAGTTCATCTCAAGGTGCCCAACAAAAGCAATAGCCTCTTTCTTCTTTTCAAACAGAACTGAAATTTATTAAATTGAATCTCTCACTACAAATACTGATGCTACATGTGTGTGACTAGTTCTGCTCTTCCTCCAACTAGCCTCCAAACTAGGTCCACTGGGTGCTAGGAACCATTTCTCTCAGGGAAAAAAAAAAAAAAAAAACAAAATTCCCCACCAGACTTATCTTTCTCAAGTGGGTTACAGACCTCTTCCCCTGGCTTAAGAACTCCAAAGACCCTTCAGGAAGTCCTGTTCTAGTCATTTCTATCTGGTGAACACAGTTCTATAAAGTCTGCATGTGCCCATTGGTTGCCATGGACTGACTGCCCAGGCATCTGAAGGCTGCCTTTCTCACGTCTTGACCAATGTCTTTTAGATAAAGAATTAGGGGAGGGCAGAAGTGGACTCCAAGTTACATGCTGCAAGCACATGTAACTTCACAAACAGCAAGAGCTGTTTGTGAAGCAGACTCAGTCACCCTTGCCTGTGGCGCTAGAAGAAACTGATTTCTTTTGGAAAAACACTTTTTTTTCTTATTCACACAGCCATTCAGACACCAAACGTGTGGAGCTTTTACGCACTAAGCAATCTTCCAACTCTGAACACCAACTGAGTAGCCAATGATTCGATTTAATTCTGATACTGTCTACCTGGAATCAGCATCAGATCCCACAGAGTAAGAGCTCAGCCCACAGGACTGCCACAGTGGCAGACATTCACTGCAAGTCCGAGCCTCCTATACTTCTGAACTACCTGTTATAAACTGGGGGTTCCTAGGACCCTCCTCAGGTTTGATGATTTGCTAGGATGGTTCATGAACTCAGGAAAATCTTTTACTTACATTTTTTGGCTTATCAGAAAGAATACAACTCAGGCATGGCCAGGTGGAAGAGATGAATGGGTGTGGGGACAAGGGTGTAAGGGGCAGGTGTGTGGAGTTTCCATCTACACACACAACCCTGTAATTCTCAGTGTGCTCACAACCTGGAAACACACCACGTCTTGTTATTCAAGATGTTTTAGAGATTGTTTTGCTGTGTGTGTGTGTGTTTGTGTGTGTGTTTGTGTGTGTGTGTGTGTGTGTGTGTGTGTGTGTGTGTGTGTGTGTGTGTGTGTTTTGTTACTAGGCATCAAACCCAGGAGCTCACTCCCTCTTTTAAAGATCTTAATCCCCGGTCCTATCTCTCTCTCTGGAAGTTGGTGAGTGGAGAAAAAGTTTTCTCTTCTAATCACTGGTCTTTCTGGTGGCCAATCCCACCCCGAGGCTGGATCTTTTAGTAACCTAAACTCAGGTGTGATCAAAAGGTCCCCCTTATGACTAGCAAAAGACATTCCTCTCACTCAAGATACTCTAAAATTTTAGGATCTTTGTTCCTGGAAATGGGGCAAAGACCAAATATATTTCTTATACTATACTCCTGGTTCCTGTGGAAAAGAAAAAGGCAAAGACAAGCCTAAGAGGGCATGATAATTGTGTTCTTGACATGACACAGCCACCAGGAAGCCTGGCACTGTCCATTTCATAATCCTGTGGTGCCTTGTTCATTCTTCTGCTTCACAGCTCTTATCTCCTGATTTTGTGGCTGCATTTCTACTGTCTGTATGTTTCTGAGGGTATGAGACCACATTCTGATTTTTCAGCCTAAGCATCTGATTGAGGCTCTATAGCTGCCCAACAAATGTTACTGCACTAATGAATGAAGGGTTGCTGTACCAACCAGTAGCTGTAAAACTAATCTGTGTTGGCCCCTATGCTAGAGGCATTATATATTTTATATATTCATCCTCACAATAATGCTGAGGTTGACATGATTATACATACTGTGTTTTACTGCTGGAGAATCAAAGAGTAAGGGAAGTTAAGTGAATTACCTGGTGCCATATGCCTTATAAGTGGCAGATTAAAAAATAATGCCAGGGTCTCCCTGAATCTGAAGCCCAGTACTCTAAACCACTGGTCTACACTGCCTACAGCTAAAGTCAAGTCCCTGGCTGAACAGAAGCATGGCCTTGCCTTTATAGAGCAAAGTGTATGGCTACACATTCAGTATACATCATGTGCTGTAGAGAAAAATAGGGTATTTCAGCCATTACAGATGAGTACACACTGACAAGAAAAGTATATATAATATACTTTGAAGAGAAAAACAGCCATTTTTAAAGATATATTCCCCTTCGTGTATATTATAATTATGCACAAATAATCTAAAAGAAAATATACACTGAAATATATTTAGCATGGGCTTGTGAACTTTTTTACTTTTATTTTTAATAGTGATAAAATAATTGTACATATTTATGGGACACTATGATAATTCAATACGTGTACATGTATTCATTGTGCATTAGTCAAATCAAGATATTTAGTCATCTATCATCTCAAACATTTATTACTTTTGTGTTGGGAGCATTCAAAATCCTGTCTTCTATTTAGCATGAAAGATGTAATAAACTGTTGCTAACTATAGTCAACCTGTTGTGCTGTCATACCTTAAAACTTATTTCTTCTTCTCTTTGAATGTATCTCCATTTTCTAATGTAGCTGGGTGTGAACCACCCTCCCAGTGTAGGTACAAATAAGGTCTATTTGTATGATTTCATACCTCAGGTAATCTTTCCAACATGCTCATTTTGCCATCCTTGGGCTTGACTCCCTTCCTTAGTGGTCCAAATGTCATCAGGTTTGTTTAGTCCTATTTCCAATTTCTAGGTAAAAAGAAAGGTAGAAAAATCCTATACCCACTGCCAGGCACTGGTCTATTTGCTTGGTCTCTGGTGCTGTTAAAAATTGGGTCTTCTCAGCTCAATGCTTGTTTACTGTTCCTTTTTCTATCCCAGATCCTTAGACATCCTTGGACATCCTTGGACATCCTTGGACGTCCTCAATGGTCCCTCCCTGGGTCTTTAGTTCACATTCACAAACACAACCTTGCTTCCAGGCTATGTCAGTAGCTAGACCCCTCTCTCATAACAAGCCACGTTTCTCTTCCTTCCAATAGGCACATCTCCCTGGGAATCCCTGAAATCTATCTGGCAGTACCCACCAGCTTTGAATCTCAAAAGAGAAACAGTGGGGCCCAGGCCCTGACCTCTACCCTCTTGATGGCTCCTTAAGTCCAGTACAAATGGATCCACTTTCCCAAGGCACCCACCAAGCATACTGAAGGGTATACCCAGACAGCAGCCTCTTGCATCCTTCCCAAGGAAGGAAATCTTTTCCATTGGTCTAGTTACTTGAGTAACTCTTCCTGGAAGAAAGATCTGGTCCTAATCTCTTTGCTTGTCCACCCAAATAACAAAGCTACAAACTAAATAGCAACTTCTTAAAGATCCAACACGTAGGCACCCCATTTGCTCTGGTATGTCCCCTCCAAAACTCATGCTGTACTTGAATCCCAATTGTGAGGTAATTGCAATGTAGAAATTTAGTCCAACTGTGGTGGAGAGAGATAGACCCTATGAGAAGGAATTAGAATTAATTAGGTGAGGGCTGAGCCTCAGACAGCTTCAGGAAACTCCTTGAGCTGCGCTCCACACTCCCACCAGTGTGGAAGCAGAAGTGAGCCCCAGACAGCTTTGGGAGCCTTGGTGAGCCACTCCACTACCCTCCTGCTATCATGAAAGTGACACTGAGCTCTGAACAGCTTCAGGAAACTCAGCAAACCACACCCTGCTTCCCTAATGTTGTGGGAGTGACAGCGAGCCCAGGAGAGCTTCAGGGCTCTCAGTAAACCATGTCCTGCACCCCCACCATCCCAGGAGTGAACTTGAGTCCCATTGAACTATGAGAGCCTCAATGAACCACTCCTGCCCCCCCACACCATTGTGGGAGTGATACTAAGCCCCAGGAAACTATAGGGCCTTGGTGAGCTGCACCCCATCCCTCCAAAATCACAGGAGTGACACTGAGCCCTGGTGAACTTTGGAGCTTTGAAAATGACAAAACAAAGGAACATAATGCAATCTCAGACCTCTAGCCCTTCCAGAACAAGTCCAGGAGACACTGACATAAAAGAACTTGGAAGTCACACACCTGAAACTTCAGAAATGATAACAACTGAAGTAAAGAAACAACTCCATCAGGCTATAGAAGAAATCAGATCAGAAATAATCTCTCAGGCAAAAAAAGAAATGACAATAATGGTGAAAAAATTGCTCAGCACATCTAAAGAAGACATAAACAAAAAGACAGAGAAGAATAGAAAAAAATGATGGAAACATTAAATGAACAATATAGGAAAGAATTAGAATTCATAAAACAGATTCAAACAAATATCCAGGAAATTAAAAATTCCACTGAAAGCTGGCAAAACCACTTGAATAAAGCTGAAAATAGACTTTCACACCGTGAAGACAGCATTGCAGCTACTGATCACAAATGGGAAGATGTCTTAAAAATAACAAGCAAGCAGGACATAACAACTCAATAGCTTCAAGATGAGGCAAACAAAAATAATACAAGACTGATAGGTATCAATGAAACAGCAGGAGTCAAGACAAATGGTGTAAAAAGACTATTTGCAGAAATAGTAGTAGAAAATTTCCCAAGCATGGGAGAAGAATCTGACATACAGGAAGTGAGGTATATAGAATTCCAATTAGCCATAACCAAAATAAATCTACAAGTAGGCACATAATAATTAAGCTCTCAGAAATTCAGCAAGAGAACAGAATATTAAAAGCTGTTAGAGAAAAGAAACAGGTCACCTATAAAGGAAAACCCATCAGAATTATGGCAGATTTCTCAACACAAACCATCAAATCAGGAAGAGCTTGGAGTGAAGTATTTCAGGCCCTGAAAGAAAACAACTTCAAATTCAGATTGATATACCCTCAAAAATAACTTCCAAAATTAATGGAGAAATCAGATACTTCCCTGACAAAGAACTGAAGAAATTCATGACCAACCTTACAAAGAGTACTGTAAGGTATTCTAGAAAGAGATAAAAATGACCACAATGTTCAAGAACAACAGAAAAGAATCACCAAGCAGAGCAAGCAATTAAACAGAGTGGAAAAATAGGGAACCAACAGCAGGAAAATAAAATGATAAAGATAAACCAATACATATCAGTTATAACTACCAATGTAAATGGCCTCAGTTCACCAATCAAAAGAAACATAGGCAGAGTGAATCAAGAAACAAAATCCAACAATATGCTGTATACAAGAAACACATTTAACTCAAAAGCAAATTCATACACTGAAAGTTAAAGGATGGAAAACAATACTCCATGCAACAGAAACCGAAAAAAAGCAGGGGTAGCTATTCTGTTTGCAGAGAATGTGAACTTCAAACAAAGAACAATCAAAAGAGATACAGAAGGTGGCTGCATAGTTGTTAGAGGAAAACTGCAAGGGGAAGAGATAACAGTCATAAAAATGTATGCACAAAATATGGGAGCACCAAACTATATAAGAAATTTTAACAGACATGAAAAATGGAATAAGCAGTAACACAATTGTAATGGAGGACTTCAACACCCCATTCTCATAGAGATAGATCAACTAGACAAAAAATCAGCAAGGAAATAACAGAACTATACCAAACTTGTGAACAAATGGACTTAGTAGACCTCTACAGAGTGTTCTACCCAGTAACATCAGAATACACATTTTTCTCAGCTGCACATGGGACATTCTCTAAAGTAGACCACATACTAGCACATAGAACATGCTTAAGCAAAACCAAAATAATTTAAATTATCCCATGCATCATCAAGAAGTCAACCAATAACAAATGCTGGAGGGACTGTGGAGAAAAAGAATCCTTCTCCACCTTTGGTGAGAGTGTAGACTGGTACAACCACTATGGAAATCAGTGTGGAGATTCCTCACAAAACTAGGATTATAGGTCCCATTCAACCCAGCTTTTTCCCTTCTGAGTATTTCTCCCGAAGAATTGAAAACATCATACCACAGTGACATATGTGCACCTATGTTTATAGCAGCACAATTTGTCATAGCTAAATCTTGGAAACAACCCAAATGCCCATCAGCTGGGAAATAGATAAAAAAATATGTGATATTTTTATACAATGGAGTATTACTCAACTATTAAAAAAAGATAATGTTGAGGCTTTCATAGGAAAATGGATACAGCTAGAGACCATATTCATAAGTGAAATAAATCAGATCCACACATGTAAACATCATATTGTCTCCCTAGTGTAAGAACCTAAAAAAGTAAATAAAACCCAAAAGGTACAATAAAGATTGTGAAAGGGAGAGAAGTTGTTCAAAGCAAAGGAACAACTGGGATGAGGGAAAGGATAAAAGAAAGAAGGAAGGAAAAT
>NW_004955451.1:10389482-10408619 GCF_000276665.1 Chinchilla lanigera
AACTCATGACCTCGCACTTGCCAGGCAGGCTCTCTGCCGCTGAGCTAAATCCCCAGCCCTTCTTTTCTTTTTAAAATAAATAAATAAATAAATAAAAGGATTAATTATGTGAGGGAATTGAGGTCCAGAAAGGTTAAGCAGCATATTTTTCATTCATTTTCAATCAACAAGTGTCCTTTTGCGTTAGTGGTGACAAAAGTCTTCTTCTCTGCACACACTGCAAGAGCTTCTGCCACCAACTTGAACCTTCTGGAAAGTCAGTGAAACAGGAGGTTTTCCTGTCTACAAGAACACAGCCAGCATAATGTGTGTTATGGTTTGCATCTGTATGTTCCCCCAAACCTCATGCAGTCATGGGGGGTGCTTTTTGGAGGTGGCTGAATCTAGAGTTTGTGACTGGTTCGTTGTCTAGGGCTGGGATTAGGAGGTATTAGTGCTACACCTGCTCTAGGGCAGGTAGCCTGCATACAATATACGGGAGGAAAATAGACTTCCTCTTCCCCTTTTTGCTCTTGCTCCTTTTGCCATCTTCCACCACCTTGAGCTGTTGCCCCTCTGCCATGTTTCATTCTGTCTTGGAGCCAGCAGATTATGGACTAAAACCTCCACAGACAGTGAGCTAAATAAACCTTCACTCCCTTAATTTGAGGTGTCAGATATTTTGTCTCAGCAACAAGTGACGTGACTGAGTGTGCTTGCTGGAACACATTAGAAGAAAGTGTGGCCTTCCATGGAAGTCAACAAAGAATGACCAAATCACTAGAGTCTTCTTTTTGAGCAAGTAAGATTAGTTAATAAGAAATCAACTTAGGAAACAGATGGTTCCCAAAACCTGAAGAAAGAAGGATCCATCCCAGGTCAGCACTGAGGGCCATCACCAGCCCCCTCTGAGGAGAGGATCTGGACCAGCACTAGCATGTTTTTATCCTTCCAGTTCACTTCTGACGATTATGTCTGGCAAATGGTGACTCAATTTCAGAGTGAAGCTTTAATCATTCTTCACAAACACTCCTTTTGCATGGTAGGTGCTTTGTTCTATTACCCTTCATATGAATATTGGGGATCAGTCAAGAATTCTAGTATGTAGAGGAAGAAAAACTAAGGCAAACAAGATCATTGATAGACTGCCTTCTTAATGAAATGCAATCTAGTGTAGTTATACCACCCACTGTGTGATTCACTTGCTTCTTTGTAGATGTGTTTAATTAGTGAGATGGAAATGCTATGCCCAAGTGTGGTTGGTTGGAGACACCTATCTACTTCTTACCTTGAGCTATTGCATATACCTATGTGTGGCAGAAACTGCTTTGTCCCTCCTAATATCTATTCTACTTTTTTATCCTATATGTTATTGAAAATAGTATGTGACAAGTTAAACCCTGCACTTACTGGAAAATGGGGTGTCTAATGGCACATAAATGTACATCATTTGATGGAGTTACAGGAAAGTTGTTTAAATGGCTTCTCTTTAACCTTTGCCAGTTTCTCTGATCTGATACTTATGCTTGGAATGTAAATATGGTGGCTGAGGCTACAGTGGCCACCTCACAATTTTGAAGAGACTTTGAGGATAAAAACAGTATAATAAAGTTAGGAAGACAGAAATATAGAGGGTACTCTGTCCACCCTGACATGATGAAGCTACCATGTCAACTCTGGACACTGACTGAGAGAAAAATGAACACCTATCTCATAACCTACTTCTATTTGGATTTTCTATTCTGAATAGACTGTTATAATTCATATACCACATTATCTTTAAGATGTTAAAAGATAACAATACCCTCAAGATACAATATCTTATACCAGCTGGCAAATGATTATCAGAGATGTAAAATAAAATAAAACAGTATAGAATATTAAAGTTAATAATAAAGCAATAATAAAAACAATAACCCTGTTTGCAGACAAGAACAGTGAAATCCAAAAACATGAAGGGACTCATATAAGTTCACCCAGTTCCTGAGCAAAACATCCAGGTCAGAGCCAAATCTACTGTCTCCCACCCCAGGTTACCTCCAAATTACAACATGACCAACTTCTTCCAGAACACTTGAGTGCAAGCTACTGTGAATGCCACAAATAGCATATGATGTTGTCTTGTACCATGTGACTGTTAATCAGGATATAGCAAACTGACAGGATTAAGAAATATCTATTAGATTAGTAAAGCACACTTCTGGGTGTGTCTAGGTGGGTCTTAGAGGAGTGACCTTGGATATCGTCCCTGGCCCCTTCCTCTCTGCCACTGTTTCCGTGCTACCCTTTCCAGCTACCATGAATTAAGCATCTTTGCTCTGCCACACCTTTCTGCCATGATGTCTATGCCTTGGAGCTAGCCAGTCATAGACTGAATCTCCTGAAACCATGAACCAAATAAAACCTCTCCCTTCAAATCCTGGGTGTTGTGCATTGTATCTCAGCAACAGGAAAAGTGACTAATACAGACCAAGCTCCCTTTTTCCTGCCACTCTCTCCCTCCCAAAATGACCTCTTCAAGAATGCTGCCTTAGTTACTTTTCCCATTGCTGAAACAAAATACCCAAGACCAACAAGCTAAAGGAAGAAAGGTTCATTTCAGCTCATGGTTTGTAGAGGTTTCAGTCCCTAGTCAGCTGATCCAAGGTAGGATGGCGTGGAAGAGGGGCATCACAGAGGAGAAACAGTCCATGGCAGAGCAGGCAGGAGGCAGTAAGCTGCAGGCAGCTAGCAGCGAGTAGCCAGCAGCCAGTGACAAGTAGCCAGCCTGCCTTCCTTCTTTTTCCTTTATATTCCATCCAAGCTATAAGCCTATTGTTTAGTGCCACCCACATCCAGAGTAGGGCTTCACATTACCCATACCCAGAACTATGCTAAACCAATACGTGGACTAACTTTGTACCACACAACCTTCAGCCCAGCATTACACACCCTAGACCCAGCAAGCTCTGAAAAGCCCCCCTTATGAACACATGAGACACTGGGAAGTCACCTAAATATATGCCACAACAAATTCCAAGATGGAATACTAAGTTATTTCTGAAAAGGTGCTTTTAAGTAAATAGCAAATTCACAAATATGAAAGAAAAGGTAAGGAGATAGAAAAATTATTCAAGAAGGGTGTTCAAAAAACCAAAGTCACTAGTCCAAATCTGGCCCAAGACCTGTTTTTGTTAATAAAGTTTTATTGGAACATGGTCATACTGATCCCCCTATGTCTTGTGTTTGAATGCTTTTGTGCTACAACAGCAGAGTGGGATCTCTGCAACAGTAATCACATGACCTGAAAAGCTGAAAAACTTTACACTCTGGCCTGTTAGCAGAAAGTTTGTTGACCCCTGATGTAAAGCAGTAAGGACAACTTCCCCTTTTGGTGATGCTCAACAGCAATGACCATTTACCCATCCACAAATCCCCCACCAACTCCAGCAAGCACACAGCTGAGGAGAGGAAGATCAGACTCCCAGATAATCTCCTCAGTGGTAGCATTCAGGGACTGGCCACAGGTTCTCTCTTTTAACTTTTTAATAAGAGAAAAACACAAAGCACTAAAATACAAGTGCATAAGACTGATAAAAGAGAGAACAAGGGGGAAGTTATGAGAGAAATTCTGTCTATGTCATCATGTCATCTGCAAGATTCCCACCCATCAGACAGCATCAATAAGGAGCAACGGACCATTTAAAGAGCAGGAAAAGGTCAGGGAAGATGAGGTGGATGATATGAAAAAGGAAATAAGGGGAATTGGACGAGGCAGAGTACTCCTAGGTGGGGCAAGAGAGACAGATGGGTTGTCAGAGAGGGTAAATTGCTCTGAGGATGAGAAATGTGCCGAGAGCAAAGAGAAAATCAAATCCTGGACCCACCACCCGAGATGGGGAAAGGAATAATAAAGACAAGACTGCAAGGAAAATGATGTACAAATGGTTTTTTTTCCAGAAATAGACTAATAAAATGCAGATGAAACCCATCAAATTGAAAAATGCTTTTCATCACCTGAAACGCAGCAGTACAATGTGCTAAAAAGTGTAAGGCTGTGAAAAGGCAGTTGGAAAGGGGTTTAAATTCTGGCTCCATCGCCTCCTAGTACATCCATGTCAAAATATACTTTGCTGAGAGTGAATTCTTCTCATAATCCTGCTTACCTAGCATGGCTTCTGATAGACAGCAGAACCTTGACTGATCCTGGTATTTACATCAGGGGTGATATTCAGAATAACCACGGACAGCCATAGCATCATTCCTGACTGATTAGAACAAGTAACTACCAGTAAGCTATACAAGTTTGTACCAGTTGGCCCCAAAATGAGATAGAGTAAAGCTTAGCATAGCCTTGTAAAGAACAGGTAGAGCGTTGCTCCTGAATATGGAATACTTACAATGAACATGTATATTCAATAGAAGGAAAAAGACATGAGTTCCAATACTAGTTATCACAATGACTGGCTGATAATGACTCTTCATGCTAGCCTGGAATGGATCTTTCTTCCTTTCAATTTTGGGGCTCATCCATCTTTCCCATCCATCTTTGGCTTCTTATTACAGGTCCTGATATCTAATTTCACCAGCCTAAAGTTAGGATCATTAAGGATTTAGTCATTTCTCACTGATCTCCATGGAAGGCTGTACTTTCCTCTAAAGTGTTCCAATAAGCATACAATGTTGGGTGTATGTGTCCCCATCGATGGGAAATTCTACCAATACTGGTATTCTTTCACCAGAAAGCAGAGGCTGGTGGCAGCAGCTCCCACGATGTGCTCCCTCTCATGCAAAGTGACACCTGCCAATTGAAAGTGGGTGGGAAGAATGTTACCTGACCTTTCTGCACCTCAGTTCCCTCACCTACAGAATGGATATAGCAGGACGAAGAAATCATTTTAGCAGCTAATACATGTTGGACCCTGAACTTCTTGGGTAAAAATATTCTGCCACCCACTTATCAGAGAACATTTACATCTCACATCTTATTGGTGACCAAAAACAAAAAAAAAAAGAATCAAACAAAACAAAAATTTAGTTTCAGGTCAGTGTTGTATGCCTAAAAGAACATATCCTGAGAACAAAGCATAGAGGCCCAGATTAGAGTCTCCACCCAAGTATTAACTGGCCTTTTGGTGCCCTTGGAGTGATTGTGTTCCTTGTGGGCCATCATTCTCCCATCTGTCAGATTAAAAAAAAACCCAAAGCTAGGACAACACTGTCTCTGGAATTCCAGGGCAATGTCTCGAGGGCCCAGAGAATGACACAGAATGTTGGGGACCCTTTCTTCTCTCTGTCAGCAATCTATTTCTACCCAAACAATGTCCCATCATCTGTTTTATATATTTTCTGGTCAAGTACCATTTATCAGATTAAAAGAGACCATTATTTAAAGAGGTTCAAAGTTTGAAAACCCCTATTAACATTCTATGCCTGTATAATTGATAATTTTGAAAATCATTTTTAAATATTTCAGCAGGTAAAAATATAGTGCTTGACATTAACATCGAAAGATAGTGTCAAGGAAAAGATCAAGAATTCACCGAGATATTTAATGGAGAATAATAAAATTTTCCTTTCTCCATTTCAAAGTGGTGGAAGGTACCTAGAGTAGAGTTTGGACTGGTGCTATTTGTCACAAATTGTCTGTGTTCCCGTTCTTTTGGGAGTGTTCTGAAATCCATGCAACCTTGTCTTCTGATCTTGAAGTCTGGACTGAACCACCACGGTCTGTCTGAAAGGGCAGAGTGTCGGCTGCTCCAATAAATTGCTGCGTTTGGTGGCTTAAAACATCACACATTTGTTATCTTACACTTCTAGAGGTCAGAAATTCAAAGCACATCAGAGGTCAGAAGTCTAAAAAAGGGTTTTTGGGAAAAAATCAAGGTGTTTGCAAAATGGTATTTTCCTGGAGGGTCTAGAGGAGAATCTGTTCTCCTTCCGTCATCCCTAGGAGCTTCCCACAACCCCAAGTGCACAGCCTTAAAGGTGATGGGGGCAGTTGCAGTCTTGCTCCCACGCATAGCTCTGACCCTGACTCCCCTCTTCTCCTTATATTTATGCTTGTGATTCCACTGGGCCCACACAAACAATCAGGATAATCTCTACATCCGAGACCAACTGATGGGTAATCTTAAATCCATTTGCAACCTTTATTACCCCTTGCCATATAACTTAATGTATTCGCAGTTTCTGGAAATCAGAACCTGGATGTCTTCAGAGGGTTGGAGGGAGGGCATCATTCTGCTACAACAAGCAGTTTCCAAGGAAGATCTCCGGACCTGCTGCAGCAGGAGGCAGGTGGTAGGTGACAGAAGAAGGAGGCATCATTACCAGGACAGCTACAAGCACTGGCATGAGGGTGAGAAACAAGCTGAAGCACAAGTGGGAAGATAAATGTTCAAAGCTCCGGTCTCACAGGTTGGTCTGAGAACTGGAAATATTTACATAGGGACGGAGAGATGGCCTGGGGTCGGCACGAGGACGTCACATGAGATACAGGCAATCAATCGTGATGATTCAGAGCTGGTATCAGGAAACCTGAGTTTTGAAAGCACCATAACAGCGACTGTCTTTTATTGCTGCTTATCCCATGCCAGAGAACACTGAGTACTTCAGGTCTGAGTCAGTGCCCCAACAGCTGTAGGAGACATAACATTGACCTCATTTTAGAGACAGGAGCTAAAGCTTACAGAGCCAAAGTGACTTGCTCAAGGACACTCGAGTTTGGGGACCCAGATTCTAAGCCAAGTTTGTCTGACTCCAAGGCCCACAAAAACCTCTAGGGACTCATCCTCACCATCATGGGCAGCCTTTTCAACAGAATTGACAGATTTGCCAGACTGGGGAGAAGGTCTGACAACAACTCTCCTACTCAGTAACTTCATGTTTTTAACCTAAAATGAAGGTGTAGAATCAAAATTCAACTTTTTAATTTTTTTCTCTTTGTGACTTTTTATCTTAAGGTTTTTAGCCACCCTTTCCAATAGCCAGTAATTGATGAGCACTGTGCAAGTGACCTTCGGTTATGTGTTTGGGAAGTGTTTTCCCAGCCGACAAGCAGTTTACAAATGTTAGTTACACTTCCCTTTGAAAAGCGTAGCCCCCAGGAGTGTTGCACTTGGCGTTAGCGACCTGCCTGGTCCTTGAGAAACTACAGACAAAACCTCCACCTCGCATGGAGGTTCCCACTGCTTTTCTCTGCTCACTTCTCTTTCATAGCAGAAGCTGCCTATTCTTCCCTCCAGGTGTCTGAACAGGCAGCAAACTATTCAGCTCACCCGAGCTGCTAAAGAAAAGAGAGCCAGTAATCTAATTTTGTTTTCCCCAGTTTATTGGATGAATTCAAAGTGGCATTGATTCACTTCCAGCAGAAAATTTACCCACAGAATGCCTTGGCAGCTGAGGCAAGGGCAGGCTTCCTTCTAGTCTAAAGAACAATAGAAAAATACCTTTCAAGGCTGAGTTATGGGCCCTCCACTCACAGAGCCCCAGTCAGGCTCTGACAGTATCTGGCCCCAGTGTTTCACAGGCTCTCAGCAACGTGGTGAGCATTGTGAACCAGCAAGAGGAAGACACTGTGATCTCCCAGAGGGAGAGCTCCCCATATATCTGGCCAAAAACAGTTTTTCAGGTGCTAAGAACTGGAGACAATGTGCAAGGAGAGCAAGCTTTCTCAAACAAAACCGTACCACATTGCTCATCTTCACTTCGGCAATGATCCTCCATCACCTCTGGGATTCATTCCAAACCACTGGACAAAATATTAAAGGCTCTTTCATAGCCTGGCCCCTGCTGCTCGTTGCAGCCTCAGTTCCAGTCCTTTCTCCAATCTGTAGACTGATCCTTCATTCTGGTGTTGCCAAGCTATTCAGTCTGTGCAAGCACCAGGTCTTAAGCTTCACATGTGCTGCCTGTTAGGCATGGAAAGCATACTCTTCAGCTCAACTCCACTGTGCCTCCTGGCCCAGCCCTTTCTCAACTCTAATCCCATCTATTCACCCATCCATCCATCCATCCATCCATTTGCCTATCATCACAAAAATTGTTGTGCCATGTCTGTATCTGCAGCTGAGAAAACAAAGAGAAGTCACTGATTCTCTCTGCAGCTGTTTCAGCTTCCCTTTATCGATCCCAGCTCAAAGTCTGGGTTTCTTTTCCTCTGTGGTTTCCACCCATGAGTGCAGATAAATCTCCAGAGGCCATCCTGAGAGGGTCTGATTTAGGGACCAGACAAGGGAGGTTTCAAGTCCTCATCCCACCCTTTATCATTGTTTCAACTTGTATAAGTTTCCAGAGTTTTCTAATCTTTAGTTGTTCTGTTCTGTACTAAGAGGTCTACTAGGATAGGGAAGCTAAGGATGGCATTATAGAAATTTTATAAATTAATCAATAAACATGTGCAGTAACTAGCTGTGTCTGGCTCAGAGTTGCACTCAATAAATGGTATTCCATGAGCCTTTATATGATAACCTAAAAGGTCACATTTTAATAAAAAAGAAAATATGTAATCATCCTTCAATATTCTCGGGAAGTTGGTTATGAGAACTCATGGGTACTCAAATCCCTAATATAAGATGGCACATTATTCACACATCTCCTGTGCACATCCTCTCATGCACTTTGAGTGACCTCTAGTTTACATCTAATACATAATATGATGTGAGTACTGGGTGCTATGGTTTGCATGTGGTTTGAATGTGTCTCCCAAAGGTTCATGTGAAACTTGATCCCCAGGCAGATGATGCTAAGAGATCATAGAATCTTTAAGAAGGGGAACTTAGTGAGAAGTAATTAGGTCTTTAAGAAGTATGAATGCTTTTCCCACTCAAGCATGATCTTGTTCTAATAAAAGTGGTCATTATAAGCAAAAATGGCCCCTCCCCCAGCTCTCTTCTTGCAACACCACGTGATTTCTCTTTCACAGATGCCCCCTCTATTGTGATGCTTCTCCCCAAAGCCCTTATTAGTCTTGAGCAGATATCAGCACCCATTCTGTTCAACCTCTAAAACTCTGAGCTAAATAAACCTCTTCTTTATAAAGTACCCAGTGTCAGGTATTCTGTTATAGCAACACAAAACAAAGACACCACATGAATAGTTTTTGTGTATTGTTGAGGGAGAGATTACAAGGAAGGAAAAAGTTACACTTTTATTACAGATGTGACTTCTTTTTCAAATATATTCCATCTGTGATTGGTTAAATCCATACTGACCCTGTGGGTGAAGAGGACCCACTGTACAGACATCATGTTTCAAAATGAGTAACCCTAAGAAGTGGAGCTGAAAGTGGCAAAGACATGCACTTCAGAAAACGAAGTGGGTGAGTGAGTGACATAGTGTCCCCAGCTGATTAGCCATTAACTGTCTCTGTTTTCTGAAGGGAACCTCAAAATGTCCCAACTATGCAAGAGCCCAGAGATCATCCATTCTAACCACACAGGGCTGTACTTTTCAAAAAGGAATCAAAGACCCAGTGGCATTGCTGGGAAACCTCATAGAGTCCCGGAAGCTTCAAAGAACAAGGGTAGAATGTAATTAAGAGAAGTTAACTGTCTCAAATTGGTTTTGGAAGCAGGTGGGGCATAAATAATACATAAAATAAATAAAGAAGTTTAATACTTTTCATCTTAACATCAGCAGAGACTGCCTGAAGCTGATAATCCAGAAACCCAGTGGAAAGACCCTGTGGATGAGAGGCAGATATTAACCTACCTTCATCATAAAGAAAGCACAGTATTCAGATAAAAAGGACAGATCAGAGAAAAAGCCTTCAAAGGCAGAGTATGAGGGACAAAATGCACCTTATTTATAAGCAGTGGCTGGAAATTAAAGTGTCTTCTTTTTTTAATAAAGAATGGTTTTTGTGGAAAAGCATGAGTGTGAAGAAAGTCAATTTATTATAAGTTACTACAAACAGAAAGTTCCTCAAAATACTCACATTATTTCTAAGAGAATCTATTCCTAAGGCTGGCATTTCACCCCTATAAATGGTATGACTGATGAAATATTTATTCAGCAAATATTTATTGAATACCTATTAGATGTCAGGCACTGTTTGTCAAGGAACCACAAATATGGTAGCAAATAAAACAAGGTCCTGCCAGAGTAGGGAAATCTAGGGTAAATAATTTAAATAAGCAAGATCATGCTTAGGGAGCAACTCATGCTCTGTGAGAAAACAAAAGATGCTGAGGACAGAGCTACTGGGGTGATGAGGAAAGTCCATCAGACAAGGTCAGGTTTGCACTGAAGAGCAGCGAAGGATTACACCAGTGAAAATCGGGGGACAGTGGTGTAATTGGAAGGAATCACCAGCTGAGAGGCTCTAAGGAAAGAATTGGGATGCTGATCACAGAACAGAAGACAACCAAATGGGGCTGGTGGAGGGAGAGCAAGAGACAGAGGACAAGGAGAAAAACCAGGCACACGGGAAGAGGATGGGTAGTGTTGGGGCCAAGAGACCAGAGGAAGGAGCCTGAATTCCATTCTGCATATGATGGGAAGTCATTTGAAGCTTTAAACATGAAAGAGAAATACATAATCTGACATATTTTCAGCATCCAGTTTTAAAATCTTCAGCACAATGGCAGTCATCTTGGACAGGGATTATTAGAGGAAGACCAGTAAGCAGTGACTGTTCCCCCAGAGTGAGGCTAAGGCAACCTTCTAGAGAATGTGTGCATGTAACCCCAATAAATCCCAGGACCCACTGGCCCAGTGTCTGTATTATTCATTTGTTCTTTCAGCAAATATTTATTGAAAACTCGATGCTGGGAAAATAACAGTAAATAAAACAAAATATATCTCCTGATAGATCTTATATTTTAAGAGAGAAATAGCCAAAAAACAAATATATAAATGTTTAGAGTTAGTGCTAGAAAGTATCACCAAGAGATATAAAATGGCACGTGTAAGGGACAAAAGAATACCTGGAAATGATATCTTGATTTCCTTCATTTTGGAAGAGTCCCTCTTAGGAACAGAGATGTGAGCTTTCAGCCACATGAAGCCATGCAGACATCAGGGGAAGAACATTCTGAGCAAAGGAATAGTGTCCTCAGGAACTCTGAGGCAAGAGCATACTTCCTGCAGCCTCCACATAACAAAAGACAGGGAGGCTGAGGCAGCCTGGCAATGGAGAGGGTAGAAAGAGATGCAATCAGATCAACTCCAAGCACTGAGAAGGCCATTTTCCTCAATGCTGCTCTGCAAGGTCACCTTGTCTACATCAAGTGTCTACAAATGCCCTGATCCTTCTGGAAGCTCTCTCTTTTACTTTATTGGTCTATGTGCTATGTGCCTGACCTGTGCCAATGCCACTTGTGATGGTTAATCTTGACTGCTAATTTGACTGGATTAAGAGACTCCTGAAGAGATGATTGGATTGTGAGATTGTAGCTGAGGTAGGATCTAGTTGGAAGAAATGGGTCCTGGGGACATAACTGGAGACTATTTCTGGTCTCTGATACCTTCTTATCTGGCTTTTCTTCTGCTCTCTCCTTCCTTGATGACATGGGTTGAGAAGATTTGCTCCATCATGCCCTTTGCTGTGACGTTTTTGCCTTGGAACCAGCAAACCACAGACTAAGCCCTCTGAAACTATGAGCCAAAATCAACCTTTCTCTTTTAAGTTGTAGGTATCAGGTATTGTATTCCAGCGATGGAAAAGCTAACCAATACACCATTGTACCATTCAGGATAGAATCAGGAGACAGAATTTCCTGCTCAGTAATTTGAACAGGGAATTTTTAATACAAGCAATTATTAACACAAGATATAGGCAACTATTTAAAGGACTTAAAGTGAACATTAAGAAAGACAAAAATAGAAAATCTAGAGTAGCCACTAGCAAGAGGGCTGAAGCAGTACCTAAACTTGAGACAAACTTGAAAAGGGCACTCTCCACCAAGGCTGAGATACAGACCCTACTGGAAGCATGTAGTTAGAGCTCAGTTGGAGATCTTGACTAGGACCTTGTGGATCAGAACTGGTCTGCAACCAGCAATAAAGGATTGTTGGGCTATAAATTACCTTCTAGGGTACCATAGCCCAAGGCTGTCCGTGGACATTACCCAGTGAGGTGTTGGCAGAGCAAGATGAAGGCTGAGCACTTCTGGGTTTCCCACAAGCTCCAATTGCACCTTCCATACTGTAAGACCAAACAGAGCACCCCAAAACCCACACAAGGCAGTATGTGTGCCTTGCGGTGTTCCCCCAGAGTCTTCTACTGACAAAGCCTAACATTTCACCACCAGGAACTAAATGTTTACAGGATCCAGTTCTTATAGCCCAGAGCAGAATGAACAAAAGTAGATTAGGAGCTGAAAGTCAATAGTGGCCAACTAACACAATCATATTATGTTAGTTATTTAGCTATGTCATGAGTTTTGAAACTCTGAATAGATTTTGAGATAGTCCTCCATCTTATTATTCAAAACTACATTAGCTATCCCTGGCCCTTTTGCACCTCCAAATAAATTCTGGAAACAGCTTGTCAAATTAAAATGAAAAGAATATATTTTTATTGGGACTGCATTGCATGTATAATCATTTTGGGGAGCACTGATTCTTTGCAATCGTGAGTCTTTCTTGAACATAATATATAATTTTTTAATCTTCTAGGTAGAAGTTTTGCCAAGAGTTTTAGATTTATTTCTAGGTATTTGGGGTTGGTGGTCATGCATTTGAAATAAGGTAGTGCAGTTATGAGTTTTCTCCAGCTGTATTCAGCTCCACGGGTACATATACAATGTAGAAAGGGAGATTTAATCTATCTTACCGATTATCTGGTTGAGTAGGACAGAGGGAAACAGGAGCAAGAGAGTTGCTCCACAACAGGAGATTTGTGCAAGGGGCTAAAATGATGGGCTGTGAAATTTAAATTAGACAGTGGGAAAAGTGAGGGTATGAGAATGATAATGGACGATGAAAAGCAGTAAGGCCAGTGAATTGAAGGTCCTGGTAAAATCAAAGTTATTAGAGTTATGTGCTCAAGGGAAGGAGCTACAGATAGAAGATGATAGTCTCAGAATGTGACATTTGAAACTGAAATGACAAGGTGTCAGTGCAGTGCCTTCCTATAGAGCTTTCTGCAGTGATCAGAATGTCATATATCTGTACAATCCAATTTGGGATCCACCAGCCACATGTGGCTACTGAGTCCACGAACTGTGGCTAGTGCTATGGAGCACCATACTTTTAAATTTTATTTAGTTAATTTCAAAGTTGAATAGTTATGTGGCAAATGGCTAGAACTACCATGCTGGGCAGTACATTATGGGGTATGACCATGGCGAAGTGTGGCTGAGTATGACGAAGGGCAAAAATCCCTGAGGTGAGATGGCCGTTGAACTTGGAGGCCAGCACACTGGATGGCTTCTTGAAAATAACAACAGTGGCAAGACTAGAGATAAAAAGAAAGAAGCAAAACTAGGCACTTTGATTTTCAGTGAGTGAGTTAAACCACAGGAATTCAGAGGACTGGGAAGGGAAGAACGTGGCATGGTCTGAAGGAGCTGGGTGCTTCAGGGATGAGGGAGGAAGAGGGATATGGAAATGCTAGGCAGTGGTAGGCAGGACCTTTCCCCAACCCCAGGCCAACGGCAAACAGGAAGTGGGAGAAGTACACAGCCACTGCATGGGAGGCTATGGGGAATCAGTGATCCTCAGAACATTTTAGAAGTGAAATGAAGAGGGAATATTCTAAAGACAGCTTGAAAATACTGATAATTTTGCTACAGAGAAAACCATGAGTTCCAAAGGACAGACAGGAAGTCTCTGAGGAGACATGGGATGGGAATCCAAGTCAAAAGATATCATGGGAGAGGCTTGAAAGTCTGACAGAAAATTGGGTAAAAGAAATGAAGATATGATGCAGTTGGTCCCTGGGGTCACTTAGGGCAATGGCTTTTGAACATTTTTGACTGAAACTTAGAGTCAGAAAGACCTCAGTTAGGAGAGAGTAATATAAGCCCAGCCATTATGGAAAAAAAGGATGGCAATTCTTTCAAAAATTCAGACTAAAGCCACATCATGTATTGTTTTATACAGTCTAATCATCCCCATTCTGGGTATGTCTCTGAAGGAAGTTTATGAGTGAAATGAGTACTTGGAAAAGACATCTGCTCTCCCAAGTTCATTGCAGCAGCATCCACAACAGCCAAAACATAGAAACAACATAAATGTCTAATCACAGGTAAGTGTACAAAGAAAATGTGAGGGATGTGTGTAAAATACTATTCAGCCTTTTTAAAATAAGGAAATTCTGTTGTTTTCAGAAGTGTGGATGAAACCAGAGGACAGTGTGCTAAGTGAAATAAACCACAGGAACACAAATACTGCATGATCTCACTTATATATGGAGTATAAGACTGTTGAATCCATCGAAACAGAGAGTAGAATGGTGATTACCAGAGGCTTGGGGTGCAGGACTGGAGAGACATGGGTCAAAGGATACAAAATTTCAGTTAAGTTGCAGAATTAAGCTGAAGACATCTATTGTACAACCTGGTGACTATAGCTAATAACATGTCATATGCTTTTAAAATGCTAAGAGAATAGATTTTAAGTATTCTCATTGTCAAAAAGCATAAGAACATGAGGTAACAGATGTGTTGCCCTGTATTACCAATCTGAAAGGATACAGGGAGAGCATTTCCTTTAAAACTTCACACCATCCCACCTCTACTCAGAAATCTGTCATACCCCAAAAGTTAATAAGCACAGTAGGATATGTGAACTCAGAATATATTTTAATTAAAAATAAAAATTAAAGTCTATCCATATGGCTAAGAAATAGTAAAGATATAAACATAAATCTTTTGTTTTTAAAAATTAAAATTTTATTTTATATATACATATACACACATAGTCAGATGTTCTTAACTTTAGGTTCATCAGAGGACTCCTGGTAGTTCATGATCCCCCAGAAGCTTTAGATAAAGGGTCAGTGTTCCATTTTCGGAGAAGGGCATCCACAGCTTACATCAGCTGCTCAGAGGATCCCGTCCCAATAAGAGAACACAGATCTAAGAACCTGAGGTTTAAGTCTCAGCTGGGTCATCTGCTGTACTAACCTTGATCAAATTTCCTAACCTTTTTGAGTCTTTTATGTCCTCATGTTTTCAAAGACAGAAACAATGGTACCTACTTCACAAGAGTATTGTAAGAACTAAGGCAAGGACTATCACATAGCCACGTGCCAGGGTAGCACAAGTGTGGCTGATGGTAACCTGAGTCCCGAGAAACACCAAGAACAATCCAGATTCCCAGCTCCAATCAAGGCACATTGTGGAAAATCCTCTAGATTTGCATTTATAAACTGCTGCCCCAGTATCTCAAACTGTCCCTTCTCCAACAATACACTGATAAGGCTAAGACAGTGCTGCCTCCCTAGCATGAACTTCTCTCAATTTCCCAACCTTCCAAGAATTCCAGGTGAGAAATCTTACGTTTATAAATCAGCACTGAGTTTGACTTTCCATTGTTCCTCTGACGTGGAGCCTTTCTGCTCAGTTCCCCAGACAATGGCCAGAACTCCCATGCAGCACTAAAGAGGTTGCTCTTTCATGCTGGCCCCTTTCAGTGGACTCAGTCCAATCCTGCCAAGATATCCTTTGGCAATGTAAAAATGGAATTTGCCTTTAAAATCTCCACCTTCAGAATTCATCCAACCAACATCTTGCTCACTAATTAAACCCTGCTGCTACCTACTTTCATCTCCTTTCATTTTCTGGCCCACATTTTATTCAAAATCTGGATCTTTTTGTTAATCGCCTACTCAAGATCCACTGGATCTCAGAGTTCTTTGAAAGCACATTTTCTTGTTTGCCGTCTGATTCCCCACAGGAACCAACCCATTGGCCAGCTTCCTGTCCACTTCCAAAGTGGGAGTGAAGATTTACACACTGTCAGATGCAATTCTCCTGAGATGGTCAGCTCACATAACTTCCCACCTAGACTCTACTGGGCCAGACTGAGTTGCTTGTATAGGTAACACACAGGCATCAAATGTCCCAGGTATATACCAAGCAACGGGTTTATTAACAGTGAGCTGTTTGGGGCTGGGGATTTAGCTCAGTGGCATAGCGCCTGCCTGGCAAGCATGAGGTCGTGAGTTGTTTTCCCCAGTACCAGAAAAAAAAATAGTGAGCTGTTCACATGAAAACTGCCCACCAAGGTGGGGAGATCTTGAAAAGAGATGAAGGGACAAATCCGGGGTGACCACAGGGCACTATTAGCTTAGAGTATTAGATAGAAACAAAACAATAAAAAATGAAGAAAAGAGAAAGTCCACAATTATAGAAAAGTGCAGTGGTATGTCTTAGTTTATGCTATTGTGGCATGTGATATCTGGATTTAAAATTAATTAAGAATTTGTGTATATGAAGAAAAGCTAGGAATTCTACACAGCAAATATCAGACAGATTCCTCAACTGGATGGCCAAAATTAATGCCATCTGTGAGGGGCAGATGCATATTAGGTACCTCCAGAGGTGACACCTTGAGAAAGACACCAAATCACTCACAGAATATTCACAACCCAGATTTAACTATCAGAAAACACCAGACAAATCTCAAAGCAAGGAACTTTCTATTAAACACAAAACAGAATTGTACCTTCAACACCGTCAGTGTCAGTAATGACAAAGGCAGGCTGCAAGGATGGTCTAGGTTCCTGCTGGCCCTTGAAAGAACACCAGGTCAACACTTACCTTGCTGGGATCAAATTTATTTTCACTAACCATGAACTCCCTGCATCTATCTTTCTGAAAGCTACCCTGCTTGTCAGAGATTTGGAGTGGTACCCATGATACGAACTCATAACTAGGAAAAAATTAATTTTTTCTCTGCTGCTTCCTCACTGAGATGTTAGCTCATTTTCCTCTCATTTCTCTCAAGATCTTTCAGTCAAATTCTCATCAAAATGCAGCAAACATAATTCCCCTCTTAGAATGGTTCTTTCTGTGAAACTTAATCATCTCCTCTAGTGGAGGAAACAGAGCAATGAGGGTGGGGTTGCTTTATTCTGGGATTTTTGTTTTGCTCTTTGGTTTTTGGTTTTATTTTTCAATTCTTCACTCAAGTACAAAGCAATCCTCAGAGATTCAGTCGGTTCCAGAAATGAAGTATAAAATAAAAATAACAATATAAAAACCTCTTGTAGTGTAAATGGAAACCAAAACATGTCACACCTTCTACCTGCAGAAAGAGAGTGGAAAGGAAGCACAGATGTGAAATCGTGTGACATACTAATATCTAGATGTAAAAGTAATTAAGCATTTATGTACATGAAGATGAGCTAGGAATTCTACATAGCAGAAATCAGACAGATTGCTCAACTAGATGGTCAAAATTAATGCCATCAGTGAGAGGCAGATGCATATTGGGTACCTCCAGATGTGACACCTGAGACAGACACCGAATCACTTAGAGACTACTCACATGCATAACCCAAATTCAACTATCAGAAAGCACCAGACAAATCTCAAAGCAAGGAAGTTCTACTAAACATAAAACAGATTGTACCTTCAAAAATGTCAGTGTCATTATGACAAAGGAAGGCTGCAAAGTGTTCCAGATTAAAGGAGACTAAAGAGATGTGACAACTAAATGAGATACTTGATCCTACATTTGTTCCTGTAAGGGAAGACAAAAAAAAGAAATGCTATAAGGACATTATTAAGTCAATTGACAAAATGGGACTATTCACGGTAGATTAGATAAAAGTGTCAATGTTAAATTACTGAAGGTGACATGTACTAAAATATTACTGATCTTGGGAAATGTACAAAGAAGTATTTATAAGTAAAGGGGCATGATGTACGCAATCAGGTGTCAAATGGCTCAGAAGAATGTATGAGCGTGTATGCACATGTGTGTGTGTCTGTATACACAAGTGCACATGGACAGAGAGAAAGATCACAAATTATAAAGCAAATGAGGTTAAATATCAATAATATCCAGGTAATCTGGATATGGTGTATATCAGTGGTCCTTAGATGAGTCTGTTTCTTGCAATTTTTCTGAACGTCAATTTCCAAATAAAAACTGAGTGCTTGGAAGATTTGAGTATTAGGTTTCTTCACAAGTATTTAAAAGATTCATGTTGCTTTGTTCACCCTGAATTTCACACACAAGAACCTTGGAGATAATTCCTCTTTTATGGTAAACCAAAGCAATAACAGCACAGAACACACCAGGAGTAGAGAAAGTTTACATACACCAAAGAAAACATCAAGATGTGTGTCTCTTCTTCCTCCTTTGGCAATTAAATGTCAGTGCTACACGGTCAAGCACATACATTAAACAAGATGCCATCCAGCTCTTAGGTTTTCATCATCCTGTTCCCTGTCAGTGCCTGATGAGAGGGTCCAATAGCTTCCCCCAAATCTCTGAAAGTCCTGAATTTCCCCCAGCCCAGCTTTAAAGGCCAACCCACCACCTCCACTCACTTGAATCTGTGGAGCTTCTCAGGCATGAACATTCAGTGCTAAAGTTAGGAGAGTCCTCAATATTCACCTTATGTCAGCCATGTCTAACAAACAGCCTGTGGGTCACGTGCAGCCTAGACATCTAGGTTGTGGTCCACAAGATTGTAGTAAACTTTTAACTTTATTATGCGATTTTTAGTGATATTTTTCCTGACTCCGTCAAGAAATGCTCCAGTGCAGTGTGCAGGTAACAGCAGAAGGCTATGTCGGGGAGGCCACATTCCTGGCTAAACCACCCCTGTGCCCGCAGTCAGTGGACTCTAAACCCAAGTGCCTCAGACGTCACGTGTGCTTGTGCGACAAGGTGAGCAAAACAGCAACTGCCTATAGTAGTATTTCAGCCTACTTATACGGATGCCTATGGAACACGTATTTATTGTTGTTAAGCAGATGTGTAAGTTTTTTATCTAATCATTAAACTTGAGCTTGTGTTATTTCATCTTACGATTATAATAAAAATATTTTTAAAGGAAGTGTTGTTATTGAAATTAATTTACTGATTTCATATTTTATATGTGGTCCAAGAACATTTCATATTTTATATGTGGACCACATATAAAAATTTCATGTTTTATATGTGGTCCAAGAACAGTCCCCTTCACTCAGTGTGGCGCAGGCAATCCAACGCCCAACATTATGGCTCTGAGTTCTGGTTCCAGGTGAAATTCAGGTTTCCTTCCTGTCA
>NW_004955451.1:10408785-10429105 GCF_000276665.1 Chinchilla lanigera
CACTCTTTGATATAGATCTGGAACTCAGCCACTCTTCTGGGGTGACACTTTCCATTTGCCCCACAGAGGAAATACTTCCTGGAGTCACTCAGGAAAGTGACAAATGTGTCCAAAGATCCGAGCAGTGAAGAGTTTTAGGATATTATGGTTCCTATCCAGATGTCCCCGAAGCTGCATGCGCTCACAGGTGGGACTTCAGGTAGATGATTGAATCATGGTGGCGTGATGCTAATCAGTGGATTAGTCTATCCTGAGTTCATAGCTAAATGTGATGTTGGGAGGTTGAGCCTGAGTGAAGGAAGCAGGTCACTGGGGTGTGGCCTGGGAAGGTCTATCTCCCTACCACTCCTCCCTTAAAGCTCTCTGCTTCCTGTCCACCATGCCATGAGCAGCTCTCTTCTACAACACCCCTCTGCCATGCCATCCTGCTTTGGAGCCAGCTGACCATGGACTGAACCCTCCACAAACTCTGAGCCAAAATAAACCTCTCCTCCATTAAGTTTGGTGTTTGGTATTGTGTCTGAGTCATGAAGAAAATGACTAAGACGTGTGGCATCCCCTTGTTCATCCTGCTCTCTCAGATTTGGGCCCTGTTCCCTCTTGGACTCCTTCTGAAACTCAGCTCCTCTCATTTTATTATTATGCAAAGAATTTACCTCTGGAACTGATACTCCTGGGTCTCCTTTGGCATGATCTCAAGCATCTTACTGTGTTTCACTTAATAGGGGATGGATACCCTGTTTTTCACTTTAGAGGTCAGAATTGGGACAGTGACACTGAAATGTCTGTGTTTCCTTTTTTTTTTCCTCCATGATACTGAAAAATGTTCTGTATCCTCAATGAGAATGAAATTTATTCTGCGTAGTTTGAACTTCATGGGTACTTTATTTTGTCCTAATGTTTTTACATTAACAAGTTATGGTTGGTATGTGTGATAATATTATAGCATCTTAGCCAGACATGGTGGTGTACACCTGTAATCCATGTTACTGGAACACCAGGATCATGTCCCACAGTGATAAAGAATGAAACCATGAACAGAGGAGGTAAGGCATAAGAAAATTTATTTAAAAGATATAATTGCAAGAAAGTAAAAGAAAGGCAAGGAAGTAGGCCTCCTGCTAGCCCAGAGGGAATTCTGAGTAGGATACCCTAGAAGGCTCTTTGTCTGGGGGTTTCTAAGGGATTTAGAAGGGACCGCAGGCCATTGTGTAAGCAATGTGACCTCCACCCGATAGGAGACTGCATACCCTTCAGGGCCCAATCTACGCAGTGTCCACAGAGTATCCATGCAGGGCAAAGATATATATTCTGAGTCACACACTATGTCAGGAAATTTGCCTAAGATGAAGATGAAGCAGACTGCACAGGTGAGAGGAGATTCTTTTCAGCCTACTTAAGCACTGCTGATCTTACAGGAGGGCCAAGTGCTACTACCCTATACCTATACCCGAACCTGCGGCTGATTGGTCCCTGAACAGTCAGTGATTGCTCTCTGCCAGCCCAGAACAGCATGAGAGGTTTTCCAGAGCAGGTGTCTCCATTTGATGGTGGCCTGCTGCAGCGGGCCCACCTGCCGCCTCTATCTCCCAGTCTCCCCTCTTGGCCTCCACTTTCTGTGCAGGGCTACAGCTTGAACAGTGTTACCGTTTCATTGAGCCTCTGATAAAGCCATGCTACCAGACGTGTCTGTGTACACGTGTATCAATTGCCATTCACTGTGCAGCCTTGGCAGCCACCCACTGACCTCCAACTCTTTCTTGGAGCTGCCGCCTAGTTTTATCTGACAGAGACAAGATCCCATTTCACCTCTGCTGCTCAAACAAGGCTGCCCTGTGCTTTATCCTAATAGCTTCTGTCTTCACCTCTTTCTCCCTGGGCTTGCCTGGGAAACAATGCAGTGCTGCTCTGGCATACCCCATTCCTTCTGGGACCCTTTTTCTAGGATTGAGGTCAACCTTAGGGCAATAACCAAAACTTAGCAGGGTTCTTCAGAGCCCAAAGTTACTGGAGACAGAAGTTAAGTTCAAGCCAAGAGACAGCCAAGGGTTTAAGACAGAATGAGGCAGTGGTTTGATAGGTCTAAGACAAAGCTTCTCAACCGGCACTAGTGACATACTGGGTTAGATAACTGGCACAGGTGGCTGTCCTGTGCACTGGAGATGTTTAGTAGAAACACTTCCTCTACCAACCAGATACTAATAGCCACCCCTCAGTGTTGTGACAACCCAAAATGTAGCCAGGCATTGCCACATGTCCCCTGGGTTGGGAGAAATAATATCACAGCCCTACCACCGCCACCCCTTGCGAACCACTCACCCGAGATGTGAACACAGGGTAGGGAAAGAGGGACAAAGTCTTGCAGTTAGGGTCAACTAAATGAGGAACAGAGGAGACAGCAAGTTACAAAACTGATCAAGTGAGAGCTTCTGCTGCCATTAAGAGAGACAAGCCCCAAGCTCATGCTGAGAGCTGGGCATGCGTACGTGGCTTAAGGGATCCCATCATGTTTGTCTATGATCACTGTCCCTGCAACCCAGCACTTGATAGCTGCTCAGCTTCACAATGACAGGCTGCTTCCTAAAGCTCTGACAAAGAGCCCCACCCACTCCCCGTAGGTTACCTCAGGATAATCGTCTAGATCTGCCTGTTCTGAGTCAATCCATTGTGTGACTTTTATTATCATCCAGGTCCCTGGGTCAATTGGGAAAGAATCTGGCTGCAAGTAATAAAAAACAGAACACTAGGTAAACAAGGATTTTTTTTTTCCCACATAAGAAGTCTGAAGGTAAACAGCTGATAGGACCTCTATGATTGCAGGACTAATTTCTTGGTAATCGTCTTAGCCTGTCCCATGTGGCTGCAAGTTGGCTGCTTCAGATCCAGGCAATTGATCCATATGTTCCAGGAAGAAAAAATAGAGACAGTGTCAGCTGTGCTCATCTCTTTATGAACAGAATGATTTTTAAGATCGAGGAAGGCTGAGAAAATGAGTGTTTAGCTTTTCCAGCCACTATAGAGCAAGTGAGCTACAGGAATGACTGTATTAGCCAAACAATAGTCTTCCATTGCTCTCCACCTGAATTTTCCTAATTATCACCCTACCACTGTCAAGCCCAAAGAGGGAAAATGCTACCAAAATGCAGATCAAGTGCACAATGCATGCAGTAATGCGCTGTAATGGTCTACTAAGCCCGAATGGATGATGAAATCCTCCTAGAATATTCAAGGCAAAGAATGAATAATTCCAACAATCAGCCCCCAAAGTGCATATTTCAATAAAAGTATTTACCCTGACAAGGAAGACAGAACTCAAGCAAAAGATATTGCCGGGAGATCAGTCCCCTTGGCACAAAGGTGGGACATAAAGACAGGATGCCTCTTACATCTAATCTAGTCTAGCATAGATCTAGTCTTACATCTAGTCTGTCATAAAGATAGGATTCCTCTTACATCTAGCAGAAAGACAAATGATACCGGGATTGTTTCCTAGAAAGGTGTCCACAACAAAGCCAGAAGAGTGGCTCAAACAAGGAATACAAGAAAAAGAAATTGATGTTCAAAATCAAAATAAGGAAAAGCCAAGCCAGCAGGCAGCCATGAGCAAGAACTGATGGAACGGGCATTTGGGGAGAGGTCTATAGGAGGTTTGGAAATGGGATCTAAAAATGCAAAACATTTTATTTTGTGCTTTAAATCCAGATACCTTAAACTGAATCATCTAATCCCCCCCAAGGCAGATACAAAACCAATCATCCTAGCAGAATACCAAAGCAATGTAAGATAATCTTCTGAATAGAAAAGTAGAATACAAAACTAGTTCATTCATATACCAGAAAAGGATGCAGCTGCTAATACACCGTTGGTGTTGCTGTCAACTGTATTTAACAGAACACTGCCATTAGCAGTTTAAGCCAGGAAGGTTTATTGTTCTGGTGTAATAAGGAGTCCAGAGGCTGGAGGTGCGGGGCTGGCGAAGCTACTGAAGACTCACAGGCACAAGAGCCTATTAGCTTGTGATTCCACCACATGGAGCGTGCAGCTCTCCCTCCTGTGCTCACAACTTAGCTGAAGTTATTTCACATCTTCATTCATGAAAAAAGGAATATCATTGTTTTATTTTATAAAAATAAACCATACAGAGAAGTATAAAAAAAGAAAACTTAAAATGACTTCAAATCCAATCAGCCAGAAACAGCTATTGTTTTTAGGTGATTGTTGTGTCTCCCGCGTGCTCTTTTTACTCTGAGAGTAAAAGAATGGTGGGTAGGAAGACAGAGGTACAATAGATAAATAGGCAAATAAATAATAAGAATGAGTCTGTGCTACACACGCTATTTGTAGTTTAAATAGTCAAACTTATTAAAAGGAATAGGTGTGCTGTATCATCTAAGTTCTTGGAAGCTTTAAAATATTTGTATGGTCCTTTTTTTTGTTTTGTTTTTTTGGTACCGGGAATCGAACTCAGAATCTTGCACTTGCCAGGCAGGCGCTTATGCCACTGAGCTAAATTCCCGGCCCCGTTCCTTTTATCTATGGTCTTTAAACCTAAGGCCATAGAGGCTGAGTATAAATTCAGAGAGCACCATCCTTTCCCATGGATCTCCAGAGATACTTTTCCAGTGTCCTCTGGCGTGGGGTGTGGCTGTGGAGCAATCTAAACCTCAGCATCAATTCAATGATAATTCCACCAAATCAGAAAAAGCTGCTTTGAAAGCTGTGATTCTCACTTCCAAGGAAATCTGTTTCTCCCTTGCTATCTGAGGGCAGTGTTGGGTCACAGCCTCTCCCACTCCTTGTGGTCCAAACTGCACAGATGGCGGTGTGCAGGCTGATAGGTCATAGTTTGGTGTGTGGCCACTTCTTCATTTTATCAAAGTTGAAGTTTTGAGTTCTATTTTAGTGGCTGTTGTTTTCTTAAGACAGGAGGAAAAGGAGTTGGGATAAAAATGACTTCTTTTCATCCTCTCTCCATAAATTCCACCCTTACCTTTTTGATGAGTTAAGGAACTCAGAGAGAAAGACCAGATGATCACAAACTTCTGTTTCCCACCCACCACTCTTTTTCCATACCATGTCCAAGCCATCCCTACACCCTTCTCTCTCTTCCTGAACTTATCACAAGGTCGCCTGCTCCTCTCCATCTCTACTACTTTATTTCCTGTCCTCAGTACTCTCAAGCTTTTTCAGGCTACTACAATAGTGTCCTAAGGGTCTCTCGGCTTCCATGGTGGCGTCACTTCCTTCCATCCCTGACACATTTGTCAGATCCTAGTTCTCTTTTCCCAATATAAAAACCTGCAGGATTTTTTACTGATTATTTTTCATAATACCCCAAAGCTAGAACTAACTCTAACTCTAATGGCCATCAGCTGGTGGATGAATAAACAAAACACAGACTATACTTGCAATGAATTGCTACTCTGAATTTTAAAAGAGAAAAAAAAAAAAGGAGAAATAGAGGAGAAATACCAAAATACTAATACAGGCTATACCATGGATGAAATTCAAAAATCTGTGAAGGAAGCCAGGGAAAGAAGTCAAATGCAAACCACAACATATTATGTTGTCCATGATATCCAGTGGGTACAGTGAGTAGAAGAACAGTTGTCAGGTCCTGGGGTAGAAACAAGGAATGAACACAAAGGAGCAGGAGAGTTCGGGGGAGGTAATGAAAATGTTCTAAGACTGAGTTAGGGTGCTGACCACACAGTTCTGCAAGTTTACTAAAAGCCATTTGATTTGTGCACTTGAAATGGGTGAATCTTAGGGTATGCAAGTTAGACCTCAATAAAGCCATTTTCAAAAGTGGGAACCCACCAAAGGTACCATGGAACTCAGATCGCTCTTCCTTTCACTTACAAAGCCCTGCAGGATGCACTCCTTCCCCACACTTCTATCCTTCTCATTTTCACTTTTCCTTGTCCCCACCGCTCCTCAGCCACAGTGGCCTCTTTCTGTACCTGGAACACATTGCACTTGATCTCACCTTAGACACTTTCCACTCCCCTACCCTCCAAACGGCCGGCTCTTCATTGACATTCAGACATTGGCTTTGATGTCAACTTTTGAGAGTGGTCTTCCCTTCCCACCCAATCCTAAACAGCCTCCTACTAACTACATCACCCCATTTTAGCTCTCAGCATTGCCTTTCTTCTTCCTGACATTTTTCTTGTCATTTGTTTACCATATGTCATCGCTGACCAGAACGTTAGTGCCAACTGAAACATTTGACTGCATATCCTCAGTCCCACCACATTTTTCCACTCATTGATGGTGTCAGTAGACATTGATTGAATGGATAAAGGATTAGCTGAATGAATAATTGAGACTGTCAGAAACCCATGCAGATAAAAATGCTGAGATCTGGGGGTCAGGGGTCTAGCTAAGAGGCACAGTGCCCACCTGGCAAGCGTGAGGTCCTGAGTTTGATTCCTGGCACCCCAAAAATAAAAATGCTGAGATCCCCATCATCCCCAAGGAAGGAAGCAAGAGTTTCATGCGTTTGTTGTGGGTTATGGAAAGGATACATCACAGAGAAAACTTTAGATGACTTTTCTTTCACCTGGACAATTACCACAAGACCATTTGCTCCTAAGACCTAAGGAAATGAAACCTCCTAAAACCACAGAGGAACCTGAGAAATTAACTATTGCTTGGAAGGATGTTGACATGTCTACTCAAGGAGCATTGAGTGTCAAGGAATAGACCATTTACAAATGGCTGTGATAAAGAGGAGTTTATTCTATATGCACAAGCAGCAGTATATTAGAAATGTAAGGGGACACAGAGACAGGAAGTAAAGCCATACTTTGTACCTCCCAGGTACTATGTGGGTCCATTTTAACTTCTCTCAGCTACTAGCAGCTTAGCTCCTGGGAATCCACCACCCTTCTCCTTTGTTTACTATGATCTTTGTTCTAAATAAATGAGACAGGAGGGAGGTAAGTTTATTTTCATGAGAGTTAAAGGGACACGTTAGAGGACCAGAGAGGTGTTTGAGTGAGGAATCCTTAAGAATAGGAGCAGAGGGCTGTGGATAGACCAAGGCAGAAAAGAATACAGAAAGAAAAAGAAGTATGGGGAGGAGTAAGCAAGCCGATGTGAAGTTTCAAGTTATTGGTTGAGTATTCCCAAGTCTAGATGGGAAACTGCAGCTTTGGGCCTCAGAAAACTCATAGCCAAGCCCATCAGACTCTGGAATGGAGTATGTGTCTACCACTGGGGTTTGTATGAGCCAGACATGACAGGTGAGCTGGTGGGAAAGATCCATCTGAAGGTGTTTTAAATTAGGATTCAAGAGAATCCTGAGAAAGAATTCTTCCTGTGGAAATTATGCCATAAATGCTTGATGGATCCTTTGATAATGGAAAAAGAGAGACAATTTGGGAGTCAGCCCAATCTATCTGTAAATCTGATTCACATCCCAGAACTCTTCCACCCAAATCATGTTGCTTCTTTTTTCTAAGGGATCATGTATTTCTTTTTCATAAAAAATACTAAAACAATTTTCTTAAAGAGGGCTTGCAGTGGTGGTAGATGACAAAGGTGAGAGACAAACCCTTTGTAAAGTTTGTCTTGAGACCCAGAACCCCTCCTCTTGTCAGGGTCACTGTCCTGTGCTCTTCGTAGACACCACGATCACACTCGGAAGCACATGTTTCCATCCGCCGTGTTCTACACTCTCAGCAGATCCTTCACGCTGGTAGCAGCAGATGGTTGTTCCCATTGTGGTGGCAACGTTGCCGTCTGCCTGTCTTCCACAGCAAGTTGTGAGCCTGGTGTTTTTGGTATATTTGTGCTTGGTTTATGGCAAATCACAACCCACATGAAGCAAAACACCAAGATGCCAACATAGCTCGCACAAACGGCATGGCTCATTTCATGATCTCAGACAAGACACTGCCCTGGGACCCTCACACAGCAGCTACAGCCGCCAAGAGAGAATGGAGCTGGGCTATGGTGGGGCTCTACGTGGCAGCAGGTTGTGGGTACAGAGCCAAAACGCAGCACGATGGGCTCTTGGGAACTTCTAAGATCCAGGCCAAGGCAGAGGCAAGTGAGACATTCAGGTGACAGGGATCCAACAGCCAGTGATCAGGACGGAGAAAAGCGTTCAACACAAGGAGAGTGGTCTAGAGCAGAGCTCAGCAAGCTTTCTGTAAAAGGCCAAGTAAGAAATATTTGGGGCTTGTAGACCATGATGTCTTTGTTATAACTTATACAACAATGAATAGCAAGGCTGGATCCAAATAAAGCTTTATTTAGAAACATTGACATTCAAATTTCATATAATTTTCATGAAATATTATTCTTATTCTTTTTTTAATTTTTCAGCCATTTAAAGATGTAAAACCCATGTGAGAAACACAGAGTAAAAACAAAGGGAAAAGTAAAAGATAGATCATAGGACATAGGGAGGGTAGGGGATTGACAACTGGTGGTCAACTTGTAAAATCCAGCTGAACTCAGTAAACATGGTGCTGCTGGGCATGGGAGGCCCACCTGAGGCTTGTGGCCAGCAGCATAAGAGGCAGAACTGGAGAAGAAGAAGTGAGGCTGCTGGGAGCTGAAAAGCTGATGGGAGCTGGTAGAAGCTGTGAGGAGCTGTTGGTTGTGTTGGAGGAACTTTTCATACTGGCTTTCCTGATGAACTTGGTTGTTTTCATCCTCCAAGGAGCTCAGGCCCTTGTTGGCACTGAAAATAGCTTTGGTTCACTTTGGGGGAGCTCTGGCCCTCACTCTGAGCATCGCTTCCTGGCTCTGGAGGGGAAGAAGGTGCACAGCTCAGTCTCCTGGAGAAGCTTGCTGCATTGGCTTTCCTGATGGGAACTCAGCTGTCTTCACCATTGGAGGAGCTCGGGACCTCACTGTTGCTGAGGATGGCTGTGGTACCTTCCAGGACAGCTCTGGTTCTTACTTTGAGCATTGCTTCCTGGCTCCAGTGCAGATCCCTCAGCCTGCTAGCAGAGACCCTTCATCCCACTGGCACAGACTTCCTAGATTCCACCACTGACCTTTGGGCCTTCACAGCAGATCCACGAAACAGACCTGCATGAGATATTGTTATGGGCTCTGAGCTCCAGTTGGACTCATGGGAGGCATTGTTATGAGCTCTAGGTCTTCATGAGTTAGACTCATGCAGGACATTATCATGGGACCCAGGTCCTCAGCTGGATTCCTGGTCTACAGTGTGTGGACAGATTTCCTGCACTCTTTTGTATATCATTCTTTGAGTGACTATTATAAATAATCTTATAAACTATGTATCTTTTATTATATTGTTCTCCCTTGCAAAATATCACCCAACACAGGGAGCAAGATCAAGAAGTGGAGCAGGGAGTGTTAAAGGATGATAAAAAGGAATTGAAATGTGTTAGGCACATGTACCAACTCCATACAAGGAATATAAATAAACTGTATATACTGCAAACATGTGCTAATAAATTAAGAAAAATAAATAAAATAAAAATGTAAAACCCATCCTTAGCTCATGGGCCATATGTTTTGACTTTTTGTTTTTGTTTTTGTTTTTCTTCCAATACTAGGAATTGAACTCACGACCTTGCGCTTACCAGGCAGGCGCTATGCCACTGAGCTAAAGCCCAAGCCCCTCATGGGCCATATGAAAATAGGCAGAGAACCAGTTCGGTTCATGAGCATATTTACCAACCTCTAGTCTAGAACAACACCCTCCAACAGAAATATAATATGAACCACAAAGGCAAGCCAGATATATAATTTTGAATTTTCCAGTAGCCACATTTTTTAAATTTAAATAACAGGAAGTTAAAAAATTATGTTAAATTCTTTGAGCCCCAGTTTTCTATAAGATAAAGCCCTGGTAGTAACTCATGGGATTGTTGTGACAATTAAATGACTCAATCCTAGTAAGTGCCTAGAACACGCCTAGCACACAGCAAGTCCTTAATAAAGGCCAATCTCACTCTTTCTCCAAAGGAAGCAGGTAAAATCACCATATTGAACTAAATGCAACCAAAATATTATCATTCCCACATATGACCCATGTAAGAAAATTATTGAGATGTCTTACATTCACTTTTTCATACTGAATCTTTGAAACCCAGAGTATGTGTTAAGCTTTTCATTTCAAGTGCTCAGCAGCCGCACATAACTAATAGCACCACGTAGGGCAGCAGAAATCTAGATAAATCCAAGCAGCAAAGCCCAGAGTTTAAGCAACCCAGCTCCCAGGTGCCCTCTGTTACTTCAGTTCACAGAGCAGATCACATCTGCCAGCTCCTTGGGCAAAGGGCTCTGCTTCGGAACTGAAAGGTCAAGAGCGCCGTTCCTCACCACCTGATGGCGGGGCCAGGCTGGCGGCCAAGGCCCCAGTCTGGACAATTACACCTGCTAAGAGCACAGGATGCCTCAGGCCTGCCCGGCCAGGATTGACATTTTCTTTTTAATTGCCAACCCTTGCTTTTTACCTCTTCAGGAGCTGAGTCATTTTTTTCAAGGCACATAGCTGGAATTCTGGGGTCCTCTGGATGTACATCATCCAGAGAGTTTTCTCAAGGAGGGTTTAAGGGGAAGAAGCTCAGGCCCAAATCAACAGCACATAACATGCATGTATTGTTTGCTGTCCTTCTGTGCAACTGTGCAGACCCGGGAGTCAGGGGAAGGCAGGAACATACCATCACTTCTTACAATGACTTATGAAAAACTTACTTAAGAATCTGCAGCTTCTCTTTCTGCCCCAGGAAGTAGGGGTGGTGGTGGTGGCAGCTGTTGCTGATGTCCCTTCTTTGTTTTCAGTATTGTGGCTGCAGGGGGACCTCAAGGACAGTGTAAGGAAAAGACATGCTGGGATATTTTGAAATAAACAAATAAAAATGGAATTTATCAATGCTATGAGGAAGAGGGGGAGCAAAAAGTAATCCAGAGCCTAAGTCTTTGGGATCCTTCACCTCATAGGTTCTGGGAAGACAGCATCCCCTCCCGGCCACTGAAGTCCTCCACCGGGTGCTGGGTGACCCGTCTGTTCTGGTGAAAGGTTATTTCAACCAACCAAGGAAATCCCTTGCCTGCCCACACAGTTGTCCCTACACACCTCTGTTCCTCAAAAGTGGGGTGTGGAGAGCCTTCTCTCAGCAGGATTAAGGCAGTATTGCGGCCTTTGGGGTCTCATTGTATCTGATCTGCATCAAGGGACCCAAGACAAGCTCCCCTTCAAGACTAACTTGGAGGATTTCTGAATGTCACCACCCATGCCACCCCCAAACCCGCTCCACACTAGGACCAACTTGCATCTCAGGACAAGAGGAGACTCAGCTTCAAGGGGAAATTCTAACCTACACCAAGAAATTCCCCCGAGGGTGGTGAATATAGTTTGTCTCCCCATTTTTGCAGAAGAGGCTTGATTTTAGTTTCCCTAGATTCGACCATTGCTTTCAAAGTACCTTCTCTAATATCCCAAGAGGTCTGTGAAATTGCCAAGTAAATAATATTCCTAAAAGCATGCTCTGCTGAGCCAAAATTCCCACTTGAACCAATATATTAGGCTTCGCCCTCGAACCTGCTCTGCATGCCAATAGTTATATACACAGCAACTGTAATGTATTCATGAGGATGTAAAGACAAACCTGGACCTATTTGGTCTCAGAGTAGCAAGAGGCGATTTCTAAGTCAAATCTAGGAATGCAACAAGAGTCAAGCAGAATCCAGGAGGACTGGCAGCAAGTTGTCACATGACAAAGTGTCGCAGGTGGCACAGAACTAAAGCTATGAACAGCGAGAAGAACCCAGGAGTGCACATTTATATGCTGGGACAGGTCCAGCTACCTGAAGGGCCCTGAAAATGTCAGGTAGGGTGGCCAGGGTCAGCTGGCCCTCAAATGGCAGTGAAATTAAGGGTTACGGGTTCTTCACTGCACGCTGAGCTCTGCGCAAGCCATTTCTTTTCATGCAGGTTCCTCTGCAGGACTCTGCCTCAGATCTGCCCTTAGGAGGGGAACGTGGGGGAAGTCAGGGCAGGAGGACTTGGGATAAATGAGCTTCCCCTGGAGCTAGCCTTGAATGATACTAATTGGATTCTAATTGAAATCATCCGCCCAGGCCCCAAGTGCACCTGAAGGAACCGTCAATATCCGGAAGCCACACCCCAGAGAGCTCACAGCCCCCCCGTATGCGTGCACAACTCTCCCAAGTACATTATTTGTCTCTTAGACCTTGATACACCTTCAGAGATGCCACAGATGGCTCGGCCAAAGACAAAAAAGAGCACAGCCTCTATTTTGGGCTGCCCTACAAAGCTGGGTTTTGACCTGATAAGACTATTACAGTTCATTTAACATCACTGCCATGCACCATGCTAATTAGGACTCGGGGACCCTTAAAATCACTGGCTAATGCAGGGTTTCCTCCCAAGCTTTACGGGGATGTGGACCAAATCCTTCTAAAATGTGCGTGCAATGAACAGACGGGTCAGGAAAGGTATGGGGAGTGGAGGGGTGTACAGTAGGTAGAGGCGACTAGGAATTTTATACTGCTTCCAATGGGAAGTATATATTTGGCGGGAGGAAAGCCAAATATATGAAAAAGGAATTAATAAAATACTTGCACTTGATAACGGCAATTCAAAAGCAAAATAGGACAATAAGGTGAAGACTAGACTGGAGACAGCGGACCAGAGTTTGTGGAAAAGAGCTCTCTAATGGGGCTGAGGATTTAGCTCAGCGGCAAGGCGCCTGCCTGGCAAGCGCAAGGTCGTGAGTTCGGTTCCTGGTATTGGAGAAAAAACAAAACCAAAAAAAAAGAGCTCTCCAAGGAGGTGACCTCAGGTGAAAGCTGAATGAGAAGATCCATGAGATCTGAGGAAAGGATATTCCAAAGGAGACACCAATGGTACATAGATAAGCAAGGCTGCAAGGGGTTTGGTACATTTGAGGGTCAGAAAAAAAGGCAATGTGAATGAAAGGGAAAAGTAAGAGACAGCTCAGACCAGACAGGTAAGTTCAGAGAGGAAAAGAGATAGGTAAGACCAGACAGGAAATAGGAGACGGGTGAAACCAGAGAAGTACGCCGGGTCCAGACCCTACAGGGTCTTGTAGGTACGTATGGAAATCATTCCTTTACACAGGGAAGTCTCATGACCCACTTTCTTAGGCTGTTCTGGCTGCCCCACGGAGGATGGCTGGTTGGAGGGCAGAAGCAGACAGTCAGAGAGTCCAACCAAGAAGCTATTATAAGAGCAATAAAAAATAATGACTTGTACTAGGGAGGAGCAGTAGAGATGGAAGAACTTGGAAACAGAGTCCACAGGCTGTACTAATGGACTGCACTTGGAGTTGTGTTTGAAAGGGAGAAAATTAACATGTTCAAGAGTTCCAGCCTGAGCAATGAGCTGAGCTAGGTGGGAGCTCTCCTTCCCAAGCTTCTCACTTTGTTGGCTCAGTGTGTTACTTCTTCATGTTATGGTTAAAACTAAAATGTCCCTAAAATTCTGTTGTTTGCAGAACTCTGGGTCACGGGGGGAGATGAATCCCCTGACCAGTGCATAGCTGACCATGCTCTTCAGAGGTGGGGCCACGTGGGACGAGGCGGGTCACTGAGGCTGTGACCTGGAAGGCTGTGGTCTTGCTCCTGGTGGCTCCCTTGGGTGCCTGCTTGCTGGGTGCTGTGGAATGAGTAGCCCCCTCCTCCTACCAGGTCCTTCACCTTGCTTTTCTGCCTCAGAACCAGCCTACCACAGACTGAAATCATGGCCCTAGATAAACCTTTCCTGCTTTAAGTTGTGATGTTAGGTATTGTGTCTGACAAGGGGAAAGTAACTAAGACACTTCATAACAGGTATCACTCTTAGAAATTTTTTTATATATATACCTGCACCATTTTTATTGCCTGTTGCCCTCCTCCATAAAACAAGCTTTAGGAGCGACCTTGTTAAGAGTCTCTGAGGAAGTGTCCAGACCTCTTTTCAGGCTGGTACCTCAACTTGCTTCCTGCATCTTCCATCTCTGGCCTCCTGGAGCACTCTGCTCTAGCAATCGCCTCCTTTCTTCTACACAGTTGATTTCTTCCTGTCTGAGGGGGCCTGTGGAGCAGCATGCAAACATGCCACCTTGTCATCCACCTTTACTGCAAAACAGAAGATCCACACACCTCCCCCTGCCCCACATCTCCCTTCAGCTGTTACCCTATTTCCGTTCATAAGAAAACAGAGAGACTTCTACCCACTGTCTTGGGTGTCTCTGTTGCTCCTCCGTGTGGTGGCCATGCCCACTTCTCCATGGGAATGCCCAGCAACAAGGCCCTTGGTGACCACGTCCTGCTCACAGCAGCATTTGACAGCACTAACGACTGCGGCCCGGTCACCCCAGTTTTGCCTTAGACCTGTTCCCAAGCACTCTGTGATATAAGCCCTCTCCTCCAGTCCACAGAGAATATAGTTTAGGAAACCAATATTCCTCAAGCACCTTCTATCTGACAATTTACGAGTATTCTCTTTTTAATTGTAGTGAAATCCCCACAAAAAAAACCCTGAAATAAATATTAACCCCATTTTACTGATGATAATACTGAGGCTTAAAGAATCTAAGTGTTGTCTCTTATCCCCTGGGTCTAGGAGCCAGTGGATACCAGAGCTGGCACCTGACCTCACATCTTCCTGATTTTAGATACCTGACACTTTCCAAGATCCCAAATTGTACTTATAATAGAAGAACTGAGTGAGGAATCATGGGAGAAGGTAACTTCATGACATTTCTCCACCCCTAAAATTCCCTCTCCATGTTCCCTCTACCACACCACATTTCTCACTGCTTTTCTCATCTTAGATTAACATGTTTTACCCTACAAGAAACCTTCCCTGGATTCCCTGTCCAGTCCTGTGTCTCAGTCTATGTCTTCTACATCATCTAGGAAAGGGCAGGCGATCCTACATACCTGGCAGGAGAATCACCAAGATGAAAGAATGAATATGAAACTGGTTGGCACTTAGGTAGGTGCTCATTATTCCTATATTATTATTGTTATTATCTGTATGGCACCAAGTGCTAATGGCCTTCTCAGATGTGGTTTTATTTGTCCCACCTCTCTTCCACCTAACATACACAGGACCCTGCACCCCCAAACAAAACAATGCTGATAACACTCATTTGTACACAAGTAACCAAACCCTTGCTGTAGCCTCCAATCTTGTAAAGCTCATTCATAATGCAAAGGTACAATGAATTCCATCCACATCACAGCTTTCCATTTTCCCTAGCTCATTGCTGAGTCACACATTATAAATTGCCTTTTATGTTATCTCTCTATTCCAGTAAACCCTTCCCCTGATCCTTTTACCCTGCCTAGAGTCCATGCCCTGGGACTGCCTGCAGCAGCTCGCCAAAACCAAATGGGCTGCTCTTTGTAAAGCTATCGATCCCTATAAACTACTTTATTAGTGGTCATTATTATTCTGTTTCTAATCACCACTTTAATTAAAGTTTTATCATCCACATTAAAAAAGGGTATATGACTTTTAACAGGCTGAGTGGTTTGCTCTCAGCCATGAAGCATTCCTGTGAAATCAGCCAATAGACTCTTTGTTTCAAGGACTTTCCGAAGCCCCTCTCCCCTCAGGATAGAGAGTGTTTATGAATGAGTAGAGGCACAGTGCCTTGTGTCCCCTCTTTGGGAGCTCCTTTGTCTCCCCAAATAAGGGACCCTTAGACAGGAAGTGCTAGGCTCAGTGCCCAACATGAGAACTATCCAGTCACAGTACTGGAGGTACTCACTCGGACGGTCTATCAATTCAAAAGGGGTTATTGATTGAGACTCTGGAGTCTCCTTTGAGTCCACATTTCTTAGAATACTCACTTTAGCAAAGTGTACTCCCCTTAGGGGAGTTCTCTACTCACTCAAGAACCAAAATAATAAACAGAAGTAATCACTGTCTGACTTAACATAGATCCAAATGGAATCATTTGCTGATGCTTCTGCCCTTGAGAGCTTCCCAATCCTCTTCCCCTCACACAAAACTGAGTTCTTTTGTGTGAAGAGTATATCTTGGGTGATTTTGTATCTGCAGTACCAAAACCAGTGCCTAGCACAGGAGTCTTCAAAGGGTCCGAAGTCAGGAGGAGCAGTCCACAGTGGAAAATAAAATGAAATCACCCGAGTACTGCCCTGCTGGGTCTCTTCCCTTTCCATGTCTCCAGGAGTAAGCAAAGAGTATCTTCAGAGTAGCATTGATACCAACAGCCAAAATAAGGGCACAGCCCAGGGAATGGATGAACAGGGTGTAGTCTGTATGGACAATAGAGTACCAAAATGCTTGAAAGGGGAAGGAAATTCTAATGCCTGTGCAACATGAGTGAACACTGGGGACATCATGCTAAGTGACCCTGTTATGAAAGGACTGTATGATTCTGCTTCTGTGAGGTAGCTGGAGTACTCCAGCTCACACAGACAGAATTAGAATGGCAGTTGCCAAGGGTTAGGAGAAGAGGGGGAATGCAAAGTCTTTGTTTGATGAGTTTCTGCTTGAGAGGATAAAGCACTTCCAGAGAAGGATGGTAGTGGTGTTTGTACAACAATGTGAACATGCTTAATGCCACTGAACTGTTCCAAAAATGGTTCAAATGGTGAATTCTAGGTTTGTATGTTTTTCCATAATTTCAAAAACAATAGGAGAGTATTCTTGATTCCTCAGGGGTTGGGACACAAAAGGATTTTATAGTTAGTCAGACCTTTGTTAAATCTTCTCCTGGGATTCCAGTGAGACTAAACCAGACCACGGGACAAACACAAATTGTATTCAGCCTTCCACTCACCAGACTGTGAGTGCCTGCCCTGTGTTAAGAACTAGAAAGACAAAGGTAAGCTGCAGACCACGTGCAAAGGTGTGCTTCGAAAAGCTACCAAATGCCCTCCACCCCACTGGGGGACTCCCTACATTTGCTTAATTCCTATCGTAAGGAATCAACCAGAGTTTTTCGAGCAAGAAAGAGAAGGGAAGAGGGTAACAGGACTCATCCAGGGTCCTGTCACCCTTCATCACTGGGCCTGACATTATCCTGCTTCTCAAATCCCACAAGACCCCAGTACAAACTGTCCCTTCACCCCCAAATGACAGCTTCTCTTACCCCAAAAGAATCAGGATGGGTCAAACAACATGGGGATTTGCCTTGGGTACAGATTGTAAGGGAATGCAAAGACAACTCAGTAATCAAGATAAGTATTTTCATACCACAATTTTAAAAGCAAAAGGAATTCAAAGACTGCTGTGGCAAACAAAACATCAGAACTTTGGGTGCCACTTTAAATGTTTGTCCCAGAGAGATGTTGCATGATCTCACCTCAGTCCTGACCCTGCTTTTCCATTTCAGCCTCTTGACCCTCACAGCTAGTTCTCCAAACTTCCTCCTGTCAGACCTGCAGCAACTTTTTCTGACAGGTAACTAAGGGCCCTGGCTCACCAGAGAGAATCCAGGCTGAATCCTTCTAGGCTCATCCCCCTGGGGGAATGGGGTGGAACCTGTGTTATGGACTGAATGTTTGCCACCCCTAATCATATGTTGAAATCCCCTCACCCCAGCAAAGGTAGTAGGAGGTGGGGTCTTTGAGAGGTGATCATGCCATGCCAATGAAGCCCTCATGAATGAGATTAGTGTCTTTATAAGCACTTGCTTCTGCCCTCTGAGAATACAAGAAGTCAGCTATCTATAAGCCAGAGGAGGGTCCTCACCAGAATCTGACCTTGTGAGGAACTTGATTTGGAAATAATCTTGATCCAGAACTGATAAAGGTTGTGTGAATCAGCATGCTCCTGGCCACCTCTCCCACTAGCCACCAGCACTTGGGAGTAGGCGCTGTTCTTCATTTGCATCTGTGTCCCCACCCCCTAGCACAGCACCTCAAACCCGGCAGAGTCCCCATCCATGTTGTCAAACACCCTTTAATTCTCAGGGTCCCTGTGAGAACATACAATGCAATACACTCACTTTGGCGTTCTGGCCCTCATCTGCCACATGTGAGCTTGCGTGGCAGCATTATAGTCTTCTTTTTCTAATCAAGCTTCTTGGAGAGGTTAAGCTGCTTTCTAATCAAATGCATTTCCCTTGCAACCTGTTCCTCACATCTTCTCTACTGAGCAGGTCGCAGATTCTCGCCTGTAATTACCCCCTATTTTCAGCTTTGTCTTCTAAGCCTTCACAGTGGAGTTCATCCCCCGTGGGTAATTTTCAGCTGTTCTGTGAGCTCAAACCAATCCCCACCCCAACCCCAACCACCGCTCATAGACACTCCACCGTTCACAATTTTATTTCTTTAATTGGATTTTAATTTGTCTCACTAAGCCCAGATTTACTTGAAAATTCTTCATCCCATGTTGAAACTGCAAATTGAAATGACACACATCTTGCGGAAGGAGAGAGAAACAGGATGTGGGCCAAGAAAATTAAAAAGGGTAGAAACAGGGCTAAAAAACAGGGTCAGAGAGATGATCTGATGCTCAATAGGGGTATATTCTCACACCAGGAAACTGTTTCAGAGAGCCTACTTGCCCACTGATAATCAAGGGGGTCCCTAGGTTTGCCTTGGGTAACCATGGCAATAACCAAACAACAGCCCCGGTTGAATGCTATCATGATAAGGAAAGGCCTTCCCTTCCAAAGGAACCTTGGCCACAGAGAGTATCAGCAGCACCATGGAGAGCAGACATTGGCCAGAATCCCCAGATCAAAAAAGTGAGCAGTGAAACTTACAGCCTCCTAGAGCACTAGGGTCATGCATGGGTTCTGCAGAAAGCAGGTGCTGGAAAGTTTGGGGTGCAAATTGTTTATTAAGGATCAATGCCCGCAAAAGGAACAAATAGAAATCAGAACTGGGCAAGGGAAGTAGTTAAAGTACCCATGCAGGTGGGGATCAAGTACTTCCTCTTGGCATGTCCAGGTCAGCCAAAATGCCCAGGCCCCTTTGTATCACCTGATATCCTCACCTCTTTCAAACACTTAATGCAGATTGTTTCAGGCAAGATGCAGTGACAGATCCCAAAGGAGCTGACAGCTGAAGACAAGGACTATCTTAAGAGGGATCTGATGGTGCCGCTCCATAGTTACCACACAGTGAAATAGTAGACATCAGTTTTAACAGGAAATGGGTTAGGTTTGGTATGGTTCAGGGACAAAGAGAAGTGTATATGGGTTTAAACTCCATGGCCACTCCATTTCTCCCATGGAAGCACACTATAGGATCAAAGACTATGGGAAGATGAAAATTAACTTTTGAGAGTAGAGGTGAGCTGGATAGAGGATAGGAGACTTTCAAATTAAGAAACCCAATTCTGGACTCTCTACCCTCCATGCACCCATGGCAAACAGGAATTCCTCACTCAGAAACCCCAGGGACTGCTTTCACTGGGGTTCTCATGTGGGCCCTCCCTGCATGGGCCCTGTGCTGAGTGAGTGAGTGCTCCAAGAGCTGCTAGTCTAAGGTTCAAGTCCATGCTTTACTTGTTCCCAGATACCCTGGGGTGTCACAGGCACTGGCAGTCTGTGATTGCTGTCAGTCCGGCCTGCATCTGGCTCCTGTACGTGTTCTGAACTGACTGGAGACACAGAATCGGGTGGTTTACAACCTGTCAGCCCTGCAGTTCATGTCTGGGTTTTGCCTGTACCCTGAACTGCCTGGGGACATAGGTCCACTGGACCGGGATTGTCATACCAGTGTAAAGTGAGTCTGGGCCATGCACATACCCTGAAATGCAAGGGGACACTAGATCAGACAGTCTGCCATCAGCTGACACCAATGCCTGTGTCTGCAACCTGGGATAACTAGATACAAATCAACAACTGCCGGAAAACCCCAGACTAAGTAGAGCTTCTCAGCAGACACTGAGGGGCACACCTGACCAACAGGAAAACTAAGGACACTAGTGGCCTTTGCTGTGCAGCCACTGAAGAGGGAAACTGAGCTTTCAGCATCCAGTATCAAATATGACAAAATGAAGGACTGAAACACAATCCCAGAACTCTACCCCACTCAGAACAAGTCCAGGAGACATCAACATAGGAGAACTTGGTAAACACATGCCTGAAATATCTGAAATGATTAAAATAGAAGTAAAGAAACAACTCCATAAAGCCATAGAAGAGATGAGATCAGAAATAATCTCTCAGGCAAAAAATGAAATGACAATAATAATAAAAGAACTGCTCAAAACGTCCAAAGAGGAAACATATAAGAAAATAGAACAAAGGCAATGGACAGAAGCATTCAATGAAAAATATAGAAAGGACTTAGAACACATGAACCAGATTCAAAGAGACTTCCAGGAAAACAAAGCTTCCACTGAAAGCTGCCAAAACCACTT
>NW_004955451.1:10433875-10440306 GCF_000276665.1 Chinchilla lanigera
TTGATCAATATTGCATGTCTCTATTTGTTTTCATGAGAACCACTTTGAAGATATCAATATGTAATACAACAAGCATTGTTAATTTCCTACCACTTTGTTTATAACTCTCTATTGTCTGTACTGTTCTTTTGCTATTTTGTAAAAGGTTGTCTGTCTGTTAATGTTTTCCTCCTTTTACTTTTAAAATTAAAAAAATTATCTTAAAAAAAAAGAAAGCCAATTCTTTGAGTAGGACCAATCAGTGGCCTTGCTTAAACAGATCTAAGCAGAAACTCATCATCAGGACTTCAGAAAACTAGGTCCTCAGGATTACTACTGTCACAGTCAGTTCATGATTTCCCTCCCCAATGACTATGTCAAGCCCAGATGCAAAACACATTTGAGAATATCCTCAAGCTAAACTAAGATCCAGGTTCTCAGAGGTCAGGGTAGGTCCCTTTCATCAGTTATTGAAAAAGCAATGGCATATTCCAAATGGCAGCACTAAGTATCAGATTACATCATCTTCAAGGCTGTCTTTTATAAATCTCCATCTCCAATTCATATTGAAGTGTTGAAGCCCTAGCAGTCCCACTTCACATTGAATGTATGAGAACTGTTGGAGTGAAAGCACCCTAGAAGGACAGCTCTGGTACAGATGGTGTGCTCTGGTTTTCTTTTCCATCAAAAGCCAACACTCTCCAGTATTGCAGATGCTGGTGCATAGCGATAGCTGGAGTCAGATGTGGTCGGATGTAACCATCACTGGCAATCCTATCCTTCAGTTGTAACAAAGCCTTCTCAGAAATGGAAAGGTCCTGAGTCTCAAAATGGGAACTACTCAAGACCACAGGGAATAATTATGTAATTACGCAAAAGTTGCAGCCACTCGCTCTGCTGCCCCTGCCCTTTGTAACACTCCTCTTCCCCTATCAACATCCATCAAAAAGACTCTCTTCCAAGAGCAATGACTTCCATGGAGTGTGTGGGCACATGCTTGCAATCCCAGCACACAGGAGGCTGAGGCAGGAGGATCACCCAACTTTGAGGCCAGCCTGGCTACATTGTGAGTTCAGAACCAGCCTGACCCTTGGAGACAGGGTCTCAAACAAACAAGTAATGATCCTTATGATCCAATGACCACCCTCTAGGCTCCACATCTTAAAGGTCCAAACACCACCTAAGATCACCACACTGGCATCAAGCTTTTACCACATGGACACTTAAGGGACAAACCACTTGCAAACCAAAGCAGCAAACTCACCCAAATCTCTCCAAGGAAGAGAAGGTGGGGATAAGTGGGGCCCAGCCATAGGTGACCCCATCTGATGCGTTTCAACTGTGACAGGAGCAGTCCTCCATCCACATGATTCTGTACTTTTTTTCCTAGCACAAAGCTTTCCAGGGACAGTAAACTGCAGGGGACAACAAGTTCTTTGGGGGGGAATAGGACAGAAGAACAGAACAAAAATCTGTAAGCAGGTTAAGCCAACGCAAAACATCAGAATCTTCCTGTCTGACCTTCAAAACAGACTGTGGCCTAACCAGGTGTTAGGACTCTGGTCGGGAATGCTTCACTTGAAGTCTCAGAAAATTCAAAAGTGTGCAGTACCTAATACATTACAACAAAACTAAGCTCCAAAAGCTAGGACATAGTAAACATGCTTAGTAAATTCCCAAAATAAAGGTGCTTCCTTCATAAACCAAAAGCAGCCAATATCATCTTTGTTGGAAAACACTGAAGACATTCCCATTAGTGAAGAATAAAGCAAGCGTGCCCTCTATCACCACCATCATTTCTGTTTATTCTTTATTATTCCTTGGCAATTCTAGCCAGCGACTGGAAAAATGACAAGGGGAAGAAGTATAAATGTTGGTGAAAAGAAAAAAATTTATTAGCTACCTATAAAGTCCTAAGAGAATTCAGCGAAAATCTTTTGCGCTAGTGAAAGTTTAGTAAGGTGGCTAATTACAAAATGCATACACAGAAATCAATAGCTTTGATATGCATGCTAAGAATGAAACAATAGCCTGGTAACTTACACTCTTTCCCAAACCACTACAGGGACTTCGTGATAGTTTTAAAGATACATCCACAATTCTTTAATGTCTCTTCTCTCAAGTTGAGGCTTAATGCCACTTCTCTTGTCCCCTGACTTGGTTTTCCTCATACACACACCCTTGCTCTCACTCTCCCATTATTTGTTCTGGGGAAAGCCAGCCACTGTATCACGGAAACACCCAGCTTCTGTAGATGCACACACAGCAAATGTCTTAGTGCCTGTGCTGCTGCTCTCACAGAAAACCATGAAAACAAGCTATATATACACAGTGGAGAATTATTTGGCCATAAACAGTGAAATACCGTCGTTGGCAGCAGAATGGAGGAAGCTAGCCCAGACACTGAAAAACAAGGATCACAAGTCTTCTCTCCCACCAAAGCTTCAAAAATTTGACCTGAGAGTAGAAGAGTGACTGCTAAGGATTGGGAAATGTACAGGGTGAGGGTAGAAAAGAATGATTGGCTTTGACCGGTCCATCTTGTATGCATAAATGGAAATATCACAATGAACCCCATACAATTAATAATATATGTTAATTTTTTAAAGGATACTATTGACTGGGTAATTTATTTAAAAAACAGAAACTTATTTCTCACAGTTCTGGAGGCTGAGAAGTACAATCAGTCTCCAGAAAGTTAGGGCCCGGTGGTGTCAGCTTCCAGGACGACACCTTGAAAGATGCAGAGAGAGAAACACTGCAACCCACTTGGCAGAGACGCAGGAATAAGCACACCCATTTTCACAAACTCTTTTTGTAGTAGCATTAATCCTTCTATGAGGTAGAACCTTCATGACCTACACAGCTCCCATTAGCCTCCATCTGGGGATTAAATTCCCAACACATAAATTTGGAACAACAAAAGCATTCACACCAGAGCAGCAGGTAACCAAGGCCCGTCAGCAGCCATGGAAAAGACTAGAAGCAGCTCCTCCCCACAAGCCTGGTCTTGAGATGACCATAGCCCTGGTCAGCCACTGGAATGCAGCTTCATGAGAAAGGCAGCACAAGAACCAGACAGCTAAGCAGATCCTGAATTCCTTGCTCACAGAAACAATGAGGTAATAAATTTTTTAAGTCACTAAGGTTAGGGCCATTTGTCTTGCAGCAATAGATAACTAATACAGCCCAGATGGTGCTGATCAGAGTAATGGACAGACAGAAACAATTAGGATAAAGCTAGAAACCTTGGTTTGGGTGGCCTTAAAAGGGACCTGGAGAGATCTTCAAGATGGCAGAGTAGAAGTCAGGAGCAAATTACAGCCAATCCAAGATCTGGAACTGAGACAGCTGAGAAATGACTACTTCACACTTTCCATTTTTCCCTTTTCCATTCCCTCCATTTTCTATTATTCTTGCTATGAATCTTTATTAACTTTTAGTCTTTTCCTTTACCTTATTATTAGTGATTTCCATTGTTAGTATTATACAGTTATCGGTTTTTACCATACGGCAATATCTTGTTTGTGTCATCCACATTGCTTCAGTTGTCTTCTCTTCTCTGAGTGGTGCTAGGGATCAAGCCCTCAAAAGGAGGCTGGACACTAAGATGACCCTCAGATAATAGTGGAAGAGATAGCCACCCCAACAGATACACAATAGAAACACAAGAAGTATGAAAAAACAAGGCAAAATTACTCATCCAAATGTCCGTAATTCATCAGTAACTGAAACCATGGAGGAGTAGCAATACTCATATTCGACAAGGCAGACCTCAAGGCAAAACTAAAGAGATAAAACAAGGATCCACTTCATAATGGTAAAGGTAATCACTCACCAGGAAGATACAACAATTGCACCAAACATCAGTGTGTCCAATTGCATAAAAGAAACACTATTTAATATAAAAGGACATATAGGTCCCAGTACAATATTAGGAGTCCCAGTACTCCACTTTCACCAATATATAGGTGGTTCAGATAAAAAAAAAGGAAATATCAGAGTTAAACTATACCATATACCAAATGAAATTACTTGATATCTACAAAACATTCTACCCAAGAACTATAGAATGCACAATCTTCTCAGCAGCTCATGAAATGTTCTCCAAAATACATTATTTTAGGCTGTAAAGCAAGACTTAACAAATAAAAAAATAGAAATAATTTCTTGCATCTTATCAGATCATAATGAAATGAAACTAGAAATGAACAGCAAGAAAAACAAGAAAAACTATACAAATGTATGTAGATTGAGCAATTAACTTTTTAATGATCAGTAGGTCATTGGAGAAATCAAGTAGAAAATTTAAAAATCTCTAGATGAAATCAAAAGGGAAAAATATAACATAGCAGCATCTCTGCAATGTTACAATGGCAGTTCTAAGAGGGAAGTCTATAGCTATGAATGCCTACACCAAAAAAGAAAAAAAATCAGAAATCTCAAATAACCTAATGATGCATCTCAAGGTCTTATAAAAAGAAGAACAAGTCAAAACCAAACCCAACATAAGGAAAAAAAAAAGCCACAGGCAACATCATTCAGAATGGGGAGAATCTAAAAGCATTTCCTCAACAATCAGGAATGAAATAAAGATGTCCACTCTCACCAATCCTATTCAACATGATTCTTGAAATTTTAGGTAGAGAAATTAGGTAAGAGAACAAAAGAAAAGAGATAAAAATGGGAAAGGAAGAAGTCAAATTATACTTGTTTGCTGATGATATGATTCTATAGTCCTTAGAAAACCATAAAGACTCCACAAGATTTTCAGAGTTCATAAACAAATTCAAAAAAATAGCGGGATATTAAACCAACATCTTAAAAAAAATCAATAAATTTTCTAGACACCAAGAAGGGACTAGCTGAGAAAGAAATCAGGAAAATAATTCCACTTACAATGAATTTTTTAAAAAGTACCTAGGGATCAATCTAACCAAAGTGGTGAAAGACATCTACAATGAAAACTTTAGAATGCTGAGAAAGAAACTGAAGAAGGCACCAGAAGATGGAAAGCTCTCCCACATTCATGGATTGACAGAATTAATGCCATTAAAATGAATGTATTACCAAAAGCTATTTACAGATTCAATTCAATCTCCATGAAAATACCAAAGACATTCTACTAAAAAAAATCCTAAAATTCATATAAAAACACAAAAGTCACAGAATAACTGAAGCAGTCCAAGGAGGAGGGGCAGGAGCACAAGGCAGGATGAATCAAAATATTTAATTTCAAATTATACTACAAAGCCATAATGACAAAAACAGCATGGTACTGGCACAAAAACAGGTAGCCCAGAGGAACAGAATAAAGGACATAGAAACAGGCTCACATAATTATACCTGTCTGATTCTGAACCAATGATCCAAAAAATTCAGTGGGGAAAAGACAACCTCTTTAACAAATAGTGGTAGGAAAACTGAATATCCACTTACTGAAGACTAAAACTAGAGCCTTATCTCCCACCCTGTACAAAATGAATTCAAAATGCATCAAAGACTCAGATATGACCTAAAAGCTTAAAATTGCTATAAGAAAAGCTATAGGAGAAATATTTTATGCTGTAAACATGGGTAGACACTCCTGAATAGGACTCCTATAGCACAAGAAATAATAACAAGAATCAATACATGGAATGACATTAAATTAAAATGTTTCTGCACAGTAAAGGATGCAACTAACAGAGAGAAGAGGCAGACTATGGAATGAGAGAAAATCTTTGCCATTAATTCTTTGAATCCATGAACATGAGAAGTTTTTTGATGCTTTGAAACATCAGGCCTGTGTTCTAAAATAGCACTACTAAAATCTTAGTGCTATTAAGATTAGTGCTAACTTAGTTAGGTACCTAACTAAGTTTAGATGCATATCAACTATGTCAACAATAATCAGTTGGTTATATGACATAGGCAATAAATTATTGTGATAATACATACAGATAAAATACATACAAATAAAAGCATCATTCATTCATTTCATCAACAAATAGTGAAAAAAATCTCAGAAAATGAAGGAAAAGCAATGTAAAGGTTATGTATGGTTTAAAAGAGGAATGAAAAGATGAATAAATATCATTGTAGGAGCTAACCCCTTCCAAGTTATACATTTTGGTATTAAAATTCTACTCCTTTTATTTCTAAAATAAAAAAAAAAGAAAGCAGTAAATCCCGATTGGAAAAAAAAAATTCTACTTTTGAAGGAAATCCTTCTCCTAAAAAAATTTTTGAGGAAGTATTGCAATGGCATCAGGGTGTTCTGGGGCAGATTATCCTCAAAACACCACAGTAAGTACTTTGAGTACCTTTTCTGAATTTAAACATTTGGCTTTCCTTCTCTTGCAATCTCTCATGTGTCACAAAATCATCAAAATATACCTTTCCAGAAATCATCATGATACTAAAGGTAAATCTCCCAAGACTTCATATCATACTTGTATATTAGGGTAGAG
>NW_004955451.1:10440406-10480344 GCF_000276665.1 Chinchilla lanigera
GTGTGTGTGTGTGTGTGTGTATGTGTGTGTGTGTCTCCTACCCCACTGACCAGTTCACGTCCCCTATCCAAAGAACAGAATGTTTGCCTAAAGACACTTTTTAAAAATTATCCACCATTAATTTTATGTTATACAAACATGAAAGTAAGTAACTCAGACTTCAGGTAAACAATCATTGTAGTCATGCACAGATGCCCCTATAGCTCTGCTATGACCATGGGCACTATTATGATTCCCGTTTTATAAACAAAGACAGTAAAGCCAAGAGAACAGCACCTTGGACTACACAGCTTAGTAAGTGGTAGAGCTGAGATTCAAATGTCAGCAGGCTCATTTCTGTTTTCTTAACTGCTTTGTAATCTCAACATTTAATGGCAGAGAATGAGTTCTAGCCGTTAAGATTAATGTGGAAGAGCAGCTGGAAAACTGGCCTTCAAGAGCACCAAAGAAGCAAGTGACCTTCTAGGCAGAACCCACTCCATCCAGCATCTGTTCAGAGAAGCTTTGCCTTTTACTTTGCTCACCGGGACTCCATAAAAAATTTCATTCATAAAAATTATTCAAATGATTACATTTCAAAGGGAAATGTTAAAAGCAGAATTATAGAGGAATATCTAATGACATAGAAAATAAATATACACAGGGAACAAACAATTTTCTATGAAGCATATGTAGTAGTACCCTAATTTTGTAAAAAATAAAAGACTCACCATACATATGCCTGGAAATAAAACACATCAAACGCTAACAGTGTTCCTACTTAGATTGTGAAAATATTTATTTTCCCACTGATTTTTCTGTATATTTTTAATTTTCTACAGCAGATATCTTTAATTTTTTTAAAAAATGTAAAGCACATAAACATGCTCAGCATCACTGGCCATTACAGAAGTGCAAATTAAAACCACAATGAGATAGCATTTCACACCCACTGATGGCTATAATAAAAAAGACGCAATAACACACGTAGTGAGAATATGGAAAACCAGAGACTCCCATTCATTGTTGGGATAACACAAAACGGCACATCTACTTTAGAAAACAGTTTGCTGATTTCTTACAGAGTAAAATGTGAGTTTACCGTATGATCCAGTAATTTCACGCTTAGGTACCTAACTAAGAAAAATGAAAATACATGTGCACACAGACTTACATGTCGATGCTCTCAGCAGCATTATTCATAATATCAAAAAATTGAAAACAACATAAACGTCCATCAAACAGTGGACGAGCAAAGTGTGGTATACATGTGCATTGGCCACCTACTCAGTAGTAAAAAGAAACGGGCTACACATATACAGTACAGTGCGGAGGAACCTCTAAAACATTGCACTTTGATGCCATGCATGTGCAATATCCAGAAACAGCCAAACTACGGTGACAGAAAATGGATTGCTGATTCCTGGGAAGGAAAGAGTATTAATAATGTGTATGCATAGGAGATCTAATGGAGCCTGGTAAGCTGAAAGATTATATATGTTTAAAAGAACACCTGCTGCATACCTACTTCTACTTTACAAAAATGCCAATGGAAAGCAACAAGAACTCTCGCTCTTGCTGGTAGGAATGCAAAATGGGGCAGTCCCTTTGGAAGGTAACTTGGCAGTTTCTGGCAAAGCCCAACACACTCTTGCTGTATACTCTAGCAATCGCACTCCTTGGAATTTATTCAACTGACTGGAAAATTTCAGTCCACATAAAACTGACCAAGAACAGCCTTAAAATTCCCTTCAGTGAGTAAACTTCAATAGTTTTCTAGTTTTCTTCTTAACCATAAGACCCTAAACTTTTCTTTTTCTTTCTTTCTTCCTTTCTTTTCCTTCCAATCTTCCTTTCTCTCTTTCTTGTCTTGTGACGGTGTTGCTGGGGTTGCTGCTGCTGCTGCTGCTGCTGCTGCTGCTGTTGTTGTTGTTGTTGTTGTTTTCAGATAGGGTCCTGCCAGGTAGCCTACTTTGTCCAAGAATTCACCATGATGCTGCCTCAGCCTCCAAGTGCTGAGGATTACAGGTATGTGTGTGGGTCCCACTGCACCCTGACCCCTCTTTTCTTAAAGGACTAAAATTTGCCATTGTAAATTTGTCCTGTATTTTGTAGAGATGCAAACCTCCTAGTCACTAGATTTACAACCTAGGAATGTGTTTATTAAGTACCTACTAGGCATCCTTTTCAAATGTGAAAACAGTGCCCTAACTCCAATCTATGCGGAAAGCTAGGAACTCTCCATTGAATGGCCCTCAAGTTATTCAATAAGCATCAATTAGCAAACATAGACTTTCTGATCCCATTGACCAACCTTCTCCCTCACATCCTCAACACCTCCCAGTAGCACTCCCAGAACTTAGAAACTTTCTTGTTGGAGCTAGGCTTGACTTGTTGCCCTGGGCTTGACATGCAGTACCAAGAAGAAAAAGGAGAAGAAATAAATAAAACTTGTCTGCCTTTTGTTTCAGCATATTCTTACCCCTACTGCAATGATTATAAGTAAAGTCTTCCTTGCCTGTTTAAGCCTGAGGCAATTATTTATTCTTTGACAAAACCTACGTGTGAATGTTTATAGCAGCTTTACTCATAATCACAAAAAACTAGAAGCAAACAAGATGTCCTTCAACAGGTGATAGACAAACTGCAGTGCCTGCATCCAGTGGAATACTATTCAGTGACAAAAGGAATACAAAGTCATGAATTAATCATTAATGCATATTGTTAAATGCAAGTTGTTAAGTGGGAGAAAAGATAATCTGTAAGATTCCACTTTTATCCTGTTCTAGAAAAAGAAAAACTAAATCAGTTAACAGATTTGGGGTTCAGAGGTGGAGGGAATTTTTTTAGGGTGCCAGAACTTTCTCATTGACAATACAACAGCGGATATGCAACACTACACATTGTTAAACCTATAATGCTCAACAACCCAGAGTAAACCTTAACGTGTACAGATTTTAAAAATCACTATTTTGTTGCTTCGGAGACCCCTGATGGAATGCGGACTGTAACAAAAACCTGACCAGGTTACAAATGTTGGAAATAATCTTGCTGATGGGGGATGGGTGGATGGAAAATACTGTTCTGCATTACCTTGGGAAAAACATGTTATCTACAAAACTAAAGACAAAAGAATTGTATATAAAAATTGTATTCTGAGTTCAGGGTAGGGCACATGCCTATAATCCCAGCTGAGGCAGGAAGGTTGCAAGTTTGAACCCACACCAGGCAACTTGGAAACTTAGCAAAAGCCTGTCTCAAAACAAGAAATTTTAAAAATGGCCTGGAGACGTAGCTCAGTGCAAACGCCTTGGGTTTAATTCTCAGTACCACCAAAAGGGAAAAAAATAATAATTGGACCCAAATTGATTAGGTTGTTTCCCATACAAAATGTTCAGAAGCCATGATACATGAACACCTACAGAGAAGGACATTCTTTAGTTTATCTTTCAATGTAATACCTATGTGGGACTTTGGGCCTGACCAAGCCATATGATTGTTTCTGGAGGAAGTCTAGCAAAAGCATTAGTGTAATAGGAAATGATAGCAGGACCTGTGTCCCTGTAGAAAGCCGTGGGACAACACTAGATGAGTTGCTGAGATATGCCCAAAGGAATAACATGATGGCTAACTAAGTCAAGTCTCATTCTTGTGATAATTGAGTTGTACTGTCCTCACCAAACCTGTTAATTATTCCTACCATTTGCCCTGTTGCTGCTTTTGGTTTGTAGCCCAATAAAAGGCCAAGGAGGATGGTAATGGAGGCTTTGGTCCAAGAGGCTGCAAGCCCCCTGATCCTGTAACTGTTTCTCTCTTATTTTTCTTTTCATCTGCGGGCACCTCGTTCTCAGGACCTTTCACCTCAGACAGTAACTGACTATACACCGAGAAATACCAAGAATGAACAAGTAAAAGAATACAGGGAAGATGGTGGGAACTAAGTTTCTTGTTATTAAAGTGGGAGTTATAAATAAGCAAGAGAAAAAGCTGGAATTATACATTGATCTATTATATATGACAATCTGAGAAATCAATATGAACTCAAGTTTAGCTTAATATACCTAAAAATGAATATATACAAAAATATTTATAGATATCTGCATATACATAGATTAGTGTTACCTATGTTTCTTTACTGTAACAGCTGAAATGGTCTAAAAGCAGCTAATACTAGAAATGAATTCAACTAACACTCAAATCTTGTTTCCTAATATTACCCTTTCATAAAAAGAACCAGGGTCCTTTGGAGAAGTGGTTGATGCTAGAACAGAGACAGGGAATGTATAAGATGAGCCAGTAACAGTAGTGCCAGAAAGCAAGGAAATGTTTTAAAAATTGTGATTTTTGAAACCACAATGACAAGGATATGTCAAAGGGACTCAGGGTCCAATTAAAAGAGCTCTTCATGGCCAAAACTGATACAGTTTAAACAACAAAATAAAGTAGTGTTGGATTATAACTCAAATAGAAAAGAATTCCCCAGGAGTCCATAAGGATATAAATAAAAATTTGAGTAAGTGCGTTAATTTAAGAGGTAGACAAATCTCCCATACAGAAAAAATGGCAAATAAATTATCTACCAAGTATTCCACCCTATAGGAAATAAAAGCATAACTCCATGCCTTAAGTGTGGGTCTCAGTGACTTCCTTCCAAAAAGTACAGTATGGGCATGGGAGGAAAGAGAGGGAGTAACTCTATGCATTATGTCAAGATAAGTGATCAAGGTTAAGATCAGTAGTGATAAGGCATGCTGATAGCAGGTGCCCCTGATATGATGTGATACGAATGGCAATTTGCCTCTGTGGTGCTGTTCCTGAAAACTTACAATGCACGCTAAGGATAAGAACATAGATAAATTCCAGCTGAGGTACATTCTACAAAACACCTAACCTATATTCTTCAAAACTGTCAAGCTCATTGTGAAAGTTTAGCTTAAATGTCAACTTGATTGGCTTGGGAAGTCCCTATGGGATTAGTAAAGCACACCACTGGGTGTGCATGTCTGAGTGGGATGTGGAGGTGTGATCTTGGGGACTATGTATGGTCCCTGGCCTCTTCCTTTCTGCTGCTGCTCCCCCATTCTGCTTCCTGGCCACCATGAACTAAATAGCTTCACTCAGCCAAGCTCTTCTATCATATTTCTGCCATGGAGCCATCCGACCATGGACTGAACCCACTGAAGCCATAAGTCAAATAAATCTTTCCTCTTTCAAATTGTGAATGTTGGGTATTGATCCCACCAGTGGGAAAGCTGACTAATACAGTCATCAAAAGACAAAAGTCTAAGAGAAGGGAAAGAAGGAGAAATTTTGTATGTATGTATATACAGGATAGTTAACATGGTTGTTCTTCTGTCTTCTATTTCTATGCTGAAAGAAACTGTCAATGAGTCTTTGGTTGACCAGTATTGCATGTCTATATCTGTTTTCATGAGAAGCCACTTTGAAGATATCAATATGTAATACAACCACCATTGTTAATTCCCTACCACTTTGTTTGTAACTCTGTATTGTCTGTATTGTGCTTGTGATATGTTGTAAAATGTTGTATGTCTGTTAATGTTTCCCTCCTTTTGTCTTTAAAATTTAAAAAAATAAAAATAAAAAATAAAAAAAGACAAAAGCCTGAGAAACTGTACTAGCCAAGAGAGTCTAAAAAGATGTGGCAAATGTAATGTGGTGTTCTGGATGAAACCCTACAGAAAAGAGAAAGTAGATAAAAATTAAGGAAGTATGAGTAAATCACAGACTTCTGTTAATTATAAAATTGTATTCTGAGCCAGGAATGATCACACATACCTATAATCCCAGCTACTCAGGAGGCAGAGGCAAGATGAGGCCAACCTTGGCAATTTAGCAAGACCTTATCTCAAAATAAAATAAAAAGAAGGGCTGGGGATACAGCTCAGTGGTAGACAATTTACCTAGCATAAGCAAGGCCCTAGGTTCAATCGCCAGTACTGCAAAATAAAATAAAGGAAAACAAAATAAAATAAAACCAAATGCCCATCTTATGCTTTTTTAGACACTTTTTCCCAGTACCCGCTTTAACTCAAAGTTGCCTTTTCACCACCAACCATTACTCATTCTTATTAACCACTCAATCACCAGCTCCCTGAAACAGGAACTCTGTCCACCCTGTTCATTTTTGCCTCTGCCATGAGCACAATGGTGCCTGGCATGTAAGAGTAGTGCCACACATATTTATTAAATAAAAATGAATTCTAAGACTCTTTCCTTTATCCTGTGCCCTGGCAGCTAATATCCAATCTGTCTTCACTTGTTCATCTAAACTCAGAAGGATAATTTACAATTGCTCTCTACACTTTCCCTTTTTCCATTTTCTTTTCAAACCCTCTACCTCCTATCACCACTCTACTGATAGTATTCCTCCTCTCTGTGTGATGCAATGGACTTTTGGAAGATGCCCTTTCTCTTGGTACCTGGCCCTGTGCCTATTTCTGATGTAATTATCTTTTTATGTGCCTGTGTCTTCCACTGAGATAATCTTCAGGACAGAAATTGGGTCAAGATAATTCCTCTTTGTTCCTCAGCACTTAGCCTATTTCTTAGAACTTAGTAGGTGCTCCATAAATTCTTGCTAACTGTTGAAGTTGTACAGGTTGAGGGCAAAATGGATAAAGAACAGCTGTAAGATTGTGTAGACTACAAAGTCACAAGCCTACCTAGGGCAGATAAGGCTCATGGTTCACAGAGTTCTCTGTTCCATAGAGTCATGGGCACGTGTCTACTCACAGAAGAAGCCTACCTGTCCATCCACATTCTTATGGCAGGCCCAATCAGCAGCTCTGGGTTGGGATTTCAGGGACACTGGGAGTATTTTCCTGCCTGAATAATTTCCCCCATTACCTACCAGCCAATACCTGACTCTCAATGAACACTCACCCAAATTATGGTTTTCAGACATTTTTAGTCTTCAAAAAAAAAACTTGTAGTCAGTAGGAAACCACAAGCTGTCAGCTGTGAACCAGCCTTTGTGCCAGTCAAGATAACATCCAGCTCCTTCCCTGAAAGAGGGAGTTGGTAGAGGGGACGGTAGAATGCCTGTATGAAGCACAGCGTAGAGCCCACCAGGTATAGCAAGGCAGGAGAAAGCTGAAAGTGCCACTGTAAGCATCCACTTGACAGGGATGCCTGGGGCCAGCCTCGCCAGGAACTCTGCTTGCAATGGCTCCTTTCTTTCTTGAATTGCTGTAGAGAGAATGGGGGAGAAAGAGGTTGAGAGATGAAAGAGAATTTTCAAGTAGGAAGTAGATACTCTGCTTGAAAATTTCCAGCCTCAGTCCTTCCTGGGGTCACACAACAAACAGGTTGAAAACCCACAGAGAACACAGACATCCATGCCTCTCTTGGCCTGCAAACTGTAGATGTGAGCCTTGCATATATTTCTCTAATGGCTATAAAGTTTTTTTCAACAGAGAATCCAGAGTTATTAGTATGGCACTCAAAACCCCAATATGCATTTTTAGTTCCATGTGACATTCCTCAAATGCTCACTCTACCCTTCAGCAACAAGACTGCCTGCTGAACCCAGCACACTATAAATTTCACATCTCTATGCTTTCTGTCTGTGACAGTGGGAATTCAGGAAGCCCGGTCCTGTTTCCTGGCATGGAATTCATCTTTAATAACTGGTCTCTGATCCCAGTTCTTGAGGCAGAGCTCCTACATCCCTTGGAGTTCCCTAGATAATAGGGACATTTTTGTTCTGATAAGGTGACCACTGGTGGGCTCCTAGATAGATTCAACTGGGGAGGGGGGTTCCAAGGAACCAATCAGGTAATTAGAAAGTTGCAGCTCTCAGGCCCCATATCTATTCCTGACCTTCAGGGAGCAGTGAGGGGTTTAAGGTTAAATTGATCACAGTGGCTGATGCTTTAATCAACTTTGCCTAGGTGATGAGCTCTCCATTTAAAACCTTAAACGACTGGGTTCAGAGAACTTATGAACAGCTGAGCATGTGGGGACTCCTGGAAGTTAGCACACACAGAGAGAGCACAGAACCTCCGTGACCCTTTCCACATGCCCACCCTCTCCATCTCCTCCCTCTGCAGTTTATCTGTATCCTTTGCAATGTCCTTCATAGTAAATGGGTAAACATAAGTGTTTCCTTGAGTTCTATGAGCTGTTCTAACAAATTAACTTAACCTAAGGGGAGGGATATGGAGGCCATGATTTATAGCCAGTTGGTCACAAGCACAAGAGACAATCTGTACTTTTGAATGGCGTCTGAAGTGGGGCTTGGGAGGCAGTCTTGCAGGACCTGAGAATCTACCACTGTCTCTGGGTGGATAGTGTTACACTGGACTGAGTTAGACGAGGACACCAGCTGGTATCTGTGAAGATATACATGTAAGGTGTGTGAGGCAAAGTCCTGCTTGAACCTGGCATCCAAGTACTCTGTAGAGTGCTGTGTGAGAGGGAACAGGAAAACACACTTGTGTCTTTGGTTTTTCTTACCTCTACTCCTGAAACACGCTCCCTGCTCTACCTACTCTGCCCAGAGAACTCATATGCTCTCTTCAAAGCCCAGCTCGGTGGTGCCTTCTTGTTCTCCTTTGCAGAGCTTTTCTCTATTGTCCCTCTTTTCTTTAGAATACAATCTTCACACCTGCCGCATACTGGAGAGAAAAACTCTCAAATAACTCCCACTCCTGCCCTGTGCAGGGAGACTAGAGGCTGGGAGTCATTTTTTAATGAATTATCATTAAATTATCAAATGATACCATTAAAATATCATTTTAATGAATTATCATTAATTAATGAATTATCATTTTTTTAATGATAAAACTAGATTGGAGAATACAGCTTGAAGGGAGCCTCAAACACTGTCTGCTCCCTGACTTTCAAGTTAAAGACACTCAGCCCCTGATCTCCCTCCCCTACAGAAGAGTCAAGAAGCTGCTCTCTGGATCCTGTAAAGACTAAGGACCTGGCTCTCCACCACGTTTGCACATTCAAATTCCTGGAAGTTTTGAAAAACACTATTTCCAGACCTTATTCAAGATCAATTGCATCTGAATCACACTGAAAGGGGACCAGGCACCAGTATTTTTAAAGGCCCTCCTCTACAGGAATTTTAACATGCACTTAGAAATGAGAACCTCCAAGTCTGTCCAGGGAGGTGGGAAGGAAAAGTGAACCGCATCCAACAGATAAACAAAACAATGAAATGATGTCAGTGGTTTCATGACCACCACCGCCACCCCACTGGAAAGAAATAATGATGAATGGGTGGAAGAAGAAAAGGAACTCTTTTCAGTCCTTTCCCGTTGGTAAGGCAGCAGTGTTGTTTGTTCTCATAGGCTGAGGAAGGACTGTGGGAACAGAATAGTTTTATTTCATTATTTCATTTGAACTGCACAATACTTCCTGTGCAATATTCAGGTAAGCGAAAAAGTCTCCATGTGACAGGAAAGGAAATTATTTATACATTATCAATCTTTCCTTCTATTTGACCTTTACTTTTTTTTTTACTTTATCTGTTTATAAAAACACTGTGTGTTCACTATGGAAATTTTATCAAAAACCAAAATATAACACAGAAATTTTTAAAAGTAACTCACACCAAATACAGCTATCCTTTTTTTCTGCTTTCCAATTTTGTTTGTATTCTGCCTTTTCATTTATACTTTTGAATACATATTTGTAATGATTATATAATCTCCTATCATATGAATTTATCAAATCTTATTTAGCCATCCCCCTAACGGTAGGCAATTAGAATATTTCCAAATTTACACCACAGTGAATAAACCTACAGCTTACAGCCTTCTGCATTTCAAATTATTTCCTTAGAATAAATGGTTATAAATGGAACTACTGTGTCAAACAGTATGAATATTTTTAAGGATCCTGATACATTTGGGGTTTTTTTTTTTCCAGAATATGTTTTTCAAAAGAAACCATAATTATTTATAAAAGCAGCCAAAACACTGGAGATTTCCTTCCTAGTGACAAGCCAGAACACCGTTTCTTACACATTTGAGAAGTAAAAGGGGTTTACACTCTTCATCCTTCACTCAGGGAATGCCTTTCTTCTGCAAGAAATGCAAGTGGTACTTCTGAAGTTGGTCTTCTTCAAGATGATAATTCTTTGCTTCTTGTTATTCCTGGTCCATCAACCAAATAATGCCACTAGATCCTGGTAAAAGACAAGTGAGCCCAGGAAAGTTGTTAGTTTATCAATCATATTTTCCAAGCAGTAGGTTTTATGTGTTCTCTCTGGGCCCACAGAGTTCTATAAGGCAGCTATGACAGGTTTACTGTCCTCTTGTTGCTGGAGGACAGTAGGGCTCAGAGAGATGGCCGTCCAAGATCACGGGCTGCTGAGTCCCACACCACACCAGTAGCCCACTGTCCGGGTTCTGGACCCCAGCTCCGTGTCTCTGCACCTGAGCTGCCTCCTTGTCAGTATTCAATACAGGATTGAGACACCATTTCTTACCAAAGACATCACAGATGTTGCAGTGGATTAACTAACGGTAAACTTGTAACATCCAGTTGAACTGAATCAGCATGGCACTGGTGTGGAAGGCCCACCTGAGAATTGTTGCCAGCAGCATAAAATGAGAGCTGGAGGGGAAGATGGTGTGCTGTTGATTCTCCTGGAGAGGCTTGTCACAATGGTTTTCCTGATATGAGCTCAGCTATCATCGTTAGAGGAGCTCAGGTTCCCACTGTCACTGAGGACAGCTGTGGTTCTCTTTGGGGGAGCTCTGGTCCCTACCTTGAGCATTGCTTCCTGGCTCCAGTAAAGATCCCTCCACCTGCTGGCACAGATCCTTCATCTCACTAGCACAGACTTTCTAGTTTCCACCACTGGCCTTTGGGCCTTCCCAGTGCAGAACCTTGACACAGACTTGCATGAGACATTGTCATGGGCTATAGGCCTCCAGCTGGACTCGTGAAGGACATTACCATGGACTCCAGGTCTTCAGCTGGACTCATGTAAGACACTGGTGTGGGATCCAGGCCTTCAGCTGAATTCTTTGGGTCTCTAGTGCATGGAGAGATCTCTTGCACTCGTCTGCATTTGACTATTATCAAGTAACCCTATAAATTATGTGTCCTGTATTAAATCTATTCCCTTATTAGCCCTGACTACTGATGTCAACTGAGATCTTCACACTTCCTGAGATCTAGGTGAGATCTCCTAACCCCTTGTATTACTTTGCCAGGCCTGCCATCACCAAATATCCCAGACTGGATGCTTATTGAACAGAACTGTGTCCCTGACTGTTATGAAAGTTACACATCCTAGATCAAGGTTGGTTCCTACTGAGGCCTCCTCCTGGATTGCAGACATCCATCCTCTTGATGTAGCCTCACTCGTCCTCGATATCATTTCATCTTTTGTAGAGACACCACTGGTCCTATTGAATTAGGGCCCCATCTTTTTTAACTTATTTAATCTGAACTGCCTCTTTAAAGGCCCTGTCTCCAAATAAAGCCACATTCTCCAAAAAATGGAATTCTCTCCAGTTGTCCATTCTAAGGAAGTGGGAGTTAGGACTGCAACATATGAATTGTGAGAGGACACAATTCAACCCACAATACCCCTCATCCCTCTTCAACATGAGGTGAGTTCTTTAGAGTAGAGAAATGGTGCAGAACAGGGTCTGCACTGCTTTCTCTGGCTCCAAACTCCTGCTGTCATCAAGTTTTTACTTTAGTTTATTCTTCTTGTCCCGATCCAACACCCACTCTCTCTGCCTTTCTTTCTGTTGACACAGAAATGAGAACCTGCCCCTGTGTTTTCCAGGGTGAAATCACCCTCAGAAGTCATCTGAGCATGTTAGTAAAATGTCCAAGGACAGGAGGCATAGAAGAGGAGTCTACGCAAACAATTTCAAGCTGGACAACCAGACAGCCTTGTTCTGAAGAGAATAGTCTTAACACATGCAACTCCTAGTATCTATTCACAACCAAGTCGACCCCAGAGGGCGGGCAGGCAGGGTAGCAAATGAATAGCTTATATTTTCATGAAGTGTGACTACAACTACTTCCTGGTGACCACCTCCCCAGGAGACAGCTAGATGCCACCTATTTGACCCAGCTGACCCTCATGTCCTACATGGACTGTACAGATTATACCTCAATCACTGGTGACTTCCTGGAACTCATGTCTGCTTGCTTTAAACCCTATAATTACAACCCTGAAGAGAATCTGTTTGAATTAAGCTTTGGACCCCCCAAAAAGGTGCTTCCTCCTGATCCTTCCATCTCCTTCCTCCCTTCCGACCTCCCTGACTTCCATGTGGACAGTGTGCTATGTACTTCCTGGGACCTATATATAATAAAATCTTTACTTCCATCTTGTGACTATACTTATTATTAAAGGAGTGCCCTCAATTTTAATGATCATAAATTAAAACACACAGGGAAAGTAATGAAAAACCATCCCTGGGTATTTTTCACTGACTCATTTTGTGCAGTTCCAAGCCAAGTACCATAGCAGATGTTTCTCTTTCTTGTTTAGATGTCCTTTTCCCTGAGTCTCACCCTCGAGTTTGCCCCTCTTGGAACTCCAAATTCATCTTATTCCACTAGATAGAGACTTCCAGCTTTCCCCAGCTCCCAATAATAAATTCTGCTCCAGACTGCCTTTGAAAAGCCAACCCATCCCTCCTGAGGGGTCAGCAGAATGGACGATCTTCAATTTAACTAGCTCTACTCTCCTTAGACTCCAGTTGCAGTTTTAATAGCGCTCATGTCTTCATTACTCAAACAAATCCTAATGATGTTGATATTAGTGAAGATAAATGTTTAACAGCTTGGGACTGAAATGATGAAGTTGCTAAATAAAGAATGAGGTCAGAGTTGCTAAAATGCTTGAGAAGTGTCGGCTGGGATGGATAAAAGGGCACACTCTCAATGAGCAGCTTAGGAGTAAAGTACAAACATCTGGGAGAAAAAGTTAAGTGAGGTAAGCTACAGTCCTGGGTATGCATTCAGTGGCAGTGTATGATACAGGTCCATTCTGGAGCCACTGTTTATGACTAGGAGAAAACCCGACCTTGGAAAGAGACAGCTGAAAAGTGAGACACTGGTAAAGAAAAGATGTTACCAGATAGTTGCCTCCCCCAATCAGTCACTGAGGCACAAAGGAAACAAATTTTGACTCACTGCATTCAGTAATTTAGATGCAGGAAAATAACGGTAACAAAAAGTGTAGAAAAAGAAAGATGACACAGAAGAATCCCATAGAGTGCAGCCTTGGACTCTGGAATAGCAGTTCACATTTACCAAGCACTCCCAGCCCTGTGCCAGGTATTATTCTAAACTGACAATAAGGCCAAGTTCCTTAAACAAACTGTGGGGCATCCATACGTTGGGTTGTTACTCAGCAATAAAAGGAACCATCGATTGATATACACAACTTGGATGAACTTCAAAGGCATTATGCTGAAGGAAAGAAGCTGATCCCAAAGGGCAGAATGATTCCATGTACTTGACAACCTCAGCAAGATAAAACTATGCACAGATCAGTGGTTGCTAAAGGCCCGACAGTGGCTGTGGGTGTGACGATAAAGGCATAGGGATAAAGCTATTCTATTTCCACTGGAGTGGTAGACAAATCTATAGCTAGGTGCAGTAGCACACTATTAGTTATAGTTCCAGCTACTCAGGAGGCTGAAGCCCAAGAATTGCTTCAGCCAAGGAGTTTAAAGCCAACCTAAGAGGTATATAGTAAGACCCCATCTCAAACAGACATACTTTTTAGTCACGTGTCTGTTTCCGGGACAATATACTCAACATCAGCAATTTAAAGAAAGCTCACGGCTCATGGTTTCAGAGGGTTTTGTCCATGGTTGGCTGGCTCCAAGGCAAAATGGCATGGCAGGAAAGCATGATGGAGGAAGATTGCTCAAACTATGGCAGCCAGGGAGCATAGCAAGAAAGGAGAGGTCACATCTCCAGTGGACCACCTGCTTCCACCAAGTCTATAGCTGATGGGGCACATTCAGCTATGAACTAACCCATCACTGGATTAATCCTCTGAGGAGCATAGCACCCCCACAGCCCAACCTCCTTCCTAAATCCCCAACTCTGAACACATGAGACTTCTGAAAGACTTATGATTTCAATTTTAGATCAACCATAATACTTCTACCTATGTTAAAATTCATAGACATGTACACCCTCAAGAGGCCAGCTTGGCTGTATACTAATTTTAAAGTAATGTTTAACTCATCACCATAAAAAATTCAGAAAACTCACATGAACAAAATGTGTGTAGAATGTGATTCCACCTTACATTTCTCCAATCCTTGGGTCTCCTGAGAGATGTTCCAAAGGTTAGAGTAAAATAATGTCAATCAGGCAGGGCTTCCCACTCCCCTTCAAGTACAAAGCTCCACTATAATCTGGCATATTTAGGTCTTGGCGGATTTAAATGTAGCACACATTTCATCTGAAAAAATGAAGTTTGAACTACTGATACAATAATGCCTTGCAACAACTAGCATACACTGAGAGCTTACCATGTACAAGCACTGCACAAAATGCTTTCCTAATATGCATCATCTCATTACTTCTCCACAGAGCCATTCCTAATGCATCATCTCATTACTTCTCCATAGTACCCCATACTATGTAATTTACATAGTACTTCTCCATTCATATCCCGTATAGTTTCATGGGGTATGAATTGAATTGCTTTAAAGGTGAGGAAATCGAGGCTGTAAGAAATTGCTCAACTTGCCCACAATGGCCTAGACATTAGATGGCAAAGCAGATTTGGACTGTGGAAGATCCACTCAGATCTCTACTGCAAGGGACTCACTGACCCCCAGCCTTGATGCCATGCTGTCTTCTCTATCACCACTTTCACACAAAGCCACATATCCTACGTGCTTCCCTGGGTCAGTGACAGGGCATGGCTTGTTCTCAGGAGATACAAGACTTCTCTCACTGAAAGCTTTGGCTCTAGATTCCTCTTCAGCACTGCTCCTCAGAGCTGTACTGCAATCTCTGTCCTTTCTTTCTTCTTTCCCTGTTCTCTTTCTTTCTTTCTTTTTCTTCCTTTATTTATTTCTTTCACAAATCCTTTATAGGGGCCAGACCTGTACCACAGTCTGATGGCTCCTCCAGCCTTCTCTAGCCCTTCTCATTTCCCCCCATCAGTGTTCACCCCAGTGAATTCCTGCATGTCAAACTCCTCAGTATCTGCTTCCTGAAGGACTCAGACTAACACATCTTACTGCACAAGTTACATTCTTACAAGCTTCCCAACTAGGGGACAATCCAAATCTTCAGGAGGATAATACCTTACATACAAGGCAGTTGCAAGAGTTACACTCCCTGACACAGGTGAATCGGATGACCCTGGCTTGTAGTAGATACTCAACAATTACTGAATAAGTGAAATGAAAAGTTTGTGTGACCAGTAGCTAGAAGGAGCTTAATGAAGGTGTGATCTCCTCTGCAGAGATGGGGAACAAGCTTCTGACAGGAGTGCCCACCTGAGCATCCATGGGACTGAATCACTAGCAACCCCACTCCCCTCCAAACCCAGCTGGATATGGACAGGCCTGGCTGCTTCTTCCCACCCCCACCGGCTTTTTATACAGAGAAGAATTTTCACACTGACATCCCAGCTGGCCCCCATGTCTCATGAAAGTCACTTCATGGGCTGAAAAATCTCGCTCTGAAAGAATTACTCTCATAAAGTGCTGTGAATTGAATGCTGACCTGGAGCTGACCAGAGGAATTTTTCAATACCCACTTTTATATATAAAATTTGTAACCTTTCTCTTCTCATTGAAACTAGGTGGTATTGATTGAGTAGAAATTTCAGGAAAGTGTGTTTGGGGCTTAATAGGGGTGAGCCTGTGGTAAATGTGGCTACCCACAGTTCAATTAAGATTCCTAACCAAAAGGAGAAAATAAAATCAAAATCAATACTTCCACGGGCACGCAGCTTAAGAACTTTGTGGTGGTTTGAACAGAGCCTCCTTCAGTCACAAGCAAAGTCTGATTCCTGCCATGGGGCTGTTTTTCCATCATTTGTCAATAGAATGACAAAGAAAGAAGAACAGGAGGAGGAAACAATGAAAGATGAGTCCAACAGAGAGACAAGAAATCCATCAACAGGCAAAAGAGACCAGCACTAAGGACCAACCAGCAAGGAAAACAAATGTCTCCCTGTAGTGACAGAGCACCAACTCTTCCCAGTCAATAATGGGCAAAGCTGATTGTTTCCAGAACATGTGGAAAAAATTAGAAGATGTCAGATCTGGAAAGGCCCAAGACATTGCTGTTCTGTAAATAAAATGGAGATTTTGACCTAAAAAAAAAAATCTTCCCCAAGATCTTGAAGAAACAAAGGGACTTCCTCTTGAGAAAGAGAGTAGGATCCTGTGCCTGTCATTTCATACCACAGCACATGGACTATCTTCTTTCTTAGGACAAACAATCTCACTTCTTGTATTTTCCTCTTTCCCACCCCTGCAGAGCTAAAGGACTCTTTTTTGACTTTCTTTGTTTTCCAAGAGTTCATCCGGTTTTATTTTTGCCACTAGTAGGTTAGTGTATAAAATACCACAGGACTCTGAAAATTCTGTCTGCAATGTCTGGCTGGCCAAAGCAGAGACATGGTGTATAGCAGACAGGTGGGGAGGAGACCTGGAGCTAAAAGACCTTCCTCCATAGACTGACCCAAGAAGTGCACCTGACTTCAATGAATCCTTCCATATTATGTCCTGAGCCAACCTCTCCACTACTCTTTCTTCTGATTAAGCATGACCAAAACCCTCAAGAACTAAGGTGCTCTTTCACATGCCCCATTATGATTCTGCATAGTCTTATGTAGAAGTAGAAAGCTTGATGAGTTGATCATTTCTGACTAAAAGAAGAACATTATCTTCTCCCACCTAGATTTCTTTTTGCACATTCCCATCTATGAAGTGTTCAGGGTATCTAGTATCCAGTGCCATTTGGTGCTTATTTGAAAGCACTTGGTAGCTTCATTGAATGAGTGAATCAGTGGGCAAGTGAATCAACAAAGGGCTTGTATTTGTCAGCTTCTCCACTGTTGGGACAAAATACCTGACATTCACAACATCAGGACCAGAGATTTATTCTAGTTCAGAGTTTCAGAAGATTCAGTCCATGGTTAGCTGGCTCCAAGGCAAAAACAACATGGTAAAAGGGCATGGCAGAGGAAAGCTGTTTAGTCAATGGCAGCCAGGAGGCAGACAGAGAGAGAGAGAGAGAGAGAGAGAGAGAGAGAGAGAGAGAGAGCCTCCAAAGGCACACCCCAGCCACCAAGCTCATTCAACCAGATCCCACATCATAACAGCTATGAACTCACAAATGGATTAATCAACTGATGACAATAGCACTCACTCTGAACACATGAGACTTCTGGGAGATATTTTAGAGCTAGACCATAACAGGGAGGTAGTCATACACAATTAGCAACTCCAAAAATTGGGCTCCCAATTTTTTGGTGGAATGTGGTAGAATCAGAAAATTCTTTGGTCTGTTCTCAGAGATGATCACACAGAACCACAAAGAGAAGGTCAGAAAAGAATGGGCTTTGCAGCTAGGTAAAGCTCAGTCCAAAACCTTTTTCTTCAACAACCAGTTACATGACCTCTTACATTTACTCAAATTATTACCGTTCTACTTATTATTAAAGTCTTTATCCAAAATATCATCTGTAATTTGGGAATAGCAATATATGCTTTATGAAACTGTCACATACTAAATGAGTTACCATGTGTTTAACTAAATTGGGGGTAATGATATACTTAAAACCATTAAAATAAATGGAATCTTACTTGGAAAGAATAGTCAGTGAGCTAGCTAAGTGCAGTGTGATCTGGCTTGACCATAGCCTCCTAATGCAGACCAAAAGAGACATAAAAATAGGAAAACCTAACCAGGTATGGGGCTACATGTGTATAATCCCAGGCTTTAGGAGGCTGAGGCAGGAGGATCACCATGAGTTCAAGGCCAATCTGGGCTACATAGTGAATTCAAGGCTGGCCTGAACTGCATAGTGAGCCCTTGTCTCAAAAACAAGGAAGAGAGATCTAACAATACAGCTGAGGTGGCTTACTCTGTGTATAACTGTGAGGTTTGCAGTTATAGAGTATGTCAACACGACTAGGCTGCAGACTTGTTGTAGAGCTGGTAAAAGGTTATTTCTAGGTGTTCCATTAGAGTGTCTCAGAGAAAGATCAGCATTTGAATTGGTGGACAAAGTAAGGAAGATTGTTCCCACCAGTGTGGGTGACATCGCCCAATCCTCAGAGGGCCTAACTGGAACAAAAAGATGGAAGAAGGTTGACTTGACAGTGCCTGCACTGATCTATCCACCTGTTCCCACCCTTGAATATCAGGATTCCTGGTTTTGGAGCCTTCAGATTTGGACTAGAACTTAGACCATCAGACTCTGGTTCCTAGGATGGAAGACTTGGACTAGAATTCATACCACTGGCACCTGCTGATTCTCAGGACTTCAAGGTTAGTCTGCAACTGCACCGCCTGCAGTCCAGGGTCCACCCTCCCATCTGGAAGATCATGGAACGTCTCAGCCTCCAGGATGAGTATGTGAGCCAATCCCTCAGAGTAAATTTCTTCCTGTGTATCTACATTTTATGGCTTCCATTTCTCCAGAGAACACTGATCAATATCCCAACCTTCAGTAAACTCTGAATTCCTTCCTAACTTGGCAGAGGGGCAAGGAATGAATAAAACCATGGAGAGAACTATCTCACATCTATGTTGATACAGTGCTTAGTAAAGACAAAAATGTCAAACTCAACTTTTTCAGTTAAAAAACAAAGTGCTTAGAGACATAAAAACCATGAGAACTCAAGCCCAAGAAAATTGGCAGAAGTTTTTTGGGGGAACCTTGGACTTCCTGTATTTCATGGAATAGCATTTTGGGTCAATTGAATGTAGATCTTAAAAGAGCTAAAAGAGTTCAGGTGACTTCAAATTTCATGTAAAACACTTGATGTTATAAACTCTTAGTAAATATTAATTTATTTCCCCTCCTTCTCAAGAGATCATTGATGGGTGGTGGCTGTGGAATGGTTGGCTCCACTCTAACCCCCAGAAATTTGGAATAAATGGAAAACAAGGCTGTCAATGGACAGTTGCTACAAATAAAAGAACTGTCTGTTCCACTTGGCTGCACGTGTCAGCAAAGGAAAGCACACATAGCTTGCCCATCAATTTCCAGTAACACATTTTTAAAAGTCTGCTCTGAAACCCGGAAGTCTCTCAAATAACTGAGCTAAAAGCTTGTATCTATTTTACTTTTGCAGTCACTGCTTGGAAACAAACAAAATTCGCACTTAACTAAAAGCAGGGATGCAAAGATATGAAAAATAGAAACACTCCTTTCTTGGAGGGATAGCTTATGCAATCTTTGTAAATCCTAAAGCTACCCCCATAAGACTGAAGTTACACAAATCCTGTAGTGACCTAAATTCCAATGCTGTATTTCTCGGAGCCAGTGGCCTGTGAGAAATCTCTGCAGAGGTGTCTAACGTGACAAAGTCTTCATAGGACCTTTTGCAGCTTTAGGCACCACTGGCGATACCTGCTTCTCTCTGGAGAAGGAAATAGAGAACGACTTCCCAACCACCCACCTCCTCTTCCGCTGGCACCACCACCAGCAGCAGCTCTCATCTCCCAGCTGATGGGGACAAGATCAAGAGAAATTTTCCTTCTCTGTCTGTGTGTGCAGGATACACAGTATTCTTCTGAGGGCTGTCTCCACACAGACCCCTCCTCTATGTCTTCCATTCATCCATTCTACAAGTATTTGTTGACTGAGTACCTTCTGTATGCCAGAAACTATGCCAGGAGCTACAAATACAATGGATACCAAAAAAGCTAGTTATTATCCCTCTTTCTATCCCTCCACAGGAACTTAATAAAGAGAAAGGGAAAACTTTTTAATAGGAGGCATCCCTTTGAACTGGGATCCATTTCATAGTTACACTATTGCTGACAAACACATAACCTGAGGAAGCACTGGCAGCGGTGAGTAGACTGGTTCTGCACCATTTTTGCTCATTATGGGGTCTTCTGCAAATGTACTTATTCTTTCATACCTTGAGTTATCTCACCTTTCTCATGAGGTAATAGTAGCTCTCGTGAAGTGAAGTGAATCCATTGTGAGGATTCAAGAAGGAGCATATGCGGCCATTTCTGTGCTTGGTGCATCAGTAGACACGGAGAAAGGACATTCATGCCATCAGTCAGAGCCACAAAACATTCACACTGTTTGTGTGTGGGAACTTGACTTGCACGAAGGGCGGAGCTATTGTTTCACAGCTCTTTGTGTGTCTTCCCACTCCAGGAGAGTGGGAATAAAATATTTCCCCAGGTTCTGCACAGTAATAGTCCTACAAGGAAGGCCTATGTGCAAAGTAGTGGACTCCTGGACAGTCTTGAGATTTTTCCTGGACTCCCTTGAGATTAAGAACTTCTGGGCTATTATGATTTATTAGAACAGACTTGGGCCACAGGCAGTTTTCAACAAATATGATGGCCTGGACATCTTTTCCATTACATTTTGTAGTTGTTACCTATGTATCTTTTTAATTTAATTAAAAATAATTTTAATTCTAGCTACCTTACCAGTCTCCTGTTTTTGTTCTGAAATTGTCAGTTTATGAGATTAGGTTTTCTAACAAGACATCTATTTTAAAAAGAATAATTTTATATTCTTATTCCTGAAAGTTATAATCTTATTTTGACTTCATATCTTGTTGCATTGATTACATTTCTCAGAATATTTTTCAATCATAGTGGTTGCTTCTGCCAAAATGATCTTCTTTCAATCTTTACTACAAGATTTTATATTTAAATATGGTGGTTTCTCTCATTCTGATAGTCTGTCTTACACTGAATCTATAACTTTCACTTTCAGGTTCAGGATTAGAATCTGAATGAATTTTGTATTTTATTACATATCTTCTTTTATGCCTATAGAGATCATTACATGGTTTTTCTCCTTTGAATAATTAATATAGGGGCTGGGGATTTAGCTCAGCGGCAAAAGCGCCTGCCTGGCAAGCACAAGGTCATGAGTTCGGTTCCCGGTACCGGAGAAAAACCAAAAAAAAAATAATAATAATTAATATATTACCAATACGCTAATACTGTCTTTTAGATCCTTACTACTTACCTATGGTGTATAATTCCTTCAATAAATTGCTGATTTCTATTTGTTCATATTGGAGCATATACTGTATATCAAAAGCATTAGTCTGCAGTTCTGTTGTCTTTCCCATTATTTGCAGGCAGAATTATATTAGTATGGCAGTAGACTGCCATCACTATGACAAAACACCTGAGATATTCAGCAAAGGGAAAAGTTGATTTCAACTCATGGTTTTAAAGGTTTCAGTCCATGGATACTTGGAGCCTTGCTTTCAGGCCTGTGGTGAGGCAGACCATCAGGGTAGGAGCATGTGGCATAGCGAACTTCTCACTTCACGGCAGCCAGCAAGTGAAGGAAGAAAGAGGAGGGACCAAGGTCTCAATGTCCCCTTCAGCGTCATGCCCCCATGAGGCCCATTTGTACAAGGCCTCATCTCCTAAGGCTTCACCTATCAACTCCCAACAGTGCTGTGGGTTGAGGTCCAGGCCTTCAACATCCAGGCCCCTGGGGAACATTCTAGAGCCAAACTATAACAAATAGTTTTATGAAATTAGAAAATTTTCTTACTTTCCATGATCTTATTTAATTATATTTACATAGAAGCATTCAGAATGTCATCAAAACAACTGGAACTTTTTTTTACAATTATAGAGTGCTATTCAGTTAATAGAACCATAATTATTTCATATAAACTTCATCAAAGGCAAGTGAAGATGAAAAAACTATCATCTTCATAAATAACTCATTTGCGCTGCATACCAATAAGAATCTGCTTTAAATTTTCATGCCAACTTATAATTCCTATACCGTACCAGGCAAGTTAGGTGGCTTCAACAAAATACTAGTAAACTAAATTCAGTAGCATATTAAACGATTATACTCAAAGACCAAGTAGTATTTATTCCTAGAAGGCAAGAATGGCTAAATGTACAAAAATCAATGAATGTGATGCACTACATAAATAGAATAAAGAAAAAATATTATCTCAATGCAGAAAAAACATTTGATGAAATTCAACATAATGAAAACATTCAAAAAGCTAAGAAGAGAAGTAAACTTTCTCAAGATTATAAACACTATGTATGAAAAGTATAAAGGTAGTTTCATACTCAACTCCTAAAATTAGGAACAAGATAAGTATGCCAGGTGTTATGGCTTGTGTCTAGAGGTCTTCCCAAAGCCTCATGTGGTCATAGGTGGGGCCTTTTCAGAGGTGGCTGGATCCAGTGTGTGATACTGGGATTGATTCATGCTAGGAGCAAGGGCACTAGGATTAAGGGTGTGAGTGTTACCTGTCCTAAGGACCGACAGACTGGATAAGAGATAAGGGACAGAAAGGGCTGTTGTCAGCATTGTTGCTCTGCTACCTTCTGTCCACCATAAGCTGCTTCTCCTCTGCGATGCCTGTCTGCCATGACACCCTGCCTTAGAGCCAGCCAACTATGGACTGAAACCTCTACAAACTGTGAGCTAAATAAACCTGTCCTCCTTTAACTTTAGGGGTTGGGTATTTTGTCTCAAGGACTGCAACGGCAAACAGAAACACTAAAATGACACTCAGGATTTGGAGGCATATTTATTTATGTCAATGGGCACTGATCAGGGATCATTCCCAAAATATCAGGAACTGATTGCTGGAGGTCTAGGGCTTATATGGGATAAGCAAGCAGGAAGTACAGAGGCAAAATGGTTTGTCAATTGGGGATTGCTTCTTACAATATGCATCACAGTGACCAGACATTTTTAAGAGATAGAAGCAACCAGAACTGGAACAGAAACTATTACCTGGGCAACTGAAGTATACTGGTGAGGTGGGGGGGTCATTTTCTGCTACAGAACAAGAAAAGCAACTAAGACACTAGCTTTTAACACTTTATTTAACATCTAATTGGAAGTTGTTGGTAGAGCAATTTTTTTAAAAGAAATAAAATTGTTTAAGTCACAGAAGTAAAAATGTCTCTGCTCACAGATGGCATGATCTTATAACTAGAAACACCCAACTAACACCTTCCCCCAAAAAAATGTTACAGTTAGTAAATGCAGCAGTTACAGAACAAAAAGTCACAAGCAAAAAAATTAGTTAAATTACCTAGGCTAACATTAAACAATCTGATTCAATTTTCAATAACATTAAAAATAATAAAATACTTAGGAATAAATTCAACCTAAGTAACCAAATGTTTGAACACTAAAAATAACAAAACATTGCTAAAAGAAACTAAAGACATAAATAAATGAAAAAACATTACATATTTGTGAATAGGTAGCCTTAATATCGTTAAAAACAATACTGCCCAAAGTGATCTACAGATATAATGCAATCCATACTAAAATATTAATTTTTTTCATAAATTAGAAAATCCATTCCAAAATTGATATGGCTGTATACCCAGCACTTGGGAGGCTGAAGCAGAAGGATTGCTGTGAGTCTGAGGCCAGCCTAGGCTACAGAGTAAGTTCAAGGACAGCCTGAACTACATAGTGAGATGCTGTTTCCAAAAACCTAAAATTCATATGGAATCTCAAGAGACACCAATAGCTATAGTAAGCCTGAGAAAAGAAGAGCCATCTGAAGGACTCATACTTCTTGACTTCAAAATTCACTGCAAAGTTATAGAAATCAAAACAACTTGAAGCTAGCTTGCCGAGAAACAGACCCCAAAAGTAAATCCTCACACACATGGGCAGTTAAATTCTGACACAAGTACCTGGATCATTCAGTGGGAAAAGGACATTCTTTTTGTAAAACTGACTGGGGGAAAACAATATCTGCATGAAGAAAAATGAAGGTGGATCCAAACCTTACACAATATACAAAAATAATACAAAATGGCTCAAAGATCTAAACATAAAGGCTAAAACTATAAAACTCTGAGATAGAAAACCGGGAAAGGAATCTCTGTAACATTGGATTTGACTGTGATTTCTTGAATATGGCACCAAAAGCACAGCCAACAAAAGAAAGAACAGATAAACTGACCACATCAAAATTAAAAATTTGTGTATCAAAGGCCACAGTCATGAGACCACGTGAGTACAAAGACAACCCACATGATGGGGGGAAATATTTGTAAATCATATATCTGATATTGGACTCATACTCAGCATACATAAATAATTCCTATAACTACAATAACAAACTGTTTTTCAAAATGGGTAAAGGACTTGAAGATACATTTCTCCCAGAAAGGATATTCAGATGGCAAATAATCACATGAAAAAAATGCTCAATCTCATTAGTTATTAGAGCACATCAAAACCACAATGACCAGGGACATACCACTTCACATCCATTAGCCTATCACTAAATAAATTATGTACATTCATCTATATATACATACATAAATATATAACTAAAGAGTAAAAACATAGAGAAAATAACAACTGTTGCTGAGGATTTAGAGAAATTAGAATCCTTGTGTATTGCTGATAAGAATATAAAAAGGTGCAGGACTGTGAAAAACAATGTAATAGTTCCTGAAAAAGTTCAACACAGAATTATCATATGCAGCAATACTACTCCTGATCCAGCAATTCCACTCCTACATATATAACCAAACGAACTGACATAAAGAATTCAAACAGTATGTTTACACCAGTGTTCACAGAAGCATTAGCCACAGCAGCCAATAGGCAAAAACACTCGATGTCCACCAACAGCTGAATGGATGAACAAAATGTGGTATATACATGCAACGGAATTTTCAGCATTGGCAGTGAATGACTTTCTGATATATATGCTACCACATGAATGAACCATCAAAACATTATGCTAAGCTACATAAATTAGATGCAAAAGGACAACTGTTGTATACATCCACTAATACGAGACAAATTCATAAGAAGCAGAACAGAGATTGTCACAGCAAGGTGGACAGAGGAGGGAATGGAGATCATCATTTAATGAACCCTAGAGGTTATCTAGGATGATGAAAATATGTCCAGAAATGGATAGTGAGAAAAGTCATACAATATTGCAAATGTACTTAATGCCATGGGATTGTACACTTAAAGGGCCTCGAAATGGTACATTTTCTATTATTTATATTTTACTACAAAGAAAAAAATAGGCAGCCAGACATTTATTGAAAGTATCAGCAACACAAATTTAAATTTTTTCTTCCCTCTTTCTACTTCTTCCTGAGTCCATTATGACAACTTACACTCTTTCAGAAAATCAAATATTCCTTGGGTACTTTTCAAGTTTGTTACCATTTAGTGGAATTTTACCCTCCCTTTCGATATCACTATATCCTCTAATTCCTCTTTTTCATGTGCTTATGTTTCTCTTTAATTCTTAATTTGTTTGCTAGCAACTTGTCTGTCATGCTACTTTTTAAAATTTTTAAGCCCTGTTATAACCTGTTTGCTTTATGTTAGGCATGCATTATTTTCTAATTACTGTATTAAATAAGTATGTGCAGATCATTCTTTGTTTTAAAATAAGGGGATTGAAAGCCATGCATTTTCTCTGACTACTTTGGTCAAACTTACAGATTTTGGGGGCTGGAGATTTAGCTCAGGGGCAAAGTGTCTGCCTGGCAAGCGCAAGGTCGTGAGTTCGATTCCTGGTATCAAAAGAAAAACAAAAAACAAACTTACAGATTTTGTTACTGAGGCGCCTCACTGTCAGTACTGTCCAATTCGTTCTAATTATGCTTCTTATTTCCTCCTACACCTAACAATCATTCAAGTGAATGTTTTTCATTAATTTTGTTCTTACTTTTCTAGTGCTTAGAGCTTTACTTCCTCTTTTATTCATGAATAGTGTTGTAGTTGAATGTAACCTGTGAGGTTTTGATGAAGGGAAAAGAGAAAAGTTTTATGTTTACTGCCGAATCTCAGAAGGAGCCAAAGTTGGATGATGCAGCAATAGAAGGGTGATCTCTGTGCTTACAAATTTCTTCACCACGATGAAGTGGTCACCAAGAGTTGACTGTGGGGTATCCCCATACTTTGCCTGGCAGAGACATCATGCTAAGGACAATCAGTGAGAAGTTGCAGCTCTGGCCCAGGACACTTGAAGAGCCAGCTATGCCTGACCCCAACCCCTCTCTCCCTCAGAATGAAAAAGTGTCAGTGGATTCAAGTGAAGTCTCTCCTACTCCCTCCCAGGCAAGCATATGTTATGCATAAGAGGAGTCACGAATGCAATGGATCTTTCTTTGGATCCATATTTATGCAGTAGAAAGTCTGGGGTTTGGGGCATGTGTGCGGCTATAAACATTCCTAGTGTCAGACGCAGGTTCCTCTTTCCTTTTATGCCCTTGGCCTTTCCATGTGATTCCCTGATGGTAGGTCCAGGCACTGGAGTCCCTCATTTGTATACTTTTTCCATGCTCCATCCTACACTTTACTCTTTTCTCCCACTCAGAACAACAATCTATTGGCAAAGTATTCATTACAGGACAGGCTAATGTTTCCTCTTCAGACGTGTGCATATAATCTAAGGATATGAAACTAAACTCATGGGAAGCAAGACCATTATAGAATGGGCTCAGCCTACAAGCCCAGCTTCAGTTGAGCTGCAGAACCAGGCTGCACTCCTACCAGAACAGCAGATGTCCCTGGGTCACTAGAGCTCACTGTCAGTAGTATCTCACATCTGAAAATAAATCCAGCCTTAGACAGCTGACCACATATGTGCTTCTGAAACTATGGCAACAGAAAGTCCCTTTGCCTCTGCGTCCCAATTAAAAGTGTTCTGTTGGCTGCAATTGGGATGTTTGGTCTCTAAAACTAATACATCAAAGCAGTCACATAAGCCTCAAATGTCACCATCATACAAACTGACATTTCCCGTACAAGCAGCTAATGAGTGGCCAGAGCAAAGAGTGGATAAAGCTGGCTAAATCCCCTTTGGATCTTTTTCTCCGTGCTCCATTCCACTCAAGGCTGGACAACTAGTTAAATGTTGCAGGGATGGGGGGAGAAAAGATGGTAGAAATTTGAAGTTGAGCATCCAGAAGCATAGAGGTGCTTCTACCAGAAATGGAGAGGAAATACTTGGGGTAAGTTTCATAGAAAAAATGATGCATGGTGAGAAATAAATGAGTTCAAGTCTGCTCGACTAGGGGAGCCAGGTGTCTGGCACTGGATGAAGAACACGATGTTTGAGTTTTCAGTCTGATTTTTTTTTTTAAAGAAGGGAATTAACTAGTAACAGGGATGTCTCTCCGATCATTACACTTGCAGATTTGCTTTATCTTTTTCTCTGATTGATTTTTAATCAGCAATAACATGGAACAACTCAGCATTTAGTTTCTCCTCTATTGAGTATAAAATGATCTATAAAGAAACATTTAAGACGGTGCCACTGAAAAGGCGCTGCAGACTTCTCATCGTGTGAAAAATCTTGGAGCAATGCAAATCATTTCACTCTCTAATAATCTGTGTGCTAATATAGTCAGTACTATTTGGTGATGTAAAATTTTATTTCCCAGATCAAGATACATATGCATCTATTTCTTTTTTACTACATCAGAGGAATAACAGGAAGCCCAACTTATGGCCCTTAATCAAGTTAGAGGGCAGGTAGTTGCAAATATTCATTCAGCAGTTCAGTTGTGTCAAATGAAGTTCATGCAATTCTCTGGGCCAAATGGTCATCTCGAGTTGACAAGCAGACTGTTCTGCCTCTGATGTGCCATCCAAGTTCTAGGCAAAAGGAAGAGAATAATTGGAAAAAATGATATATTCACTGAATCTTTCCTGCTATAAGGAAACCTTCTCATACATACAGTTTATGATTTCTACTTTCATCTTGTTAGCCAGATCTATGTCATATGGTCATCTCCGCTATGAAGAAACCTGGGGAATGTGGCCTTTTAATGGACACAACCTCATCTTTCACCTGGAGTTCTGTTCATAACAAAGACAAGAACATAGGTGAGTATGCAGCTGTCATCTCACTCTCTCCATCCAACTCACTTTGGAGGTTTTACATTTTTATGTCAGTCATTAGGCAGCCCTCAGGCTAGGGGTTCAAGAGGCCAGTCATGCAGGAGCTATCATTAAAACAAAAAAGCTCATGTAAAAAGCTGTGTTTAGCACATATGGTGGTGCTTGCTGGTAATCTCAGCAATCTGGGAGTCTGAGGCAGGAGGACTGCAAGTTCTAACCCAGCCTGGATGACTTAGCAACTTAGAGACACCTTATCTCAAAATGAAAAAGACAGCTAAGGATTGTAGCTGAGGGCTACAATTTAGTGACTTAATAATATCCTATCTCCAAATTTAAAAAGGGTTGAGGATGTCACTCAGGATGCAATCCTGACTTCAGTGCCTGGTACTGAAAGAAAAAATGAGATCAAGTTATGGCTGTGACCCTGGACAACTAAGTCAGTTACTTCTGTTTCTCATGAGCAAAATGAGAGAACATAAATGTCAGGATGAAGATGCTGACATTCTGTATTTTCATTCTAGAGCCTTCCCTGATAGATATCCAAGTTATGCTGTGCTGCACGCCTGGACCCTGGGCCCCACCGTTGCTCCTGAGAGACAAAGGAGCATTGTTAAAGTATCCATCCAGGACCTAAGAGCAGCATCGCTTCAAGAATCATGCTAACTTGAAGAAATAATAATACCTCCTTCCAGTCCCTATAAGGAAAATACCACAGGGCACAGTGCTTCTCAGGTGACATAAATGCTCCATTTCCACAAGGCTTCTGGGGCTGTTCAAGATTAATGCACGTGTGTGCATCCAAGGTGAAAGGTCACCCATGGAAGTCAAAGGTGAGAGAAACCCTCGAAGGAGAGACATCCAACAGATGTCTCCAGATACCGTAGTGGGAAACTCTGCTGCCATGACTGCACCCAGACTTCCTGGAATACTGGCGGAAGTGAGAGAAGAAAAAGATAGCAGGTGAGAAGAGAGGAATAGGAAAGGCTTAGGGTAAGTAGGAGTCCTTGCCCAAGTCTGCAACACTCTGGAGTCCACAGTGGTTTCTTTGATAAATTCATACCACCAAAGAGGGGAAATTCCTCCTACTCCCTCCCCCCAGAAATATTGTCCTTTCTTAGCTAAACAAATGGGAAGAGGAAGAATGTTCTGGTTGTTATGTGCACAAGAGGGACCTATTATACTTTGCACATGAGATTTGTTGTACAAGTTACATCATTGTGAGCAAAGCCAGTTCAGTCCCGAGAACTTCACCTCTACTTCTTCCTTTCAGCTCTATCTACCCATCCCTCACTGCATCAAATTTACTGGTGAATAGAGAATTTTAGTAGCTGCCTCTGGTTAGCTGACAAATTGAGCTTTAAAAGGCATCTATGATTTTATATCAGTCACTAAATTCTTTAGACAGATAATACTAGAAAAACTTGGTCTCTGTTGGAAATAATTCAGAAAAGAGTACCACAACTAAAAGAATAAAAAGTGCGCCTTTCTCATGTAAATTCCACACAAGCTAGAACTAGATCAACCAAAGAGCCTGAGATGTCTGAAATTTTGAAAAATCAGAATGATTTTAAAGGCCTGTATTTTTCTTTGATAAAAAGGAAACTTTGTCTGGGTCCAAAAATCTTCACCTTTTCTGGGTCCATTTGTCACAGCTCTTACCAAAAGAAACCACAAAAAAATTCAGAATACATATGAGAAAATAAGAATGACACAAGCCTGAGAGTTTTAACTTCTAATATTAACTGAATTTGTGTGTGTGAGCTAGGAACTGAACTCAGGACCTTGTACTTGCCAGGCAGGCACTTGTGCCACTGAGCTAGATCCCCAGCCCCTTACCTGCATTTTTAAAGTCTCAAAATCTTTGAAATATTTGTAATTCATCTTTTACCTGGTAAAATTTTATAAGTCATATTATGGTTATATCACAGATAAATTTGTAAGTTTAGGTCACAGGTATATAAAATTTTATAAGGATTATGTCACATAATCCTCTAGTATATAAAAAAGCACCTGCAAAATCAATGAGAGAGGACCAACAATGCAACAGAATAAAAAGCTGGCAAAGGCTGGGCACTGACTGAATGCCAGCTCCCTGGCTGCTCACTGAATGGGTGACACAAATAGGTAGCAAACAGAAGCAAATACTCAAACAGGAGCATCTCAGGAGTTCTGGGGTAAAACGAAGACATACTTTCCTTCCTTAGGTCCAACTTTCCCTTCAAAAAAACAATTTTAGTATACTGGTCATTTTATAGAAATTACCCATCTCATACTACCCTGACCCAAATCACAAGTGAAAATGTAAGCTAAAAATTAAAGGACAGTACCTGCTTATTTGGTGTGATTTTAGGTTCATACTAGTCAGAAAAATGCTTCCTATGCTGTCCGCTACTGCCTGCTCTCCTACCATTAGATTCCTGGTCACTTGCCTTGCAGATTTCTCTACTTCCAAAGCTAATAGACATGGGAGAAATCTCCTTGGAGCCCTCTCATTAATTATAATTGGGTATGAGTAATAGCAGCAATTTCATAACCTTGTACGAATTTTGCCATTTACAAGATACTGTTACAACAAGATCTATTGGATCTCGCCAATAACCTCTAAAATAAGGAGTATGATTGAAATTATGGAGATATCTCATCAGTAATGACAGCACTACTCAAGCTCAGGTTTCTGATTCTAAATCCTGAACATTTTCCAGAATATTATGCTGTATGAAGGAATGATTGTGAAGTCCTTTCTTGAGAGAACATTCTGGCAGGGGGCAAGGAAAGGAAAAAAGAAGTAAGTCATCAACTCCTGGAGCTGTTAAGACTAAAGGAAGAGAAAGAGAGAGACTGCACCCATCAAATAACAAAATAAACAACACAGCAAAACAGGAGTGGACAGGTGTATGACCGACGCATTAACCTTAAAGAAGTTAAACAATTAGATAATACTACACTTTTATCAGAATGGCCAGTATTCAAAACACTAACAACACCAAATGTTGGTGATGATTAGAATAACAGAAACTCCAGTTCACTACTAGTGAGAATGCAGAATGGTACAGCCACTTTGGAAGGCAGTTTGGCAGGTTCTCACAAACTAAACCCACTCTTACCACATAGTCCGCACTTGCACTCCTTGGTATTTATCCAAATGAACTGAAAACTTACGTCCACACAAAAACCCACACATGGATATTCATAGCAGCTTTATTTGTAATTGCCAGAACTTGAAAGCAACCAAGATGTCCTTCAGTAGGTGAATGAATGAATAAATTGTGATATATCCAGACAAAAACATATTATGCAAAGCTAAAATAAAATGCTCTATCAAGCCATGAAAAATCTGGAGGAACCTCAAATATATATTATACAAGAAAGCCAACCTGAAAAGGGTACAGGCTGTATAATTCCAACCTTTTGTTTTGAGACAGGGTCTCACTGTGTAGTTCAGGCTGGCCTAGAGTTCACTATGTAGCCCAAGCTGGTCTCAAACATACAGTGATCCTTCAGCCTCAGCCTCCCAAGTGCCAGGATTTTAGGCATACGCCACCACCCGAGCTCAACTTCTTTTTTGGCAAAGGCGAAACTATAAAAACAACAAAAAGAAAGGGCTTGCCTGAGATAAAGAGGAGGAAGGATGAATAGGCAGAGCACATTTCAAGGAAATGAAACTATTCTGCCTGACACTGCAATGGTAGACATATCATCATATATTTGTCAAAACCCACAGAAAGTCCTCCAGTAAACTATGGACTTTGAGGGGGAAAATGATGTGTTAATGTAGGGTCATCAGTTATAACAAATGTACTGCTCTCGGAGATATTGATAACACTGATAATGAAGAAGGTGGTGTGGAATAGTGGGATAGACATATCTGGGAAAATACTTTTCCCTCAGTGTTGTTGTACACCTAAAACTGCTCTTAAAAATCATTAATTAAAGGCAACTTACTGATCTTTAAATGAACACAGGTATTTCTAATCTCTTCTTACCCTCCAAGAAACTGAACACCTCAATGTTGCTCCAAGAGAGATCACCAGGGATTTCTGAGCATCAACTAAAGAATACAAACATGTCAACTTCCCTGCGTTCTCACAAAGGTATATTATGCTCAGGGTGTTACCTGAATTTAAATTTCAACAGCTGCATCTTCATTTCTACAAATTCTCTTCAGCTGTCTTGATTCCTTCTTTTCTCATATTCTCACTTCCTTCCATTCTAACTTGGATGAAAGTGCTCCCCTACTTATTCACAGCTTTGCTTTCTGTGGTTTCAACCCTGCTCTAAAAATATTAAATGGAAACTTCCAGAAACAAATAATCCATAAGTTTTAAATGGTATTCTGTCCTAGTAGTAATGGGATCTTACACTATCTTGCTCCTTCCCCCACCCAGAACATGAATCTGCCCCTTGTCCAGAGTATCCATGCTTTGTATGCTACCCACCAGTCACTTACTACCTGTCTTTTTTATCAGATTGACTCTGACAGTATCACAGTGCTTTTTCAGTGATGGCCTCATGATACAAGAGGAGTGCTAGCAGTGTGAAAATGCCAGAGGAAAGCTTTAGGTGAAAAGGTGAAAGTACTACAAGATATGGTAAGAGAAAGAGACTACATTCATATAATGTTTATCACAGTATATTGTCATAATTATTCAATCTTAGTACCAGCTATTAGTTCTCTTATTGTGGGTAATTTATGAATTAATGTTCATCACAGGCACAGATGTATGTACAGGGGGAAAGTTGTATAATAGTATTATTCCTGATTTCAGGCCTCTACTGGGGGTCTTAGAATAGACCTTTGACAGAGAAGCAAGGACTACTGTACCCATTTCATGGTCTCCACTTAAATGCCTCTGTCACTGACAAGGACTTGCTCATCTCCAAGTTCCACTGGCTGCTTGGCTTCCAGCTTAACCCAGCCAGCTGTGCCTTCTTCCTGGACATGACCAGCTGGAACTTACAAGCAGCAATGGGTGTCTGTTATGACTTTCATCAGTGTGCCCTCTACATCCTTTGATGTCACCATAGGAGAAGGGGAGTCAGTACCTCCTGATACTCAGTTTGCAAAACCATGGCAGGTGCAGCGTTCTGGAGCAGAAGTCTGGCCTCCACGGCTTTGTCTTAAATATGTCGGGGGAGACCAATTTGGACATGTGAATACGGTGATGGTGAGATAAGAGCCCCAAGAGATTGCAGCTGCCAGCGTCCAGATGTGCGGCCCCAGAAGAGCAGGAACGTATCAGGGACAGTGGCAGATGCACACTGCGACAGGACCCTAGTATGGAGCTGACATCTGGGTGATTCTCAGTGTGGGGGTGGGTGGACTTTTAGGAGTAACACAGCAGCTGTCATGTTTTGAGACGGAGTTCAACACACAGCTGCATCGCAAGGTAGAAGGAAACTTCAACCCCTTTTCCTCTCCCCCAAAGAACCGACAATCAGATGAAAACAACTTAAAACACCCTGGGGGTTCCAGGTTCAACTCAATCAGCAAAAACACATGGGCTCTTGCTCCTGACCAAACCAAGCAAGATCAGGATAGATTCTTACAGAACTCTGTAAATGTGTCCCCCAGCAGTCACCCAAGCAACTTATCAGTAGTAGTGACTTGGAGTAAGGTAGGTGCCCTCAGAAAAGAGGAGAAGGAGTAGGTGGTGGGCCTTGCGGTCTGCGCCACTCTTCATAGCAAAATAGACTCCTAGACTGCCACTCCCAGAGGCAAATCTTTGAGACTGCTTAGCTCGCCTGAGAATAGCAACAACACAAAAGCCCTCTCCCCTCCCACCCTCACCCTACCCCATGTCCTGTGGATGGCGCTCTGTCCACATTTCCAATGCATTTCTGTCTCTCTATTCTGGTTTGGGTACTGAAACATTTAGCACTAAAAAAAAAAAAGTATCAAATTTTTAAAATATAAATAAATAAATAAATCCCTCTGTTGTCAGAAGTTCCTAGGGTCCCAACTCTTCTGTCTCTCTTGCCTAATGACTCTCGGACATGACAGCTCATTTTCTTGCGCCTCTTGTAATTTGGGCTTTGAGTTCAGCTCTAGTGGGGCTCTGTCTGCGCAAACATCAGAGGGTCTGAGTGAAGGTCTGTGTGGCTCTCTAAAGTAGTTCCGTCCTTGCTTCTGAGTGTGTGCTTGCCTGCCGTCGGTGGGTGCTCATTAGGAGCTCCTTAGACGGCACGAGCAGTATACATTAGAAACCCAAAGTGCTGCAAAGAGTTCATTATTAATAGAAGAAAGATAACAGGAAACAGGGAGATTGAACTTTTGTACATAGGAAGGACCAAGATAGAGGAGTGAGGGAAGGGAGAAGGGGACTTAAGAAGAATTAAGATGTGTTCTGTGCATGTACCAACTCCCTGCTGTGAATGCAGTCATTACGTACTGCAAACATGTGCTAATAAAAATTACAATTAAGGGGGCCGGGGATATAGCTCAGGGGCACAGCACCTGCCTGGCAAGCATGAGGCTCTGAGTTAGATTCCTGGTGCCAAAAAAATTTTAAATTAAACAAAGAAACTTTACCCCACACTCAAAACTCAAGAAGAAACATGAACCGCACTGCAGTGTGTCTTGCAGAAAGAAGATTTTTTTCCCATCTATCCATTTCCCCAAAGGGGTAGCCTGTGAGGGTCTTAAAGTTTTAGTGGGCTCAGTTCCAACTCCCTGCCATACAATCACTTAGAACCTTTCTCCTGCCTCCACAGAAGCATTAAAACCCTAATTCCTCATGTAGAAGCAACAAACTGTAGCCTCCTCCAGCTTGCTAGACTGTCAGGTCTCCCCGCTAGTTCCCTCTAGTTTTGGCTTTTAAAGGATCCTTCTTCTGTTGCTAGGGATTTAAAAGGATGTTTGTTCAGGTTACATTTTGTTATTTCTTGTGATAATGTATAATGATTATGAATAAAAATTTAGAGGCTAATATTTCTTGGAAATTACTCTTAACTCTACATGGGTATAAAATAACTACTTTATGTGTGGTCCCTGAAACTGTTATTATGTACATTGAAAGCGTCCAATGTGAGGCGGTTGAACAGCCGCTCCCCATACCACTGTGAGCATAGATGTAACAATAAAGAATAAAATCTACTTGTGGAACATAAAATAAATGGATGTTTTATATTCTAGCCAGTATTTCCAAGTACTTTGTAGTAGGAAGGTTTTTAGACCACCATAATACTGGAGATGGAGCTATTAGTCACGTAGATACCTTTTCCCACTGAATCTTCATCCCCACCTTGCAAGATAGATAACCGCACTCCCATTACACCAATACAAAACTTGAGATGTGGGGACGTTAAATAATTTTCTCAAGGCCACACAGTTAATGCTATCTGACCCCGAAGACAGTTTTCTCTCCCTCACTCCTATTACCTCTCTGAAGAGCCAGCCTAGTTCCTCTACTGTGTCTAAAAGGAGTCCAAAACTTGTGAAGAGTTTTACACTGAAGAGTCCTTTGAGTGTTCTCCTTGAAGAGCATTCTAAAAAAAAATCAACTTCTGGCAAGATTCCACTAGTAATTATAAGGGTGAATAGTGAGCCAGAGAACTATGAAGGCAGAGTGCAGCTTGACATCACCTTTGGGGAAACCATCAGGAGTCCTTGGACAGACTTGCGTCTGTGCCATACAAAGAGTGTGACAGGCAGCCCTTCCCTCCCCAGGCAGTGGGTCTCATTTTGACCATGGGGACAGGGGGGGCCGGTCAGCAGAAGGTCTGGCGGTTGGCTCTGCCTGAAATCTGTAGGAGAAAGTGGACACGGGCGAGGTTAATGACCATGCTGAGGAATCACGAAGCCAGTATCGCTGGGGCAGAAACTGGCCCAAGGCCAGACACAAAATATAGCCATAGTTGGAGCCTTCCCAAGTAGAAAAAGGGTATTAGTGGAATCACATCCATCACAATGATTAATGCTGAAAACTAAGCTTTTTTTATTATAAAAAAGGCTCAAAAGAGTGTAGTAACAGGGAGGAAGAAGAGTTCCAGTTTTGCAGGAAATAATGAACCAAAGAGGGACCGTAAATATTCAGGATGTAATTGGAAAATCAGAAGCTTGGATGTCACATATAGCACACCCAAACACCGCTTATGCAAAGAAAGGGTGCCAGAAAGCAAATGTGCCTGCAGATGGCCCATCAGGAAGCAGCAGGTAGCCCCTGGGCACTGCAAGGGCAGCCAAGCCAAGGGACAGGACGAGGACAGCACAGGTGAGCGTGAGCTGAGAACAAGGCTCTCACCATCCACCATCCTCCCAGAGCTCAAAGTTGGCAAGAGCAGGGCAGAGAAGAAGCCATCTTGGAGCGCCAGAGCCTTTAAAAATCTTCCATCCTACACCAGACAGGACAGAGAGACGAGCTGACCAGGTAGAAGATGTGAGTCTAAAAAGAAATTGCAAAGCCCCAGTACTGGTTCAAAGTAAAAGCACGCAGACTGAGTGATACCTCTTTTGTGAAGCCAAGCTAAATGACAGATTGGTCAGTGATGAAGGAGATGCAGAAGATCAAAAAGAAGGAAACTACCCCGGAGAAAATCAGAAGGTGTTCAGGAGGCCTTTGTGATGTGACAGTTACCACTGACATGGAACCGAACCAGAGCAGGACCGAGAGTGTCCTTACTTATTCCTGGACTTCCCAGATGGGAACCGATCATTAAGTAATTGTTCTCATCCTGCTGTTTTGTAGAAATAACTTCCAAAAGAAGAGAGGCAGTTATATATGTTTTATAATTATTTTAGCATGTCTGCTTCCAAAAAGAGATAGGAGAAACTACAATACGAAAGCACGAGGCATTTCAGGGACCATGTTTGGCACAGACTGGCTCAATCTTTACCAAACCCATTTCTTCTTCCTCCTAGCCAGGAGGTAGAAAACACTCCCCACTTCCCTTGCAGTTAGATGTGACTGCTCTTACAAGTAGTGACAACTGCCTTCCAGCCCATAGCATGAATGTAAAACCATGAATGTCACTTCCAGGGTGACACATGGACGTCTTCTGGGCATGAGCATCCTTGCTCTCCTTTCAGTCTCTGGCTAAATGAGGGGGATCCTGTGGCCTGCGTGTGGTGTGACCCTGAATCCATGCACGTCTGCTTTTATGAGAACTGCCTGATGGTTAAGAACACTCATTTGTGCTTTATATAAGAAATTCCTACTGTGAAGAGCCACTGAGATTCGAGAGCCTGTTTGTTACAGCTACTAGCACTAGCCTACTTAATACAGAAATGGGCAGCGGGAAGGGGAATATAGACATAGAAACCTAAAATACACAGCCCTGGCTTAGCAGTGAGGTGGCAGGCAGAGAAGAAATTGTTAGCAGAGAACAGATGGAGACTCATGATTTTCCGTAGCAAAACACTAAAAATGTTACCTGCCATTGCTTGGGAGGCGTATTATGCACCAGCTGAAACTAGCTCTAGACAAGTAGTTGGGAAAAGATTCAGATTTGTGTTCTGCTTTTAATAAGGAGAAATAGGGGTAAGAGAGAGAGAAATAGATATTAAATTAGGGGCTTCAGAGAATCAGAAAAATCAACTATTTCAAGACCCCAAACGGTGATACATAAGACCGGAAGGAAAATGGCTTGCAACTAAGGCCATGGCTAAGGCCTCGGGTCATGACATCCATACCGTGGCGGCATCCCTGTCCCAACTTTGGGCCTCTTCAGTCTAGCACCCCTCTAGCACTTGCAGGCCCCTCACGGAGATACCAGGGCCTCTGACTCCCTAGACATTACACATGGACCCTGGAGGCCTAGAGAAATATCTCAGGCTCAGCTTCACAACACTTCCCTCAGCCACATCGAATCTAGAGCCCGTCCTCCCTCATCACCATGTGGCTAGGCATGGAATAAAGACGTTCCCTGGATAATCCTCTAAACATTTCCAAAGGTTTCTCTCACAGCTGACTGTGCTTTGTATCCTCAACTCTTTCTCCCCACATCGGCTGGGATTCCTTCCCCTTCTTCCCATCTGCAAGGAATCATCTAAGTTTTCCAATATATCTAGGCCCATCTAGACTACAAGATCCCTGATAGTAAGAATTCACCATCATGCCTTCTGTACCAACCCAGAATTATCACTGGATGTGGTGGTGCACACCTATAATCCCAGCACTCGGGGTGCTGAAACAAGAGGATTGTAAATTCAAGCCCAGCCTGGGAAACAGCAATTTAACAAGACTGTCTCAGAATTTTAAAAAATAAAATAAAATAAAAAGAGGGCTAGGAATGTAGCTCAGTGTAAAGTTTCTGGGTTCAGGCCCTAGTTTTGAAAAAAAAAAAATATATATATATATATATATTTGGGTTTTGGGGGGGAAGGAATTTTTTTTTCTCTTTGGTTTTGATAAAATTGGGATGTGGGAGTTTTTAAATGCAATAGCCCTCAGCTTGCCCCTCTTGGGGCAGCTATTTAAGAGGGGGTGACCCATCAGGTGGGGTGCTCCCCCCATGAGAGACCTCTTTCCTCTGGCCCCTCCCTTTTTCTATGTGGAATTAAGATGCTGTAACTTTTTGAAACCTCATTTTTTTCATTTTTTTATTTGGGTAGGTTTTGAGGTCCAGACCATTTTTATCCCCTGGGGAGAGTTATTCAGGGAGAAGGGAGAGGAGGAGGGACTTTCCTCTCCCCCTTAACCTTTAGCTTCTTGAAAATGGGCCCTCGCCTAATAAATCTCCTGTTTTATAAATTGCGAAGATCTCGAGAGTGACTTGGGCTGGCCACAAGGATGCGGCCGCGCGGGAAGCCCCGGCTCCCTGCCCCAGGGGTCCATCGCTTCGGCCCGCCTGCCTGCTTCCTGGTCTGCTGCCTCTGCCCCGCCCCCTCCCTGCCCCCGGTTTGCCAGCCTGAGGCCAGGGGCAGCTGCCCCGACTGTGGCCTTCGCAGGTCTCTTGGTGCCTTAAATTTCCCCATGTGGGAAAGGGCTCATAGGGGCACTGGCCCCTTCACCGGGATGGCCCCCAGCTTCTAATTTAATAACACGCGTCCCACTGCAGATACACTTGGTGGTTCTCAGACACTGCTTACAGTGGGTTCTTTACCTTAAAACACCTTTAATCATATAAACATTTAACAGTCTAAAAAAGAATTCAGAAGTCACAGGGCTCATCACAAGCCCCTGTGATGGCCCAGTGGGTTTGGGGGAGCGGGGGCGGCTTGGCCTGGGGGTACCACCTGGACAGGGTGAAGGCCTGCGGCCCCCACCGGAGGCAAGCAGGGAGGGAGCGGTGTGGGTGGAGGTGGGAGCGGACAGTGGCCCGTGTCCTAGAGGAACCTGCGGGTCCTTAGGCTACTGGAGAGGAGGGCCAACAGGAGGAGGTCGGACCCAGGGGTAGATGGGACTGAGCCAGGCGGCTTAGCCCTGGGCGGGACCGGCTTCCCTTCCCCAAGGGCGTTCTATGGTCAAAGGCAGCAGGCACAGGGAGACTCGGGGCTAACCCGGTGCAAGGTCCTCCCTCTTAACCCCGAAGAGCAAAGTAGGTGACAGGCGGCAGGGCGAGGAAGTCCTCTGGAGCTTTGTACATTTGCCTGCCATGGTCCACACCAATGAAGACGGGTGCCCCGAGTGCCCCAGGGGAAGGGTCTCCACCTCAGGTAGGATGAGAGGTGGCCCCATCGAGTGCAGAAGCCAGTTTTCGTCCTCTGCTGCCCCCTGGCGGGCAGGTGGAGCCGCACAGGGCGGGGCTCTTGGGGCGGAAGCGCGGTCGGCCGGAGCCCGCGGGAGGAGGCATGGAGGGAGGTGCCTCGGGCAGATGGCTAGGGAGCTTCCCGGTTGGCTCAAGCACTGCCGGCCTAGGGTGCCCACCAGAGACCAGGCGGGCCCCGGCCTGTTGGCCAGGGGGCGCGGCGGCGGCCCTACTCCTCCGGGGGCGCGGGCGGCGGGTGGTCGGCGCAGAGCTG
>NW_004955451.1:10480444-10493649 GCF_000276665.1 Chinchilla lanigera
ATATATTACATACATTATGCAGCTGGTACTGAAAAGACTGAAAGAGATTGAGTGTGATTTTAGACGATCATATACCACAGGTTTCCCAGAAGAGTTCTAGTTTACACCTATTGTGTCAACAAGTAACCCTCTTCCTTCTTCCAAGTTACTTCTGTGGCGGCCTAGTTCAGGTAATAAATTATATTGTCACCCTTGCTCTGGGGAAGCTTTTTAAAACAAATGTAGGTAACACACAGTCCTTTTCTGATACACAATGTCCTTGTCATAAAGGGAACTTATTACTATAAAACAAGGAGGGCAACAAAAAGAACATGAACTCCATCTTTCCTGAGACTAGAAGACATCTGTAACCCAGCGCCATAATACATAAATCCAGAAAGCAAATAGAGGAAAGCAAATGGTTTACTGAGACAGGATAAATTCAAACTAAAGTGCTTTAGAAGGAAATAACAATGAAAAGAGAACTAATTTATCATGAAGGACCAAAGAAAAACTAAGGAATTGGAGTCACCATCATTGAGTCCTGTAAGATAGCCACACTCTCCCATCCCATCAGGAGATGAGATGGAGTTTCTCTGGACAAATGAACCTGTTTGACTCCTGTCTGACAGACACCATGCACAGAGGAGGGTATGGAGAAGTTATCAAGCCTACACCGGCAAGAATTAACCAAAGGCTGTGCACCTTGAGATCAAACTGTTAAGTGAAATAAATCGGACACACAGGTTTAAGTATCATGTTGTTTCTCTTGTATTAGAAACCAAAAGCACAAATAAGTATCAAAATAGAGAGCAGATATTAGGAAGTACCACAAGAATGTTCAAATAGGAAGGAGAGGGGAGGGAGAAGGGGAGGGAAAGAAAAACAAGAGAATACAAGGAAAAAATGGAAACAAAGCTCTTGTAAATGAGGAGGGGAGGGAGAGTGGGAGAGAGAGGAGGGGAATGGGAAAAAGAACCAAGATATGTCACATACAGCTACAAACTGCCTATGTTGAATGTGATCATTATTTATATCAAATGTGTACCAATAAAATTAATTTTAAAAAAGAGCTAATCCAACACTGTATGCCACAGTTGAATTCTCTGTTCTCCAGGTTTATAACACTGCCATCTAGCTTTACACTGTCCAAGAAGATTTAAGAAAATACACCACCTATAAGGAGAAGGGAGCGTCCCACAAACAACGGCATTTGGTGCAATCTGGCTGGGCAACCGATTTCCCCACATGAAAGTCCTATGAGTCAACAAGACCAGGCCAAGTCTAATTAGCTGTTAGTGCCCCACTCTTTTTTTTAAAGAGAAAGGGAAAAACAAATAAATAAAAATAAAACAGTTTCAAATCAGGCTAACAGGATTTCATGCTTATATCTAGGGCTCCACTCTTAAATGTGAATGGATTTGGGGAAAACTGATGTCTTGAAGGGTGGAGACTAAAAGAACAAATGGGGAAAAAGGAGAGAAAAGAAAAGGGAAAGAGGGAGAGAAGGTGAAAGAGAAAATAGAGCAAGAATCAAGAGAAAATTCTGAGGAAAATTATAATGAATGATAATTAATGACTTCAGAAGATGAGGAAGTATGTATGCTATCCTTACAAAGCTAGCAATCAGAAAATAAGAATAAGCTCTTAGAAATTTAAGTATTACACCCATATTTTTTAAATTATTCAACAAAACTATGAAGCTATAAACTCTAGGAAAGGAAAGGGGAAAAAAATTAAGCAGAAGATCAATCCAAGCGCAGAATATCTGCCAAATAGGAAGTTAAAAAACAAAAAACAAAAAAATTAATTGGTATGGAGAAATTATCAAAATATATTGTGAGAAAAATTTTCAGGAATGAAGGATATAATTATTCAGACCAAAAGAGCCCACCAAGTATCCAAAACAATGAATGAGTTTCATTTATGAAATTTTAGAAACCTATGAAGAAAAGATCCTCCTAAAAATCTTAAATGCTTCCAGAGAGAGAAAAACAAGTCACAGATGAAAAATTGGGACTGACAATACCATCCAATTTTTAAATAGAGGTACTAGGAGGTATGGGAAAGAAGAGGAATACCTCACACACTAAGAGAAAAGGTTTCCAACATCAAATTCTGTAACCATTTAAACTATTGGTCAGTTTGAAAGTAGATTGAAAGAGTCTCATAAAATATATCTCTCATTCTCAGGCAAACTTTCTCAGGAAAATGTGCTTCACAAAAATGAAGTTAACCGAGGAAAAGAGGGCACAGAGTCCAAGCAACTGGAAATTCAAGATGGGAGAAAAGCAAAGGGATGGCTCAAAATGGCTGCCCGGAAGCCACAGGAGGATCACTGGTTGTGATCCGTCAGAGGACAAGTAGTTATAGCTGAACAGGGGAAGAAGCAGTGGTGTGTGTGTATGTGTGTGTGTGTGTGTAAAACTGAACTGAGTGAAATTTTACTAAACTGTGACAACAAGATTTAAGATTTAGTCAGAGATTCCAGAAAGTAAGAGAAGAGAAAATTAATGAGATCAGTATTAATTTTATGAAAAATAAATTATTTGAGGAAATAAAATAGTGCACTCTTAATCCAGGAATGAGCAATATACTAAAAACAGAAAATACGGATTTTACTATAGTTATATCCTGCTCTAATTATATCAGGAGGATAAGGAGAGATTTAAAATTCTCATCTCCCTATAATAAACCGGATCTGCAAGTAATGAATTAGGAGAGAGTAGTGTATCCATAGTATGGAGAAATCTGGAGGTGAATATCAGAAGAAAAAGGATTAAATGCTAATAGTACTTCTGGAGAGATGGAGAAGGGCTTTTAAGCAGATGCATCTGGATAATTTTTAAGTCTTCTAGCACTACTTGACTTTTTAAAATTGTGGGCATATTCTTCTTCAACAAAAAGAAAAAGTATTCTGAAAATGTAAGCCTTCTTTGTGGGCTCTTTTTCTTCCATCTAGTAATTTTTTAATTGTAATAATAAATCTGTGTAAGATGATGGGAGCCTAAAGCATTAATGAGGGGTGGAAGACATTATCACCATTTCAAAGTCGTTGTTGAAGACAGAACAGACCCACCAACCTGAACAGTGAGTGCCGAGGATATTTTTCATAATTTCTGGCACCCAGAACTGTTTGAACAGCCTTCATGAGTCGAGAAAGTTACCACCAGTACAACAGGAAGCCAAACCTGGATTTCCCAGGCTCCTTTGCAGCCTGAGCATAGCCACAAGAATCCAACATGGAAGAAAGTGAGGTGAAGAGAAAAGAACCATATGGGAGCTATTCTGGCAGAATGTAGCGCATGACCACCTGACAACTAGCTCTCAAAGCAGCAAGGATCTTAGAAGTCACCAGCAGCAGCTGGAGGAGCCACATGGCCCAGAGGGAGTGGGAGAGTAAGCTATCAGTCCACAGAGCCGGGTTCTGTTTCTGGCTGTGTTGCTCATAGCATGCTTCCCTGTCCTTCACGTTCCGTAAGCTCTCCTTCCACAAACTCCCCTTCTGCTCTCAGTAGCTAGAGTAGGTGGTGCTGTTTGCACCTAAAATCCTCGACTGTTGCCATGAGTTAAACTAACATAACCTGGCATGGAGATTCAGAAGAAGAATACAGAACATTGCAGCATTTTGGAATGGTGGAATTCAGTGAAAACTTCCCCACATCAACCAGAGCAGGAGGAAAGGGAAGAGCAAATGATCATGACAGCTTGGAAGACTGGATTAAGGGGCACTTGAAGATGCCAGGTCAATGACTTTCTGAATTTGTTTCCATAAATGTTAGGACAAGCTAGACTTCTGACGTAGCAGACACAGGCAGAGTCAGGAAGATATAGTTCAGCCAGGCATAGTGGTGCATACCTATAATCCCAGTGTTTGGGAGGCTGAGGCAGGAGGATCGTTTCGAGTTTGAGACCAGTCTGGGCTACAAAGTGAGTTCAAGGCCAGCCTGAACTGCATAGCGAGAACTTGTCTCAAAAAAAAAAAAAAAAAAGCAGGGGAGATATAGTTGTATTACTGCCATGGAGAGCAGTTTTATCCCCTAACTGGTATGCCCAAGAAGTACAGGCCATGGTAGTCAAAAACCTGAAAAGAAACCCATGCGTCATGTTCAGACTGCCCTGGACGTTTCTCTCCTCTACTCAAACCTGCTAATAGAACTGGGCATGGTGGCACGTGCCTATAATCCCAGAACTCCAGGAGGCTGAGGCAGGACAATCACAACAAGTTCAAACCCAGCCTAGGTAACTTAGAAACTCAGTGAGACCCTTTAAGACCCTGTCTTAAAATTTTTTTTTTTTTTTGGTTTTTCTCCGGTACCAGGAACCGAACTCACGACCTTGCACTTGCTAGGCAGGTGCTTTTGCCGCTGAGCTAAATCCCCAGCCCTGTCTTAAAATTTTAAAAATTTAAAAACATCTCACTGTCATCTTTAAGAGTTTCTTGATCCAGTCTCTTAGCTCAGTGGGGACGCCCTGGATTTAATCCCTAGCGCCAAAAACATTTTTAAATTTTTAGAAATTTAAAACCCTCTTGTGCAGTGATGCATGTGTCAACACATCATTCTGAACTTTAAAACCCTCTAATGAATGCTCCAGCCATTCAACGAGTCTGTCTCAGCAGCAACCCTCTGTCCTTAGGTCCTTCCCCTTACACTCCTACACACAGCCACTGTCCTGTTTCTCAAATGTGCCGGGTGCGGTTCTACCTCAGGACCTCTGACCCGGCAGGGCTCGCTCCCTGGAACATCTTTTCTCAGAAATCCATATAGCTCATCATTCCCCTTTATCTAGAGCCTGCCTTGCCCTCAGTGTTTTACATGCCTCTCCTCCCGAGCATCCCTAGGGCCTGTTCCACTGCTTTATTCTTTCCATAACCCTCAGCACTAACTCGCTACCCGACTTAGTCATGCCCCCCATTTGCGAGCTGGCTCCCTCCACTAGACTGTGTTGGATCACAAATGAACTTCTTTTTTAATTTCTGTGTCAACAAATCTTCCAAGGATGCAGCTCCATATTCCTAAGCACAACTACATATCCAAAAAAATAAATAGAAACAGGTACCAACTGGCCCAAGGACAGCACAGCTCACCTTTCCCCTGAGCAGCAGTCGGAAGGGATCTGCGTGGCGGGCTGCCCCCTGGGTCTCTAACTGAAGCTCTTCCCAAGCAGTGAGCAAAGGACTTAGAAAACACTGATCTCTGCTCCTGGGGGTGTCCAAACCCACCTGGCAGCCAAGATCAGCTTCTGTTACGTTGTGCAGGTCTGAAATCTCTGAGGCAAGAAAGAAAACACCAACACACACACACCAGTGCACACAGACGCACACAGATGCACATGCACACACACGTGCTAGTCCATAGATAGTCATTCTCCTCCCCTAACCGGACAAACTGACTTTCTACTAAGCCTCAATTGTACCTAATATCCTCCTGGGGCAGAATTTCACCCACGTGGACCTCTCTGGCAGTGTCTGCCTTTGGAGACAGGAGTGCAGCCTGAGAGACTCTGGACAGCAGAGCCTCCAGGTCACCGGAAACCGTGAGCACCTGGGCAGCCACTCAGGATGTCCTGGTCCCTCCCAGCCAGGTGGGGCCTCCTCCAGGCTGGACTTGAGCCGGCGCAGGCAAAAGAGATCCTCACAGCGAGAGGCAAGATGGGAGATAAGCTGTCCTAGGCTACGTGGGGGCTGCAACAAAATACCTCAGACTGAGTGGCTTACAAACAACAGAAATGTACTTCTCCACAGTTCTGAAGGCTGCAAATCTGGTGTCTGGCGAGGGTCTGGCTATGATTTGTGCAGTGCCGTCTTGTTGCCGTGTCCTCACAAGGCAAAAGGAGCAAGCATGCTCTCTGGGGTCACTTTTACAAGGGCACAAAGCCCAATCATGAAATATCCACCCTTGTGACCTTATCACACCCCTGAGCCCCTGGGTCTCACCTTGAAGAGGGAGGAGCCACAGAAAGATCTGAGTCACCGTGGACTCAGAGAAAGAGTTGCTGAAGAAGCAGCTGACGTTGCTGGCATAGGGTTGAGGCAGACAGACATCACCGGCTTTCACCGGGGGTGAACTGAGGACACTGGGGTAACAAAAGCCGGGTGTGACAGGCAAGGCACAAGTGTTTTATTGGAATGATTTTTAAAGGAATCTTTTGTGATGTAACTAGTCTTTGAACCTTAGAACAACTTTAAGTCTTTGGGTATGTTTATTCCTTAAAGCAAGGGAAACAAGAACTCAAGTAGAATGGATGGCACCTAGTGCCTGTGTCCTGCCCGCCATAGGCAGTCATATGGACTCGATCAGCCTCCGGGTCAGCAAAGCCAGAAATGTCACTGAAGCCAAATTCTGCAAGGGGAAGGGACCTTATCTGTGGGCACAGCGAGGATCAGAATCTTGACTCCAACCATTATTCCAGATTCCCTCCCAGCCCAGTTTTATTATCTGCATGAAATCCTGAAGAAATCCATGTATTGGTGTGTGTAGACACACACATACATCTACTATTATTAATTAGTGAGTAATATTTGTACATATTTATGGGGCCCAACATGATGTTTTGATAGATATATACGTTGTAGAATGATGAAATCACACTAATTAACATGTCCATCCTCTCACCTACTTATGTTTGAAATATATATTCTTATTTTGGGTTTTCTTGGTTTCTTGGGGTTTTTTGTCTTTTTGAGACAGGGTCTCACTCTGCAGTTCAGGCTGGCCTCGAGTTCACTTTTTAGCCAGGCTGGCCTCAAACTCACAACAATCCTTCTGCCTCAGCCTCCAGAGTTCTGGGATTATAAGCGTGCACCACCATGCCCGGCTGAAACATATATTATTATTAACTCTGGTTGGCGCGCTGCAAACAGATCCTTTGCATTTACTCCTCCTGTCTAGCGGAAACTTTCTGTCTTCAAACCCAACATGGTTTAATTTGAAATTTTGCAACAGCAACAAAATAATTTCTTGAAATTGCCTAAATTCATGCTCTCGAGAGGGGACATCATGAGGGTCACTCTGTCAACACAACGAACAAGGGTGTAGATGCGCGGGATTCTTACCGTGAACTCCTATTTTCTATCCAGCACATGAAGCTGGTGATGACAGTAAAACAAAGAATCCTTTTGTTTATATTTCAGATTGCTCTGGGTAAGACTGCTTATTAGCTCTCCTCTGTCTCTGCGGCCATTCATTATACAGTTTTTAAATACAGAAGACTAGTCAACTATGAAGCTTTTGAAATTCAGCATTCAGCACAGACTGTGCTTGGATGAGTGTGCTATTTCACAGTTTCTTTGAGACACACATTTCAATCCTGTATTTCATAGGATCTGTGGTCTGAACCAAGTAATCTTCTTAGCAAGGGAACAAAGCTAACCAGAGTCCCAACTCTGCGTTTCAACACATTGCAGTCAGGCTCTCCCTGTCCTGCAAGTCCCAACTTTTTAGAAAGCAACTCAAGTTGTGTTTCTATGCACAGAGTAGCTCCCAGAAGAGCTGGCGCTGCCAGTGAAAATGAAGAAAAAGTGAAGACATCTGAGAGAATAATGGTTCTTCTGGAGAATCAACACGCTGCCGTCGTCAGGGTGGAATGGGGAGGCTGGCAGCATCTGTATTCCACAGGACGCCATGCCTTCTATATAAAACAATCAATTTGTAAAATTGCTTCAGGACATTTTATAGCCGGTGTGAAATAAAAATTGCTCATTGAGTGAGCAATAAGTCATTTTCGTAAGAGTCACTTAAATGTTTCTGTTATGCTTAGGAGGAAAAGTATATGCTACACTGGTGGAAATTCTTGTTGCTCTTGAGCTATCACTCGGCTAGCAAAAAAATCTGAGCCATTAACAAAATTAGGGCCTTACTATGTGACAGCTGCAAAAGGCTTGCTCTGCTCTGCGCCCCCTGCCGCGTGGTGGCCGGGTCTCTCCAGACTCCAACCTGAGGGCTCTTGTACTGACCCCGCTGTTGCCCCTGGTCACCCTCCATGTACTCAGGGGACAAGGAGGGCAGTTCCTGAGTGGGCAGAGTCTCTGCCTGTCTGGATTCCACTCCAGAGGCAGAAAGATCCAAATGGTGACAACTTTCCTGGGAGAAAACACTGAAGAATCCCCAAAACTTAGTAGCAACTACCCAATCACTTCCTTTATTCACTTACTATTCTTTTTTCTTTTTGTGTCAAGCCTGCAGAAAATGAACAGCATAACTTCATTGTCTTTTTTTTTTTTTTTTTTTTTTGGTTTTTCTCCGGTACCAGGAACCAAACTCACGACCTTGCGCTCGCCAGGCAGGCGCTTTTGCCGCTGAGCTAAATCCCCAGCCCCAACTTCATTGTCTTGAAAGCACACCTTTGTGATGTTGGCCATGGACTGTTTGCCTACAGCACAGGCACGATCGCCTTGGGGAGGGAAACTTCTCGAATGTGGTGGCCTTAGTCTCACCTTCTTGAGACTCACCAAACTGCGTAAGCCCTCACCTCTCACCAGAGAACACTCTCTTCCTTCTTATCCTCTTCTCAGACGCTGGGGAGAAGCTGTCTTGCCTCTGATGCAGGGCATGCTCTGTGTATCTGACACCTGGGGCAGATTACTTCATAATATCCTTTCCTATTAAACAAGATTATCTCCAGTGATGCTAGTAAGATAAAATAAATAATAATAATGATGGCTAGGGAAATGCAGATAGCAATAGGTTTCCGCTACTGAATTTAATAAGTGTAAAATCATGTCTGTAAAATTTAAATAATAATAATAAATAAAATAACGGCACAAAAAAAGGAATAAAGTTTATTTAATAATGAGCATTCCTCTCCTGAATCTGTGCAGGGGCAGGGAGGCGAGCAGCTGCCTCTTCAGATCACAAAATGACTCTCTGGCCACTTCCTCCTCAGCTCAGGTGTAGAAGAACCCAGCCTTCACATATTTATCATGCTTCGGCTTTTTAGTTTCACTCAGAGCATCTAATATGTTCAGGATTGTTTTAGCCAACATGTCCCCAAGAGTCCTCCCAGAATAGCTCAGTGTCCTTGTACTTTCTGGCCAAATTAATTCAGATGCGTGTCCAGTTCTCTAGTTCGTACAGATAATTTCCTAGAAACACACAATGGCTTCTAAAATGCATCCTAATGCATCAGTCATTATCTTGGCTGTTCTATCTTTTTGAAATATGCCTGCACCTAAAAGCCAGCCCTCTCAGAAAATCCACGTACAATGATCTTGGCAGGGCACAGAAGCCTCATGACTTGGTCTGTTCAGCGGGCTGTTCTCTCCATCGGCGCCTTCCGTGCTACATGTGGTACCCAACTGCTGATGCCCTTACTTCAAATGCTATTTGTGGACAGTAAAGTCAGTCTCCTACCAGTTCACTTATATATTTACTTAGACTCTGCTCTTTGCTAAGCATGGAGAATGTAAGAGTGAACCCACCACCCCATCTGCCTTCAAGGAACTTCATTCCTAGTGAGGACCCGGACACCATGCAGTTAATTACAGATAGGAGCCCTTGTGACCCCTTAGCTCTTTCCCATGGGACAGTACTTCTTTCCTTTCTGTACTCAGTAAAGACTCTCTAAGAAAGGCAAAGACACTAGCAAATACATATAAATTACAGCAGGAAAGTAGATGGATATCTGTGAGTTACAGTCTTTTTATTATGAACTTACTCATTCATAAAATCTCAGAGGACTTAGAAATATCAACACTCAGTCCCAAAAATGAGAAAGGAAAACCTGTGATTGGATGATATCAGTTACCATCACCCTGGGTATGAAACAGGCAAATCACATGAAGAAGAGTAGCAGGACTTGGACCCATATGCAGAGCTTGACAGTGCCCTGGCCTCCTCCTGTATGCAACCTATAAAGTGACCTGGGGCTAGAGTGCTCTCCAGCTCTAGTTCTATGCAAATCTTAGAGAGATTAAAAAAGAGAGAGAGAGAGAGAGAGAGAGAGAGATCCCACCCACAGACAGCTGAGGATGCACTGTTGTCAAATTTGATTCTTGAATTTACCTTCAGTAGAAAATAAGGAAAGAACCTCAAAACACTAATCATAAATATTTACTTCTTAGAGTTCTGCACCATCTACTCACTCCTTATTAATTAATTTGAGCCCTATAAAGGAAGAGAATATTCATTAATCATTAGTCAAAACCTTTCCCAATACAAATAGGTAAGACACAGAAAGTTGCAAAAGACTACTGCTTTTGCCATAATGACGAGAAAAATACTCATTAGAACCATCAAAATGATGTGGCTGCAAAAAAGTCTAAGTGAATTAATTAAATACCAGAGAGGACAAGCCCTTACCGGGGGCCTAAACACTGGCAATGCTTTGCTTCTGAGGGCACCTTCCAAGGGAAGGTAGAGCAGGGGCAGCTAGCTTGCCAGATGTGAGGGGACTTCGCTGGGGTCAGGAAACCACAGGAGCCCGCAGAGCACATTGGAACCCAGGAGAGCTATAAGTACTGAGCTGCTTCTCTATGTTACCCAGTTCTCCCTATGCAACTTTGCTTAGAACGCTGTGATGCAGGAGCTGGGGCTGGGTTAGAACGCAGGGAAAGATGTTTCATGAACTGCCAGTATTTAGATCCCAAAGCTCTGCTGAAGGAAGGGACTTTGGTATTTAACTCTGCTATCGAGACATTTGATATTGGCACAAAAATAGACACACAGACCCCTGGAGTAGAGGACATGAAAATAAACCTACACAACTACAGCCATCTGATTCTTGATTAAAAAGCCAGAAATATGTGTTGGAGAAAAGAAAGCCTCTTTAACAAATGCTGCTGAGAACACTGGAAATCCACATGTAGAGGGTTGAAACTAGGTCCTTATCTCTCACCCTGTACACAAATCAATTAAAAATGCATCAAAGACATAGGTATAAGACCTGAAACTTTGAAATTGCTAGAAGAAAACATAAAGGAAACACTTGAAGTCACAGGCGCAGTCAAAGAATTCCTGAGTAGGACGCCAGTAAGACGCAGACAAGAAATAATGTCAAGAATAAAAAATGTGACTATATCAAATAAAAAAGCTTCTGCACACAAAGGAAACATTCAATGGATGGAGAAGCAGCCTACAGAATGGGAGAAAATCTTTGCTGACTACTCTTCTGATGAAAATTAATATTTAGAATATATAAAGAACTCAAAAATCTTAATACCAAAAAAAACCAACTAGCCCAATCAATAAATAAGCAAACAAATTGAATAGGCACTTCTCAAAAGAAATAGAAGTAGCCAGTAAAAATATGATAAAATGTTCAACATTTTTAGCTGATGGAGACCACTACAAAGCAGCCCTGAGCAGGACTTAAATTAACAAATTGGCTTTTCATGTTTACTTGTGAGTCTGTCTAAGGCCTAGGCTCCTTGTCTGGGGATGGGCGGTGGACTCATAGTAAGTGACTCTCTGTGAGTCACTAATCCCTACTAAAACCTGTAATGGTAGATGAAGCCAGAAAGCCTCAAAGGATAAGCAAAGATCACAGCCAAAGACACCTGGATCCAACCTCAGCTAGATAAAGACTGTAACCTCAGACATCTCACTCCTGGGTGGATTAGTTTAATACCTGGAGAAGTTACTTACTTGGAGACTTACTTGGAGAAGTCCTTGAGTGGCTCCACCCTTCTTGAGTATTCCCCTCCCTTCTTCTGATAACTAAATGAAGATGTGCCACCCAGAGAGGGTCTTGTCTTAGCCCCAAGAGAATCTTGAATTCTGAGAGGGCTTTGATCCTCCTGGAGTTCTGAAATCATTCCATTCACCTCTTTTTTATTTAGCCTTCTCCATACGCTCATTTGGGAGACTGCGGATCTGATCAGCCCACAATGTCAGGGATATTATTAATTTGATATTTAGCCACTAGGGAAATACAAATCAAAACTATATTGTGACTCAATCTCACTGCAGCCAAAATGGCTACCGTCAAGAATACAAAAAACAATACTGGCAAGGAAGCATGAAACAAGGAGAAACCCATCCACACTGTTAGTGGGAATGCAAATTCATGCAGCCACCAAGGATATTAATATGGAAGTTCCTCAAAAACTAAAAATAGAGCCACTATATGCTTCAGCTATACCACTCCTTGGCACATACCCAAAGAGTTAAAGTCAGCACGCTGCAGGGACTCCCACATACCCATGTCTACTACTGCACAACTCACAACAGCCAAGATATAGAATCAGCCTAGGTGCCCATCAGCAGACAAAGGAATGAAGAATATGTAATATACATACACAGTGGAGTACTATTCAACCATAAAGAAGAGAAAAATCACCTAATCTCAGGAAAATGGTTAGAAATGGAGGTCATCACAGGAGGTAAAATAAGCCAGAGTCAGAAAGACAAGTATCATGTTTTCCCTTAATATGTGGAATCAAAAAACGAAAAAAAAAAAGATGACATGAAGGTAGAAGGAAGCCTTATTTGGCAAGAAGAAACAATGGGAAGGGAGAAATAAATAGGATTGGATGGGTGATTATCATCAAAATATGTTCTGTGTACAGATAGAAATGTCACAATGAAAACAAATATTTGTAAAACTAATATGCACTGATAAAAATGCTCAATAAATTTGAAGTCAGTGATGACTTGAATCTAATCCAGCAATAAATGAGTCCCAACCTTAATCTGAGTAGATAAAAGCCATCAATCCTTGTGTTGCCTCCCTAGAAGTAAAAAAAAGGATCCAGGCAGGAGGTAGGAGAGGACAAGAAATATTGTCAGTTTCAAGTTCTACTATTCCATCCTATTCCATCCTATTCCATCCTATTCTATCCTATCCTATCCTATCCTATCCTTTTTTTTTTTTTTAAGAGAAAAAGAAGGATAACATAGTAATAGGGGGATTTACCAAATTACAGACAAAGTGGCAGGACAATATCAATGGTTGTTATTTTACCTATTGGTATCTTCAAGATAGTTTCTCAGGAAAACAAATAGACAAATAATAATGTATCCTATCCTATCCTATCCTATATAATGTGGCTCATAACCAAGAGAAAAGGTAGCCAACACAAGTAAACCTACAGAAGGCTGCAATGTTGGAGTAATTAGATAGTATCTTTAATGAATATACATAGGACATATAAGTTAGAACATGGTATCAACAAATTGGATGAGAAGATGAAGAATTTCCACAGACAGTTTGGAGATTCCTCCGAAAACTAGGTTTAAAGGTCCCATTCAACCCAGCTATCCCCCTGCTGGGTATTTTCCCAGAAG